>NW_016809668.1:707148-759955 GCF_001698545.2 Rhinopithecus bieti
TATATATATATATGTGCATGTGTTGTATAAAGTGTTAAAATAATGAAATGTCCATTATTTATTACTGACTTTAAAAAACTGAATGTAATCAATGACCTTGAAAACTGCTGTATAGAAATGAATTTATTTCTTCAACAAATACTTGATCATTCAACAAATATTTATTGAGAGCTTATTGTGTGCTAAGCCCTATGCTACATACTGGGATACAGTGGCTAACAAAATGGAAATGGTTCCTGTCCTTATGGAGCTACATTCTAATGAGGGAGAGAGACATTAAATGTATATTACACAAATAAATATAAATACAAACAAAAATTTTTATATGACTATGAACTTTGGTAAGTCCTGTGCAAGAAAACAAATGACAGAAGAGTCTAGTTCAGGGTGACAGATTTAGAAAGACCTATCTGTGGAAGGAACTTTTAAGATGATATATGATCAACCAAAAGGATATAATCAGTAGAAGAATGAAAAAGGGGCCGGGGATGGTGGCTCATGTCTCTAATCCTAGCACTTTGAGAAGCCAAGGTGGGTGGATTACCTGAGGTCAGGAGTTTGAGACCAGCCTGGGTAACATGGTGAAATCTCATCTCTACTAAAAATGAAAAAATTAGTTGGACATGGTGGCACACACCTGTAATTACAGCTACTTGGGAGGCTGAGGCAGGAGAATCCCTTGAACCTGGGAGGTGGAGATTGCAGTGAGCTGAGATAGCGCCACTGCACTCCAGCCTGGGTGACAGAGTGAGAATTCATCTCAAAAAAAAATTAAAAATTAAATTAAAAAATTAAAGAATGAAAAAGGGAGCACTCCAGGCATCAGGAAGAGTAAGTGCAAAGGCTCCAGGAGCACAGACTCATACCCATCTAAGCTAAAATAACCAAATCCAATCAACATATGTGAAAATTTACTCCAGAGAAATACTTCTTTAATATTGGCTTTTCCTTTGAGTGAGGATGGCATTGTTGAAGTAGCGTTGATAAAGCTTGTGTCTTTTTTGAAACTTATAAGAAATTTAGTAATTAGACATGGTTCATCACATCTATTATCACATTGAGTTTCTGCTGTTACTTGGCACAAGATTAAAGAGTTCACATAGGGGAATTTCATTGAGATTGCTTTTACATAAGTAAATTTTGTAATTTTTCTGTTATCATCTTTTTTCTCTTCTTTAAAAAAATTTTGTGGTAAATATATGTGATGTAAAATTTACTCTTTTAACCATTTTAGGTGTGTAGTACTGTGGCATTAAGTATATTCACATTATTATGCAACCATCACCTCCATCTGTCTTCAGGACTTTTAAATCTTCCCCTACTGAAACCCCATACCCGTTGAACATTAATTCCCCATTCCCCCTTCCCTCAGGCTCCTAGCAATCACCATTCTACTCCCTGTCTCTATGAATCTTACTACTCTAAGTACCTCAAATAAGTAGAATAATACATGTCTTCAAGGTTCATCCATGTTGTAACATGTGTCAGAATTTTCTTCCTCTTTAAGGCTGAGTAATATCCCATTGTATGTATATGGAACATTTTGTTGATCCGTTTATTTGTCAGTGAAGACTTAGGTTGCTTTTATTTGTGGCTGTTGTATTAATATATAACACTGCTATGAACATGGGCATACAAATATCTGTTTGAATCTCTACTTTCATTTATTTTGGGTATATACCCCAGCAGTGGAATTGCTGCATCATATGGTAATTCTTTGTTTGATTTTTGGAGAAATCAAACTTGTGCTTTTAAAATTCATACATTCGGCAAATGTCCATTAGACTCCTATTATGTGCCATGCAGCTATACCAGAGGTGGGGAATGAATGAACAGGACACACTGCCTTCCAGGCTTACTGTTTCATGTGTGAGTAGTTGTTGTTACTGTTGTTCTTTCTTTAGATGGTGATAATGATTTACTGTGGAATCGTTAACTCTCTTTCCCAACCTTCTTGAGGCTATCTAGTGCATAGTAAGCATGCCGTCATCATCCCAAGCTTCATTAACTTGAAGTTCTGAGCCAGAGCCTCAAGCTAGATGCAAACATTACATTGTCATATCGTGACTCAGGATATCTATAATAGAACCCCTCTCCCTTCTGTGTCATGTGTGGTAGTAGCTTGAAGAGAAAATTATTTCAGCTAAATCAGAGATTTGATTAACAAAAACCTGTACAAATGAAATTGTAGTATTGTTACACAAATAATACTACTGTATATCATAGTATTATATGAATTCTATTAAGATATTAAATTTGAATATGAGAGAAATAATTTTTCCATTTGAATGACATTATTCCAATAGAAGTGATACATAAGAAAGGAAAATCCACTTTGAATAAGTTTTCTTACCAAAATGTGAAACTTTGAAAGTATAGAATAGCCTTTGAAAATTTAATGAGTTATGACAGTCAACAAAAATTAATCACCATAAAGATAAAGAAAATAATAATGTTTTCATCACCATGAAATCAATCTGATCCTGCCTTCTCCTTAAGAGAGTGGTTCATAGCTAATTTACTTTTCATAATTACAGTGTTTTATTTTGTATGTTTATAACACTCCTTCTTCCAAACAAATCAAAAGCTCGTTTAGCGTAAAGTTGCACTGCAAAAAAGACAGAATCATTTACATGGAGTAGGAAAATAAACATCAAGAGAGAAAGGGTGAGATTTTTTAAAAACTATAGCCTGAGGAAAGATTTAGCCATTGAGCACAGATTTTTCTTCTGAGCTTCCTAGTAGCCAAAGAAAAGATGGCATCACAGAGAGTGATAGAGCTCTCATTATCTAAAAGATAAAACATAATAACCAACAACAGATTTCTTATATTTGATCATTATATTCTGAGAATTCAGTGTAGGGATTCCTATATAATTAAGCTACATAAGGAAAATTATCCTAGAAAAGTTTACAAAATCTCAGGAGTATTCCACATACACATGTTTCTATACTGGTCATTAATCAAAGCCAGAGGCATGTTTATTCACAGACTTTCCAAGGCAATTCTCCAAGAGGCCAGTATGAAATGGGTCAAGCTTGCAGCTTTCAGCTGCTAGAAGGATATATAGCTTGGCCCGTTCTTTTAATAGTTTTGCATAGTCCTGCCACCCTGTATTGCTTGAAAACATACATGTTGTAATAAACACACTTCTGTTTCTCATAAAAGTCTGGAGGTGGGCAATCCAGAAGCATGGTGATACCCTAGAGTTTTAGGAAGCCAGGGTCCTTTTTCTGGTTCATAATATCCACTTCAAGGTTACTTCGTGGTTCAAGATGGCTGCTCCAGCCTTCACATCATCATTCCAGCCACACACGTGAAAGAAAAGGAAAAAAGGAGACAGGGTATGCCCCTCTCTTTATGGGCGTTTCTTGGAATTGCACCCACTTGCTCCACTACATGTCCTTAGTGAGAACTGTGTCACATGGTCACACATAACTGCCAAGAGAGGTTAAGAAATGTTTCTGTTCCGGGTGGCCATGTATGTTTGTACCAAAGCAGAAAAAGAATAGCTATGGAGAGATGGCTAATATTTCTGCCAGAAGTATCTTTTTGTTTTGTTTTGTTTTTGAGATGGAGTTGCTCTGTCACCCAGGCTGGAGTGTACTGGCGCGATCTCAGCTCACTGCAACCTCCGCCTCCTGGGTTCAAGCAATTCTCCTGCCTCAGCCTCTGGAGTAGCTGGGATTATAGGCGTGCGCCACCATGCCCAGCTAATTGTGTTTTTTTAGTAGAGATGGAGTTTCACCATGTTGGCCAAGCGGGTCTCGAACTTCTGACCTCAGGTGATCTGCTCACCTTGGCCTGACAAAGTGCTGGGATTACAGGAGTGAGCCACTGTGCCGGGCTTCAGATATCTTATTTAAAAGAACTTTTTGTCCTTTTAAAATGCAGATGGGCGTTTAAGGAGGAAGTTTTTCCCCTTTATCCTTGGGACCCTGTGCTTTCCATAACTGCCAGTTTCTGTGCTGGGAAAACGTTTGGGATTTTAACTTCTAGGAAATTGCACTTGTAAAAAGAGATAAAATGCTAGATTTTTTTGAACCTATGTTTCTCTCAGTTGCACGCCATATTTTTCCCTCAGGACACCTGCATATATGGTAATCGTTTTATTGTTGTTGGCTTGTATTCAGTTCTCCATGCTGTTATCTTATATTTTATTTCCTTCTTGCCATACTCAACAAGTTCCAAATTCCTTCATGAAAGTCTTTTCAAAAGAAAGGCCCACCATGGTTTCAAGTAGGAAAGATAAAATATCCAGTTTTACCCACAAATTCCGTGTCCTTTCTGGAAACTTTAAAAATAAACCACAAAAAAATCTTAAGTATGTGAAGTAATGCATGAGTTAAGTAGGTTAATTTAGCCATTCCACAGCGTTCAAAACATAATGTTGTACACCATAAATATATGCAATTTTATTTGTCAGTTATTTAAAATAAATGTTTTTAAATGCACTATACTACAAATTAACTTTAGTTATAGGTTCTTTTTTTGTATTTGTTTGAAGGGTTTTGGTATTTCTTTGTGACAGTATATATAATTATGATATGAGATAATTTTTTTTAACAGAGAAACTATTAATCTAGTTCATGTTAGCAAATATAAGCAACATAGAACAGGAATAAAATTGAAGACCACACAGTGATCTGTTACATTTTAGGGGAAGAGTACTCTGATTTTCCATGGTTTAATTGCTTTTCTGAAATTCAAATTTCCTTTCATTTTTGTCTACATTTTCCTCGGTTTTCAGAAACCATCTTTTCTTTTGTAATTCTCCTATTTGCTTTTCTTTTTCTCTACTGTCATCTCTGTGACTATCTCAAAGGTTAATAACTCACATGTTAATTTAACAAACATTTATCTAATGGCAGTTATGTAAAGGGTACTGTGGTCTGTTCTGTGAATACAAGAGTTTGTAATCTTGATATTTGCTTTCACAGGATTTACAATCTAGTTGAAGGAGAGTGACAGGCTCTACTTATAAACAGGGTGGCAAGTGAAAAGTACCTATAGATATATGAGACCCGTTGTGCAGAGGTACACAAAAAGGAACTATTATTATTTGCTACTTAGATTGGTTAAACAATTAAATATTAAAATGTCAAATTAAAAAATAGAAAAACATTTGCCACCACAGAGAAAAATAACTCTTAAAGCTTGAAGCAGTGGAAGAAATCAGAAATGAAAATGATCAGTAACTCTTTGACAGGTTTAAAATTTCTATACAATAAAAAAGTAGTAAAACTAATAATATTAATAATAAGACAGTGGGGAAGATTTTCTCCAATAAAAGGAGGACTCATATCTATGATATATAAATAATGTATTCAAATATATTGAAAATATTATTAATATTCCAGCAAATAAATGAGCAAAAGGAAAAAGGTTTTAAAAAATCACAGTTAGGAGAAGGCTTTGTGGAGGAGCTGACATTAGAGCTATATCTTAGAGAGTAAAAAATATAAATTTTAGCAAGGCAGGGATAGAAGGAGGGACCTTCCAGGCAGAAGGGACGGGATGAACAAATACACAGTAGTCAAAAGACTTGGAGTAGTTGGGTAGTATTTCAATCGAGTTGGAACATGGCTTTCTATTATCCTGGGACTGGAAGCAGATCAGGGAGGTCCTTGAATGCCATGCTGAGGAATTTGGCTTTTGTATTTCAATCCCACTCTCTGTATATTGTCTATAAATCTGTTAACAGCTCTTCACCTTATTGTCTGGCTCTGGTATAATTGTTTTATCTGTAGAGGATGATGTCATGGAAATAGAACTGAACTAGGAATCAGGGGCCTTGGATTTATGTATTACACTTGGGTTTACTATATGAATATTGCAACCATAATTCAAACCTTAACAATTAAAATGATAAGTTTCTCTATGTCAAAAAGACTACAAAAGAGAGTTTATTGCCAGGATTCTCTGTAGCATTGTGCATTGCATACAGTAGGTGCTCGGTAAGTGTTTGTTGAATCTAATTCAATAAGAAACCTCTTGGGTGCAGCACACCAACATGGCACATGTATACATATGTAACAAACCTGTACGTTGTGCACATGTACCCTAGAACTTAAAGTATCATAAACATACATTAAAAAAACTTCTGAGATCTGTGCCATAATTTCAGCAATGTAGAAAAAAGAACAAGGACAGCAGGTTTAAGGGTGCTGAACAAGTCTATCCTCCCGGTTCAGTTCAGTGCTCTGCTACAAGTTCTGTTTTGTTTTGTGTTTTGTTTTGTTTTGGGGGCAAGTATCTTTGAATTTGAATCTACATTATGATAATATTTTTCCCAGAGTTTCATTAGATCTTTCAAATGCGGAAAAATTGAGAGACATGTTCAGTGGCTACTTCTATATCCACCACCTAGAATGGTACTAATTTATTATCTCCTGCTTCTATCAGGCTCTGAGCTAGATACTTTACAAACCTCTCACTCTACTGCCCACAACTGCCTGGTGGTGGTGAACGTAACTCTCATTGTCCAAAAGCCTAAAACAGAACAAGCAAGCAAACAAACAAAAACACCGTAAGCTCAGAAAGTTTCAGCAATTTATTTCCTTAAAGCCCTTCGAGTAATAAATGCAACAGCTAGGATTTAAACTGTCTGGCTCTAAAAACTTGAGTTCTTTCCATGGTACCAAACAGCCTCCAGAATTCCTTTCTTCCACTCACTGGGGTCACAGATTTTAACCAAGCACCTACAGTATGAGAAGCCCTGAATTAAGTCTTGTAGGAAGAACTGTAAGCTCAGGCCCTTGGGGCTTCTGTCAGTTGGAGATGAATCAGATCAAATTTTACAATTGTTGAGTTTGTCACATAAGTAACACATGCCATGCTGGATGCTTTGCAGTGAAAGAGAGGAAGACCATGGGACAAAGAATCTAAAATCATAATTTTTGCCCATTACACAACCTGCAATAGTGAATCAGATTGAGTAAAACAGGAGTCTTACCTTTTTCTATGTTCTCTCTGCGTGCTCTGTTCTCCACAGCTGTAAAGCCTTTCCTTAGTTTCCTTTAATTACCTAAAAGTCTGTGTACATCTCAAAGCCTTTTTCAGTTTCCATTTTCCTCTACCAGACTCCTCACTGAGTCCTTAAATATGTGCTGACATCTCCCTTCTCTGAATTCTCATGGCCCTTTGCTTTACAAAGAATCAGTATAGCTTAGTGGTTATGAATACAGATTGCCTGGGTTTAGATCTTGGCCTTTTCCCTCTTTGGAGATATGATTTGGGCAAGTACTTTAATTCTCTATGCCTCAGTGTTCTCTGTTAAAGGCAATATATCAGCTGGGATTCTGTTGCAAGGAACAGAATTTATTCTTGCTATTTTAAGCAGAAAGTGATGTGTTACAGGATATTAAGTAAAACATAACATTTGAGTTACCAAAGAAAAAGACTCTAATTTGAGCTTTCTGAAGATTCCAGTGCTACTTTACAGAAACACATTACCATGGGAGTTGCTGCCTCTTCCACAGCCAGGAAGTCATCTGCTGAATGGAAAAGCTGAATATGAAATAGCAAGTGCTGCAAGGGCCATGCCCACCTTCCCTGATCCAGCTAATAAATGCATGTCCCATGCCTGCCTCTTGACACCTGCAAAAATAGCAACTGGTTCGCATGGTTACAAGGAAAACATCATTGCTTTGTAGCCATTTTTACAAGCAGAGAGAGCAAAGCGTAGTAGTTGCTGCCTCACTTCCTCCTTCCAAATTTTTGTAGTACTTCAGAGTGGCCAGTTCTCAATTCCATCCAGTACCCTAGCTGCAAGGGAGTCTAGAAAATGTTTCTGGACTTCAGGCACTGGTTGGGATGAAGTTGACTGCTAATCCATCATTAAAAACATCTATGTGAGGTTAATAAATGTACCTACCCTATAGAGTTATTGTAAGGCTTACATTAAATAATATATATAAAATACTTAGAAAAGTGCCTACACGTGGGAGACTCTCAGTGTATGTCTATTATTGTCTATTTTCATCTGTCAATGTCTCAGATGGTAGTCCTGGGGAAAGTCAAACAGCCTTTGATAGAGCCCCAAATTTCCTGCCTGCTAATAACTTTGATGAACCCATTTTCTATGTAGGAGGACTGGTTTCCTCATCTGCAAACTGGGGATAATAATCACTCTCTGACTCCTAGAGTTTCTGTTCATGTCACATTAGATCATGTGTGAAAAGTGATTTGAAAACTGTAATGAATGCTCTAATGGTTTTAGTGTTAAATAGATACTAGGTGAGTTGGCGAGTTGTAGAGTAATGCTCAAATTCCAGTTCTGCCCCTGAGAATAGCAGTCTGCTTCCTATACTTTTATCTTAGTCACCCTTACTTTATTTTTCAGAATTAGCCAGGGAAATCAAACTTCACTGCATCCCTGTGAGGAAAACAAGGCTTAGATGCTGCCGTAACGACCTCCTTAAAGAGGGGAGATTAGGCCCTGCCCAGCTCTTGAAATCCTCCCAGCCCTGAGTTCTTTCCAGGAGACCCTGTGTCCCCTATAACACTGGTTTCTGCAGCTGACGGGCTAAGCAAAGAGGCTCAACCTGAAGAAAGAGACAGGTGGCTCCAGAGCAAGGCTTGTAACGAATTCTCCCCAGGGAGAGAAATACCAAAAGTTTAGCTCACTCTTTCCTCCCATAAAGCACACTGAATGTTAACAGCTTGCTTCTGTCCAAGCTGGTGTTTTTTAAATTAAGTATTGTTAAATCCATACCATTTGGAATGATGCTTCAGACAGCCCTGACACTCTCTCTTGATTCTGCTTTCATTTCACCTAATATGTTGTGCATGGAGCCAGTAACCAGTATTATTCGGCTGCCGTGGCTTCTGCTGGTGCTGCTGCTCACACACTTGCAGACGGCTTTAATTTAGATACCTGAAGAGGAAAAAAGGAATTTGGCCAACGCCCTGCTCAGATGCCATAAGGGGCCTTTCCCCGGCTGCCATTAATATGGATCTAGATTACCTAAAGTTTTATGGTATTTTTCCTAGGTGCTGAAAAAGTTTTAGACATGAGAAAGTCAAGAGACATAGAAGCTGGAGGCTAAAATAGGATACTTTCCATCATCAGGTAACATATACCCATAGTAAACCCTGGTAGCCTACTTTCCTTTTCCTATAAACATCCCCCTTCAACCACATCACTGCCAACATGTGAATATATGTGTGTGTATACATCATATATAGATATAAATGCATATATGTGAATATGAGATGAGGGTGGATTTCGATTTGGTAAACCGTGGCTCAATGGCCAGTTCTAGCCAGCAAAGCTTCAGTCAAGTCACTTAAATTCTCTGAGCCTCAGTTTCCACATACATAAAATGGGGTGATTACTTAATTTCAAAAAGTAGTCACAAAGGTCAAATGAGATCAAAACTGTAAACTTACATTGTAAACCATAAAGATGGCATGTAAATTTTGGCCATTATCAAAATGAGTTCATTACCAAAACTTTCCCCAATCACCTTAACCCAATTTGATTTTGTTCTTCCTTTTCTGAAGTTATAGTAAATTTGTAATTTCCCCTGCACTGTGTAGCTCTGGATGTGCAATTGCTTTTCCTAGTTTCTCTGGGTATTCCCAAGAGGAGACAATGCTGTGAGGAATCAGAAGCATGAGACAACGTGGTGGGCATCCTCCAGGCATTCAATAGGTGATTGAGGCCTGGGCTTTAAAATAGTGTATTATTCGTTGACTTCATTGAGGTGACCATCTTGCTGTACATTAGCATGCCCATCAAAACTCCAAGGCAGAAATTTCTGACTCAAAATACCAAAGCAGTATTTATTTGCAAAGCAGAAAGGAATCTAGACTAGCATACAAGTGGTTGCCAGTTATTTTCTGACCATGCCGATTATTTTTCTATTCCTCTACAAATAGTATCTTGTCGTTAGCATTGTTGCTACTTTTCTTTCTCCCGTTACCTGTTCTTCCCTTTGCATCTGCTTAATGAGCAGGGTTTATGTGTGAAGAGAGAGAAGGTGGTATTAGGTAAAATGTTCCATTAATAGAACTAGTTGAAACTCTTCAGTTAATGACTCTGATAGGAGGGAAAAAAATAAACCCTTTAGCAGAAAGCTCTGGTGTGTAACAGAAAGACACATGTAACATAGCTTTATGAATGAAAGTTTATTTCAATCAATCACCTTTCTTTAATGTGATGAAGATTTCAGATAAAACAATAGTGGAAAACAAAGTTAAGCATTTTATATCTACTTGTGAATACACTTTAGCTTATGAGCATTAGCCAGTTTTTGAGAGATTTGTAAAACAAATCTTTCTAAAAGGGAAAAGCATATTTCGAGAACAGGCTCTCTTTGTTATGGATTTGTACTATCCATTTTTCTAGGTCCACATACTTAGTATTGAGAACAAAGGTGAATCTTTGTATGACCTTGACTTTCCTAACAGCTTGAAAATAGGATTTTTAAAGTTTCTCTCTCTTTAATTGATATACCATATGAAGTAGGTAACCTAAAGTTGAACAACCTGCTTTTCTTCACCTTTTTGAACAGCAACATAGCAGGTATGTATATAGGCAGACCTGCCTATATTCACATGCCCGTTATGGCTTGATCAGGTTTTCCATATTTGTGTGTTTCATATCTCTTCTCAGTATTTTTTAATAATGAAAGGAAAGAACGTTAATTCTAAATGTCTTGTGCGTCCACCGCATATATTTCTGGGCTATCAGGAGATCTGTAAAGGGAAAATGTCCTGGTGACACACATATGGCAATGTAAGGCCAAGGCTGCTCTTTTATTCTTTCAAAACTCAATGATTTCCTTTGCAGATAAGGGGAAATACATCCTTGTTTGACACTTTTCTAAAACTGTAATAAAACCTTCCTCTGGTAGAGTCAAATCTCCCTTGCTGGTGGATTAAGCAGCTTCAGAAGCTTCCTGACCTTCTCGTTGCTGTTGCTGGCCTTGTCGTCATTTCACTGCTCATTAGCACTTCCTTCAGGGTTGGACTGGCCTCCAAGGTCATCTCGTCCAACCCTCTTGCAATAGTGGACGGAAAAATGAGGTAAAACTCAGTTCACCCTTTTCTGCATTATAGCAGCTCTGATAAAGGATGTGGGTGAGGTGCAGAGGAAGCTGAAACTTGGTTAAAAGAAGGTTTGGGGATTAACTGAGGATTTAATTCATCCTTTCTTTCTCTCCCGTGGCTAAAGCAGATAGTTGAGAGTTGGCAGTGCATCAAAACCAGGCTGCTCCTCAACCCCAAATTTCAACCCCACTCATCCTGGGGTCTTTGTTGAGGGCTTCTTTTTAAACTAGGGGATCTAAATTTCTAATTGTGCCTTTACAATTAGCAAATCTTAAATGCCTTAAATTGTCACTTTACAAAGAAGCAACTTGCTTTGTGGGTTTTTTTGGTTTTGTTTTTTTTTTTTTTTTTTTCCAAATTAAGTCCTTAATAACACAAAATAACTTATGCCACTGTTTAGGCTTAGTGAGGAACCTTCAGAAAATGTATAGAGTGTTTATTTTCCAAGTCAAGAGAGAAAGTAAAGAGGAACTTTATGGAGGCGAAATAAAACAGTTGTACAGAACACATTTACAGGGCACATTAAGTCGGTTTTTGTCTATGGTTCTTTCCCTTTATGGCATATGTTATATATTGACAGGGATTAAGTTTCTCTCCTGAATGGAACAATACACAGTCACAGGGAGCTACTGTACTTTACAAAGCAACAGACATCAGCACAGGCAAATGGCAAATAGAAATGTATCTCACAAAGAACTAACCAGGTCCATGGGAAGCACAGTGCTTGACTTCATCTTCTGCAATTCTGCATCTTTTGCATTTCCCTTCTTGCTCTGCTGCTCGCTCGCCTTTCTTTTTCGTCCTTTTCCCCCTTTTTTGCTCGCACTGTTACACTTTCTCTGTCCTCCTGGCTTTGTTATTCAGCATGTCTGATTAGCAGGAGCCTGATTGGCTGGCTGCCTGCTCCAAGAGAGATTCCATTCAGCTTACCCCCCACCCATCCACCCACCCACCCCTCGGTCAGGAAATGTGAGCGGGGCTGATGGAAGCTGATAGGCAGGACTGGAGTGTTAGCACCAGTACTGGATGTGACAGCAGGCAGAGGAGCACTTAGCAGCTTATTCAGTGTCCGATTCGGATTCCGGCAAGGATCCAAGCATGGAATGCTGCCGTCGGGCAACTCCTGGCACACTCCTCCTCTTTCTGGCTTTCCTGCTCCTGGTAAATGCCTTTTCATTTCAATACATTGCTATTGCCATTGAGTCTGGGTGCTGGTGTGTGTGTGTGTGTGTGTGTGTGTGTGTGTGTGTGTGTGTGTCTTTATCTTAAAGCTCCAGGTAAAATAATGTACACGATTACAAAGAGAGAAAAATCCTTCCAGAACTTTGAACCCCAACTTCCCAAGCAAGATAAAGTCTGCAGGACTTTCTGGAATTAGTTACTGCTATATCGTAGTACTGATACTGAGACATGAACTTTGGGACATACTGCATGGAGTGTAGGAGCTGAGGACTGTATACATGGTGGTGTGTATGCTCGGAATTTGGATAACAGACATCCTGAAATCAAACTCACTCACTGTGGTGTTCCGAACTTTTTGAAGGATAGGCTTTGCCGGGCTTGCCAGTACTGCCTTTAATGAATTATTTTCCGTCTATGCATATATACTAAGGAGCCAGGTAAACAGGGGAATGAGAGGCTCTTTGCAGGCAACCCAGATTATAGCTCATAATTACTGCAAGTCATTTATGGATAGAAGTTAATGCTAGTATTTATGAATTGAGGATTATGGTCTTTGATCTCTAATTTACTTTTAAAGAAGAAAAAAGAATGATGACTTTTAGTACGGCTGATTGCCACAGTCATAGTGATAAGATGCTCTGCTCTTGAACATCAGTGCACATTGCATTTTTGACTCAAAGTAAATGTTCCGTTGTGACTCATACTTGGTTTTATGGGCAGAAAATGAACATTTACTGTCCAAAATAAATCTACACTCAAAATATTAATAGCAATGCACATTTTTTTAAACCAGAGTGTTCTGGGCAGGCAGCTTAGTAAATCTCATCTGAAGGTTTGATTCCAAAATTTGCACACGCTGATCCAAACAAATGTGATTGTAGTTTTTCCTGTCACATTTATAACATGCCAGAACTTCCTCAGAAGGTAACAAGGAAAGAAGAGAACAAGGTAAAAATGTAGCAAATGAATAGGTTGCATTGATTCCTTGATGGGGAAGGAATGTTTTGTTCTGATTAGATTCTGACACATCTAATCTGCCCTATAATTTTGAAGTAGGGAAGCAAGCCATTTGGTACAAATTGAAAAAGTCCAGGAGATTCATCAAACAGACTAATCAGACAGAGATTAAATATTTCATACATTCCCACTTCTTAATGATTTGCATCTTTGTAGCTAAGAAATTATAATGCTGCATTGCAGGTGCTATAAATACAGAAATATATTTTTAATATATTTTTCATAGAAATTTAAAGGCAAACTACATTTTAAGCATGAATGAACTGTAAGTTTTAGCTGTTCTGAAAAATATAAAGAACAGAATGTTTAGGTATGCTTTATGACTTGTGGAGCAAGCGATTTATGAAAGGTGTCTCATTTTTTCCATATGGGATGTGTTACTTGTATACACCATTAGTTTGTCTCATCTTTCCTTCTTTGTGATTTTTTTAAGTGTGTGTTATTTTCCCATTATATTGCATCATAAAGCAAATTACCAGTACACATTACTTTTTTTGATATTTTCATATGAAAGCATGATCTCATTGTACTTTAATAAAACTTTCCCATTCCAGAATAGATTGTTTTGCTATCCATTTGGTAAATGCATTATATCCCTCTCTGATATCTTGAATATTCATATATATATTTGAGCATATAATTTGACTTACGTGGAATGAAAAGGTATGTATGCTTATTCCAGAAGGACTTAAAACATATCATGTTTAAATTACAATTATTGTATTATAAAGATAAAATTAAAACAAACCTAGGTTTGTTTTACCCCTGCATTTAAATGAAATGGAAATCTGAGAGTTATACTACAAAAGAAAGAACTGACTGGTGTTTACATACATCCCTTTGCAAAGCAATAACAACATTAGTAATTGCTGTCATGTATTTTCTGTATGAATATGGCTAGTTGTTTGAAAATCATTACAATGAATCCTTACAATAATCATACAAATAAGACATTTTTAAACCCATTTTTCAGGTAATGAAATAAGCTTGCATTTGAACCCAAAGGTCAAATAATGGAGAGAATAGAGCATATTTGCTTCGTATGGTGGTTGTAAATATTTAGCAACAATGAAAACAGTGGTGCAGGTTAGTCTGTACCCTTTGTTGGAGATATTTGGGCTTTTTGCATCATCTTGATCATTAAAGATATGTATAATATCATGAGTGCTTGTTAGACTTGCTCATTAACTGCCCCCTTTAAAATTAAATTTAATTATTGACTTAAGAGACTGTGACCCTTAGCCTGTTCTGTACTTGATTTAGAACTACAAGTGTAGCATCATCAACTCAGCCTTCAAGCTTGATAGAGAAATTGAATTGAGGGGTTTGTTTTCCTATAGTTTTTTGTTTTGTTTTGTTTTTTTCATTTACACATTGCAAGGATTCTGTCTATTTTTGGACTTACTTTGGGCAATTTCTAAAGGTCTCTGTAACTTAATTGGAAAAAATCCTGTCTGTTTAGTGGCAAACCCAGTTTCTACCTTGTCAAAATATCCTTCATTTCATTGACAGCTGAATCATCTGTATCATGACTAGGTTCTTGAGTGTGTACAAATATTGAAGGTTGTTCAGCCTCCATTCTGTCAAAATTCTTTCCCCTTGGAACTTACTTCTGAGAGAATGGGCTTCCTGTGTCTTGAATCTATTTTAGGTTACCACCCATATTTTCATGCAAAGAACATATATCATAGATTTCTCTTATATTCTGGACACAATAGGACAAGTCATACTGATCAAGAGATTTCATTTGCTATTCAGGTGAAATTAAACTACATAATGCCATTTTCCCAATCTCCCATCCTGCTCTCTCGTTTTTATTCTCTCTCCTTTGTCCCAATTTGTTTAGCTCAAAAAGAATGTGGCAAAACCATGACTGGCCATTGACATATGTGTCCATCTACACTTGAAGTCAAATCACTTCTTGTCAGAAAGGTGTTTAATCAAATTTGCATTTGCCTTTTGTTTCTTTTAAGTAGTTTTAAGCTCTTTCGCCTGCTATTGTGAGAGTTGCAAGAGTAACACTAGGAATTATAATAAAGTACATGTGTTTTTCTGTTGAATTTCTTTTTCTTCTCTGCACTAATTTATACATGGCAACTAGTCAAACACAATAGCCCATTCCCTTCAGTCCCTCTGGCACTCTCTCGCACTATTATCTAAGTGGATCTATCTTGGATGGGGAGAAGCACCATCCAAGCTATTACAAACAAATAGCTTGTGGAATGAATGTTAAGACCCTTATTTACAGGAGAACACAGCCTGTTCCAGCAGCTTATATGTCTGTGTGTGTTCATGTGCATGTACAAGCACCTTTCTATAATTGTTCACTCCACACAGATTTCTTATTCTCAAGCCTAGATTGTCCTTAAATCAAGCTTGAAGACTTTTCACATAGATCTAAAGGACACTATGAAGCATTTAAAATTTAAAAATCACTTTCTTCTCGTTTTTGCGAAGTTTCTTATCTAGATATGGTCAGCTACATTTTTGTTTTCTCAGGCTCCTGTTTTTTAGTGTTTCAGTGTGTTCAGGACCACTTTCTGGCCCCCATTATTATTTTCACATACACCATTTATGTTGCTTCATTTAAGTTGAGGGAAGAGTGTCCAATAGTGGTCACCAGTGAACTACAGAAGAATCTTGTTATACCAGGAACCTTTTTCCTTGAAAATGTATATGGATGTTGAAGTCTTTTGAGAGACAGAGAGAATGAATTAATAAATGCATGTATGTGTTTGTGCATTTGTATGTTTTAATACATGTTGGTGCCCTTTACTATTATGTATGTATAATTTGGAAAGCAGTCTTCTAGCACACCATGGAGTAGGCTATTACTCAAACTTAGGAGGTGCACAAAGTTTATTCTTATATCGTACTAACAAAATTACAGTTAGGGTTTGCCATTTTTATCAGTTAAGTGTGGTTAACCCTATACAAGCTACTCATTTTTTTTAAACTTAGTTTATTTGGGCTGTATTTTGTTTGGGGATTATATTAGCATGAGACATGGTCTGGGTGTTTTGGTTCTCCCCTTTATTATGGCTTACTCAGAAAATAATTTTAAACTCTTCCAGGAAAAATACAGTGTCCTATGAATTTCTGCTTTTCCCAAAGGACCTAGTAGAGTGCCGTGTAGATACAGTTTGTGAACTAAATGAAAAGAAAAAATGACTTACAGAGACTATCAAAGGGTTCTTTAATTCTTCATATTTTCAGTGATTCCTAAATTCATATGTGTAGTTCTGTTTCTTTGGTCAAGTGGCAGCTCTGCTTTTAATGCATGTATCTTTCAGTTTCCAGGAATGACACACTCTCAGGTACAGCTATATAAGTTTAATTGTGCCCTCCTCTCAGTAAGCGTATTCTACTGTTTCTGTGGTCTCATGAGTAGAGTGACCCAGAAATGACCTCTTCATAGCATAAGGACTGGAGCCTTTTCTTGAGTGAGGGCATTCCTTGAATCACCATGAATAACCTATTGGTTAAGTGTGTTGAGATAGTCACAGGAAAATGTGTCTCAATCAAGTTTTACAGTCTTGTCATTGTTACTAATTTTCTTCTTTTAGAGAGCTGGCTTCACACTTTTGAGACAAGTGCATGTCATTTTCTGTCTACATCATAAAAACCATACCATGTGGTTGAATTTTGGCTTGATTGGCAGTACTGGCTCAGGAGCAGCTTAGGACTGGCATACCAGAGGTGATGTAAGTCCTAAAGGATCCTAATTGAAATAGGCCAGCACAGCTGTGTGGGGAGCCTGCCTGCTAACTGGGGTAAGCTGTTGCTATCAACCCCTTCTTTCCATGAGCTCAAAAATAAATGACTAAATCTCCCCAATTCCCGAACTTCAAGATTAAAACCTACATTGAATAAAGCTTAACTGTTCTGTTTCGCCTCTCAGGGACTCTGTTAACTGGAGGACCCAGCGTGGAGGGCATTTAGTTAAAAGTTTTCTGGCCACGTCAAGAAGATACCCAATGGCCATAATCTGCAGCCAACAGTGACCTTGGGCTTTTCGTTTATTGTCTTTCCCAAGAAACTCAGTATTTATAAATCCATTGAAATGTTTTGCTGTATTCACAGGCATTCTTTATTTTGATTACAGAAATATACTCTATCTCATGAAGTAATTGTAACCTTTATTAGGAGAAATACCGTAATTTCTGTGTTCAGATAGCCTCATCCCAAATTCTACCCACATATAGCTATGTGTATAGTCAGCACTTAGTAATTGCTTGTCAGAAGGCATAAATAATTCATTGTAATCTCTCAAATATTGTATATGTAATTTTTATAGTTCTTGGGCTACTTTGCATTTATCTGTGCCACTGCTCCTCTCCTACTTATCTTATACTTCTGTGTGTCCCACAAAGCTGTGGGGGACAGCAGAAGGAGTGACTTGTTCCTCCTGCCTCTTTCAGAATGCCTGGTAATTTGATCTCAATAAATGTGGGTGAATGAATAAATAAATGGAAAAATAAGAATGACTTGGCAAGAAAAGGTGAAAACAAGGAAAAGTACAAGTAGGAAGGAAAAATGTAAGCATTCATTTTACATGTGAGGCATTTCACTATTTCTGGTTTTAGTAAGACCAAGTCAACAGCCCTAATAAATGCAAAAGAGGAATATATTCCGTATTCCTTTCTCTGTCTCTTAAATATACGTAGCCACACGCTGAACAACAATTAAACAACAACCCCTTTTGCTCTTGTTAATTAGAATGAATCATTTTGGATGTTTCTTATATTTTTTATCCATTTAGTTCTCAAGTATTTTCCTTTTCAAAACTTGTCCTCAGGAAGAAAATGATATTTACATTAGTCACAGTTTTATAAAACTTGAAAGTACTTATAATAGATTCTCATGTTAGCAGAGATGATGCTGTGGATTCACTAAAACCTATTTCTTCTTACCACTGAGTACAGTGATAAACTGTATTTGCCAGCCTTCCCTTCCCTGGGATTGGATGGTGCTATGTAATTGAGTTCTTATCAGTGAAAAACAGCTAGAAGTACTATACGGCACTTGTAGGCCTGATCCCTCAGCTCTCTGTGATCCTCCAAGCATCAAACACTCTCTTTACCTGCCTGCTGGATGCAGAGAATCCACTAGAAAAAACTTCATGACTCTAAGGAATGGCAAAGCCACCAAATGGAAGTCTACGTCCCTGAATGACTACATGGAGCACAGCCCCTCAGTGTCACTCTCACAGACTTACACTGTGAACATTCATTTAACCATAAGCAAGAAATAAACTTTGTTTTGTGAAAACCCTGAAATTTGGGGAAAGGTGTTGTTTGTTATACTGAAAACTTCTAAGAAATTACACATGCTTCAAATTTGGATGCTATGCATGCCAGTACTTACTCATAAGTAAGTACTAATACCATTTTCCATTTATCGTATGGGAAAAGAGAACTAACAAGATGCCACAGCATCCTAATGGTGGTTTGATCTTTGTGGTTTGCAATTGACTGCATACCTAAAGTGTGATAAGTAGTTGGGGGTATGTGTGAGTACTACAGGGAATATAGGAAAATGGGTCCACTTTTAAAACATAGAATCTGGAAGTGGATGAGGGAGTGGTAGAAAATGAGGAAAGAAAACCAAAGAGGCAAGGCTGTGGTGAAACAGTTAGAATCTCCTGGGACAGAGTGGGATCAAACAGCGAGGCCAAGGACACAGAAGCACACAGATCCAAGGGGAAGGCAAATATAACAGAAAAAGACTCTGAGAAGCTGAAACCAGGGTGCAACACTGAAACTGCTCCAAGGGCAGAATGTTAGAAAATCAGAGTGAACAATTCACAGAGAGGGGAACAGACTCCCAAAGGCAAAGAAAACAAATGTTTTGTACGGTGGTATACAAAGCAAACCGCACTTCTTGAATATCCCTAGTTTCAAACAATCTTTAACACATTTTTCTTGGAGGTGTTTGAGTGCCGTGAAAGAACAGTGATTTTAGGCTGGGTGCAGTGGCTCACATCTGTAATCCCAGCACTCTAGGAGGCCGAGGAGGGTGGATCACTTGAGGTCAGGAGTTCGAGACCAGCCTGGCCAACATGGTGAAACCCCGTCTCTACTAAAAATACAAAAATTAGCTGGGCGTGGTGGCAGGCACCTGTAATCCTGGCTACTTGGGAGGCTGAGAGGGAATTGCTTTAACCCAGGAGGTGGAAGTTGCAGTGAGCTGAGATCAAGTCATTGTACTCCAGCCTGGTGACAAGAGCAAAACTCCATCTCCAAAACAAACAAACAAAAACACAGTGGTTTTAGAATGGAACCATCTGGGCAGCAGCACTGATTCCAGTTTCATGACCGTGGCCCAGTCACATAATTCCCTTCAGCTTCTGTCTGCTCATCCATGCTCTACTGCCAATTGCACCCAGCTCTCCAGGATGCTGCAACAGGCAAAGGCACCATTAGATGTCGAGGTGTTCTGGAAACTCCCAAGTACTGTAACAATTCAGGTGATTACTCTCATTCATGTGAAAATCATTTCTCTGTCACCAACTGTCTACCAGTGGGTAGAACCAGGCGTCCATGGAGACAGACAAAGGCTCCATGAGAGATTAAGACACAATCTCTACAGTGAAGAACTTGGTAGTGTGTTGGACATTTTGTTGTCAAGAGTTTTTTTTTTTTTTTAATTTTTCAAAACACAGCTCTTCTGTAGGCAAGTTTTATGATGGACACTATTATTTTCAATTTCCCCACAAGCTGATTCATCTTGTAAATAACTCTCTGCACTTGCTTAGATGCTGTTTGTTTAACCCTTTTATCCCTGTGTAAATGTAAATTATGGCTTTCCATAGATTATGCATGTGTTATTTTCAAATTATCAGTCACTATTTGACCCTGAACATGAAAATTATTTTACTTTTGTAGAGTTCATAATCTCAGTTTGTGCAACAGAACACATTGGAACAATTTTTTAGTTAATATTCTTTAGGGAAAAACTATTCTCAAGATAAATTGTTATCTTTGCGAGGATTATCATTATGTGTGACCAAAATCTAGAGAGTTTTCATCTGCATGGTAATTTGATCTCAATAAATGTGGGTGAATGAATAATAAATGGAGAGTGCCCACTATCACTGGGGAATCTGCTACCAGATTACAATCTGCACATAGTTTCTACTACATTGTGCTTTCTTTGCAACAACCAAAATCCATGCAAAAAACAACTATATTCCATTTGGAATTACACTTCTGTCAGTACAATTACTATACGAGGTGGCATCTCCCATCCTCATTAGAATTATACCTAAAGTTCTTATTAAAATAAATTAATTACAGTAAGACCAAAATGGCCTTGTGCATCAAAAGGAGGATAGTTGAAAGAAAGGGAATAGCAGAAAAATCACGTGCATGAGCATATGCCATTTATAATACAGGAGATTTATTCCACTTCTGAGGCAAGAAATTGCTGGACTCTAATAGTTTCACCACCTGTGAATTATTTGGGTGCACCTCATAAGCGGGTTCTTTCTTCTATTTGTTTAAAGAAATAAGTGGTATGTTTGCCAATTCTACACTACATTAATTTTCACGGAGTTTCCATTTTCATCTTCATTGCTTTTTCAGATTTTTTTCCAAAGCTTCTGCCATTCTCCAGCTAAAGCTTTGGGTATTTTCCCCTTCAATTTTTGTCCAGGGACTTTCTCTAAGTCAATTCAGTTTGTTGGCATAAATGTTGGGATGAAAAGAGTGTGATAACCTAAGACATCCTGACATAAATTCCAAGAGCACTAAAGAAATGAGACAGGAAATTGTGAGCAACCTATAATAAATTCAAACTGTCTAATAAAATAAATATACCTCACTTTGTTCCCATAGTAAGGTATGGTAGGGTGTCTGATTTCTCAGCCTCCTTTGCTGGCTGTCATCTCAGTCACCATTTGAAGTCTGTAAGAGTGTTGTTAGAATATTGTACTTCATCAATAGAACCAGGAATGAAAAAGAGTAATGGAAACAGTAAGAACTCCTACTGTTCAGGTGTTCTTAAGTGAGATTTGAAGGGAATGTTTTCAGAACTAGCCGGTTCTTTTATTCTAGTTGTTATAACTATTTGTCACTGAGATCTAATTTAATTTTCCTAATACACCACACACTTTTAATTCTTATTTGGGGCTTGTAGCTGGTCTGAGATAACAAACATTTTTCAAATTACTGTTATGAAGTTAACTGGCATTTAACTTCCCAGCCCTTAGATTCATAGCATTTCAGAATTAAAGGGAATCTTTGATGCGTGCAGAATGTGACCTCAGTTGACTGGGATCTCTTTGAAGGCAGGAATTTTGTTTTATTTTGTCCTGAATATCTTTCTATCTCTAGCACCAGACAAAGAGTTTGATATAGAAAAAGTGTTCGATGTAAGTTTGTTGTTTGAATAAATTAATTAGTTGCCTATTCCAGCCCTTTCATTTTGCAGATAATTTAATGTAAAATATACATGTCTGTAAAGAGATTCGAGTCATATTTATCAGGAGCACCTAGTACATAGGATCCAGATACTGGAATCTTGTGCTGTTTCCTTTGAGTCTGTTCTCCTTCTGTTGAGTTCATTCTCCTGTATTATACTGTGTGGCCCCTTAAGGACCTTTCAATAACAGCCATCATGCTGGCTTTGGTAGAGAGGGATTCAAATGTTGAAATGTCACATGCAGAAGAAACCAAGGATCGAATGAAGCTGCTGCAAAACAATCTTGAGTTAAAACTCAAAGATCATTGTTGGCTCATAAATACCAGGGTGACCCGGCAAGAACAGAGAACTAAAATCTGTAAAGTTGTGTAAACTAAAATGTTTCCCAGAGTTGTGTCATACCAATAAGCCTCATTTATCTTGTTTCCCTATTAATGAAAAATGTGGATAATTTGGTGATGTGTGTGTGAAAATAACTTCATATGGGATCTTGCATGTAGCAGGTCTCCAAGAAGTGCTAGCTTTCTTTCCTCCTTCAGTGCAAAATAGCATCTTCATTGAGAGCCTGCTATGTATCAGGCACTGTGCTAGGTACTTGCTATGCTGTGTTGAACGAAACAGACATGGTCCTAAAGATGAGTCCCTCTACATAGAATATCAGTAAGGATTTGGGACAGGGGTGAGGAAGACAGGAATTAATTGGCTAGTACTTTCCATCGGTTTTATGTTGCTGTCATGATATTATTTTCTTTAAACTGTATATTTAACTATTGCTGATGTAAGGGGGTTTCTGCCTAAAGAAATAGACACATTAATTCATTATTTATAGGGATTCAAGAAAGAATGTGTTAGAAAAACTCTAAATCTCTACAGATGTATATTAAGGTCATTTCTTTGACTTTTGCCTTTTTTTCCTGAAATCCTCTTTTTTAGGAATACTGAAACCTAAGCTTAATGAGTGTATTACTTTGTCTCTGTGTTTATTTGATACATAAATACCTGTCTTTTCAATCTAGAGCTATGCTAAAGTAGTAAAACCTTTAAACCAGCCCTCTTTCAGGCAGATAAAAGTCCAGTCAGCTGCCTAGAGGAGGCTAATGACAGTAGGTTTTCCCACAAAGGGTTGGCTAACTTCAGTTTGCTGGTGCTGGGACTCTTATTAAGCAGGACTGTTTTGGCTGCAAACTCCAGGATCTTGATTTTAAGAAACTCGATCAGTGGGTTTTGCCCAATTGAGAGTTCTAGATGATTTACAGCAGTGATTCTCAGACTTTTGGATTTCATAGACTATTAAAATTTCAGAAGAAAAATAAGGCTGGTTGGCAGGTAGGTAGGAGTTACGGAAAATAGAGACAACATTTCTAATTTTTTGTATTGTTAACTAAGGATGCTAATAAAATAAATTTCTATCACCATAGTTTCATCAGTGAAATACCATTAGTTCATACTAAAGAGAGTACTTGCTTCAATGTAAGAAGCACTTTATAGACACTGCATTAAATTATCTAATTCCCATAAGAACCCTATGGACGGAGTCATGACAATTTTTCATCTTGACAAGGAAACTGAGGCACAGAGAGGTTATATAACATGCTTAAGATCTCTCAGTCAGTAGGGGAAAGGTACAGAATTGAACTGAGGCAGAGTTCATTCATGTCTCAACTCTCCCATTTTCTTTTACCAGTACAAGAAATTAAAGGTCATTTGAAAAAACCAAAAGTCCCAGGTACATGATTTCAGAAGAAAAAAATAACTAAACACATTTAGCTTTATGGAAAACTAACCAATGTCCTTATTCTCTTTATTATATGTGTCAACACAAACTTTGTCATGGATAGGCCTGCTCTCTGCCCGTCACTTTCCTTGAAACACAAAGATGAACAAGACAGAGTCTTACCCCCCAGCAAGCTCACAGGCACCAAAGTTTAAAAAACAATAGACTGAGGCTGAGCAGAGGATATGAAGTTCTGTAGTAGCACAAAGAAGAAAACAAAGAATGGGAAAGATGCTGGCACTTTGCTGTCTGACGTGTCCCAGGCACTGTCCTAGCAGAGAATAACTCAATGGAAGTTCATCAGGCAGATAAGAGAGGGAAAAGGGGGCATTCCCAGCAGAGGGACCTGTACGGGCAAAGGCCCAGAAGAAGGAAAGGGAAGAGAAGTTCAAGGAACAGTAAGTGAATCCCTATAGCTGGAGCACAGCCAGATCATGCAGGGTGTTGCAGGCCACCCCCAGAAGCTCTGACCCAAGTTTTTGTTTTAGAAAGACAGCTGTGATGGCCACATAGAGTGGAAAGGCCTGGAGAAGGGAGGCCAAAAGTTATAAGATTATTACACCTCTCCTGGTGAGAAGCCACGAAGACAGTAGCAACAGCAGCAACAGTAGTGATGACAAAGAGGCCTAAACATCCAGCTGCAAGGCTACATAGTTACTGGTAGCAAAAACCTTGTGTGGGCTCCCTTTGCTGTACATCTTGAGTCCTCAGAGGCTCTTATAAAGTGCCAGCTGGGTTCTAGGGTTCTTTAGATCCCACTGTTTAGCATAGAACCGGGGCCTGGAACTGAGTCGGTGCTCAACAAATGTTTGCTGAATGAAAGTGTGAAAGAGTTAGTAAATTTATTCAAGGCCTCCCAGTTAAAATTTTTGACCTACAGTTAGGGATTATTTTTCCCAAATTATTGAAGGTCTTCAGTTGCAACAAATGTATCTGTATCTTCAAAAGTTAAGAACTTTCTGTCACTCAGCAAGGTGTGAATTGAGGCCCAAGTTTTCTGAAGAGACTGCCAAACTGTTGTGACTTAACCCTTTATTCGCTCTAAGCAAACTTTTGAAAATAAATAGAGGCTATTTCAAAAGGGCAATCCTGGCCTGGCCAGCATGGTGGCTCACACCTGTAGTCTCAGCACTTTGGGAGGCCAAGGCAGGAGGATCACTTGAGCCCAGGAGTTCAAGACCAGCCTGGGCAACATGGCAAAACCCCACCTCTACAAAAAATGCAAAAATTAGCCAGGCATGGTAGTACATGCCTGTAGTCCCAGCTACTCAGGAGGCTGAGGTGGGAGGATTGCTTGAGCTGGAGAGATGGAGGCTGCAGTGAGCCAAGATCATGTCACCACACTCCAGCCTGGGTGACAAAGTGAGACCTTGTCTCAAAAAAAAAAAAAGCGGAGTGGGGGTGGAAATCCTGTGCTTTTGAAAAGTTTACCTCCCTCGTGTAACACAGAGCCCATAACAGGGAGTCATTTTTATACCTTCGAGTGATTATTGTTGTCTGAGACTGTAGTAGCTTCCCATGTGTGATCTTTATCTGTTTTCTCACCAAACAGTGTCCTACTCCACTCCTTAGATTCATGTCACAATTACGAATCTTTCCATGGGATGCTAGCAAATCTCTTTGCCCTAATTCTTGCAGCTTTTCACATTGTCTAATATGGGCTCCACATGTGAAGTTCCCTTTGAAAACAGCTAAAGATGCTGGTAAAAGATGTAGCATTAAGGGTCTAAATGTATCTGCCCTGATTAAATATTAACTGTGGTCTTCAGAAAATAATCAGGCCATATTTGAAATTCCTCAATTTATCATTTTATACTGAAAACCATAATTTGAAAAAATAACTCCTAAGTTATATTAAAGTCAGTTAAATGTCACATAAATTCTTTATATTGTTTCTTTATTAATCAGATTGCTAAGGCATCAGATTTTTAATCAGGCATTGGAATCTCATGTATAGAATTTCTTTTCCTAATTACAAACAAATAGTCTCCACTGTGCATGTAGCTCTTTACACAGCATTAGTACAAAATTGATTATAGCCTGGCCTCACCTCATAAAGTAGATTTGCTTTGGAACAGCATCAAATAGCTATTGATGTTTTAAATCACATGGTCCTTCTGACTTTCATTCTAATTTTGGACAATTACCACTTTTACTTTCCTTCCTCCTTCCCTGAAATTGACTGCAAACAGCATGAAAATGTCTTTAGACTTAGCAAAAGGGAAAAAGAAGTTAATTTCAGTCTCCTCCTAGGTGCCAAGTACTGTGCTATTTGTTTATGTATGTTATATCATATAAGCCTGACCACAACCCATTTTACCGGTAAGAAAACTGAGTACCAAAACCTAAAAGGTGATACTAACTTCTCAACTTTTCATGTACGCATATTCAGTGCTTATAGCAAACAAATATTGAAATATGCAGTACAGATTATTTTCCATGTTGTTTGAACTATGTTTTTGGCCTTGGTTAGCAGGAGCCTCCCCAGTGTGCTGAGTGATTTCCACAGCTTCAGAACCAAGTTCATTGCAGTTCACAGCTTGTACCGTATTTCATCGATCCTAAGATACACATTTTTTTTCTGATTGTAGCAACTTGAATGAATTTCATAATTATAGCAGCCATAGTCTAGTGAGTGGCATTTTTAAAAGGGTTCATAATGGTATATAAAATAAGAATGTCACTTCAATCTATAGTATCCTAGGTTTGATGCAATGCTGTATCAGAGTCTTTCCAATATGTAACCAATGGGAGCAAAGCTAGGCTTAAGATTCAGATGCAGAAATATGATTATGGAACCCTCTCATTCCCTGTCCTCTGCTGTGGATTATTCCTGCCTTTATTTACTGATCTCCCCAATCTGAGGCCCTGGAGAGGGTCTGTATGTTGGTCTCACCCTAGATCTGTTCTGTTCCTTACCAAGATCAAAACCATCTGCCCAGGACCTCCTTTCTTCTTAATCTAGGGGTGCCTATTTCCTTATCTGGAAGCAAGTATACCATAATTCAGTAGCTTCCCACATTTGGTCAGTAGCCAAATCAGCTGGACACTTGTTAAAATTATGAAGTCTCTGGCCCCTCCTACTTCAATGAGTATAGACCTCTGGGTATTTTATTAGCTTTCTAGGTAAGTCTGATACACACCAACGTTTGATAACCACAGGAATAGTGGTTAAGAGATGGACTGCCTGGATTTCAACCCTGGTTCCACCGGTGTAACCTTTCTGTCATTTTCTGTGCCCCAGTTTCCTTGCCTGTAAAACAGGGATCAACAATGGCATGTACCTCAAAGGATCATTATGAAGTTTAATAAAACAAGTCATGCAACCTACTCAGCACAGTACCCCACAGAGGTAACAGGTACCCAATAAACATCAGCAATTATTACTCTCTCCCTGCAAGGCTGACATTTCCCTACCTCATTCCAGAAATCAACCTCTTGTCTTTCCCTGGATTCACAGCAGCTGATAGTTTCGCCTCGTGACTACGGTCTTCCATGCAATCTCAAAGAAAGGGACGGAGAGGAAAAACTAAGATTGCTTTTGAATTTGTGGGGTCTGGAGCCCACTGAAGCCAGTAAGTCTAAGACAGAGTAAAGATAAAAGTTGGTTCAAGAAAGTCATCCAGTGAATTCCCCCATAAATGCTTGTCTAATTTAGGGTTCTCAACCCTCTTCTGCGTAAAAATCACCTCAGGAATTCCAAACAAAATATCTGGGTGGCTGGCAGCCTCCACCCCCAGAAGAGATTCTGATACGGTTGGTCTGGGGAGAGGCCCAGACATTGGCAATTTTCCCAGGTAATTTGAATGTATAGACAGAGTTGACAATCACTGATCTAATTGAATATTTAAAGGGTTCCAAAAACCTCTTAACTGTTAGGGGATCTATCTCTTACATTTGAAGATGCTTTATAAACTCTCTTCCTCCCTGTGAAAATCAAAAACTTAGCAGTCCCTTGTCCCTAAAACAGGGGTGATATACTGATTCCAGAAACTCCTGTAGTCAACGTGAATGCACTTTGTAAATTGTAAGTAAGCATGTGAGAGGAAGGATTCTGGTGCCTAATGTGAAGATGATCATCCGATCCTGTTACATAGCATGCACAGAGATTCAGAAATCCTCCAGTTACCAGGATGTCGTGTCATTTGAAGTATAATCCACCAGCCACTTCAATGTATACACTTTTCATTCAAAAGTAGGAGCTATGAACATGTTAAATCGTTTCGTAAAAGATAGAAGAAATTAAAACCTTCCTGATCCCGATTTGAAGGGACAAAATAAAACATACGCTGAGAGCATTCAGTCTCCCACACAGACTAGTCATCTCATCTTTTATTTTCTTTATTTTTCTTTTTCTAGATGGCCATTGTGTGAGATTACGTATTTGGTCATATTTCCCACTGCTCTCCTCAGACTGCTAAATTTAATTCTTTTCTGAATGACTGACTTACCCATCTATATCCCACTTAATTAGACATAAAGAGATCCTAAATTTCTCTCATCTGTTGAGGAAATGATGGTAACCTGGCTTTCTCTCCTATCTTTAACAGCAACCATCAGTTCCCCTTTTTCCCTAAAATGCCCATAAACCTTCAGTGCCTCATAGGAGTATTATGAGGATCAAATAAGTATGCGTAACTACTTTGAAAACTGTAAAACCTCAGTCATCTCGTGCTCAAAAGCCTTCACTTGCTCCAGCTGTCTGGAGTCTACTCAAGGACCAATCCCAAACCATCATTCCTACCTTACGTTCAACTGTTTTACTGTATATGTCCTGGCACACTGAGACCCATGCCACGAAGGAACTGGCCTGGCCAGAGCTGGAAGCAGACTGGGGTCCCACTTGTGTATCACATAGAAGACCACAGCAAGAAGAGTCTGAATGGGGGCTCTAGAAGAGAGAGGGAACAGAAGGAAGCTACACAGCAGAAGCAGAATAGGTGGCACGGGCAATTGATTGGAGGGAGGGAGAAGGGGTAGGTGAAGGGGATGAGGAGGAAGACAGAGGAGGCTGGAGAAAGGGGAATTGTTGTATAGCAGCGTCTGTATGTTCATCAATGTGCTAGGGGGAAGGACTGCTTAAAGACTGGGGCTGCAAATACTAGGCTTGGTTTTGGATGTGCTGAGTTTAAAGTATCAACATGGCATTCAGGTAAGTGGAACTAGAATCCTAGAGACTAGAAGAGATGTAGATTTGTAAATCATCTGCAAGGAGAAGACTGGTCAAGTGAGGAAAGTGGGTAAGATCAATCGGAGCACAGAGAGAACAGGGGCCTGAGGAAAGAACCTTGGGGATGACAGCATTTGCTAGTCCAGATGAGTAAGAAAAGGCAGAGGACTAAACGGGGGAGAACTCGCTGCCAAAGAAGCCAGGGGAGCATATTCCACAGCAAGATGTGAGAGAAGGTCGGCCGGGCGCGGTGGCTCAAGCTGTAATCGCCAGCACTTTGGGAGGGGCCGAGACGGGGGCGGATCAATGAGGTCAGCGAGATCGAGACCCGATCCTGGCTAATACGGTGAAACCCCGTCTCTCAGCTGAAAAAATACAAAAAACTACTATGCCGGGCGATCCGAGGCGGGCAGCCTGTAGTCCCACTTACTCGGAGGCCTGAGACAGGGAAATCAGGCGTGAACTCAGGGAGGCGGAGCTTGGCAGTGAGCTGAGATCTGCCACTGCAAACTCCAGCCTGGGCGGCAGAGCAAGACTCCGTCTCAAAAAAACAAAAAAAAAAAAAAGAGAGAGAGAGAAGGTCATCATAGGATGTGGTGAATTACAGGATGCTGGTGAATTTCAGAGGAGCCACGTCAACCAAGCGGTGGGCAGAAGCCAGATTACAAAGCACTAGAGAATTCGGGGGTATTGGGGAAGTGGGTGCAGTGAACATGGGTTAGCCTTTCAAGAAGTTTAGAACTGAAAGGAAGGCAGGCAGGAGACAAGTTAGACCTCACCACTGACAAAGTGGAGTGTAAAGGCAGGAAAACATGGAGCAGGAGCTATGTGATAAAAGGGAGCTTGGTTTTAATAAAAAGAAGAGAAAGTGCTTTCGTCTTAATAGCTCAAAGAATGCTGATAGCAGCCGTGTGTGAAATTGATTTCTGAGGCCCAGCACCAGAGACAGAGAGGCTGTGAGGCAAATGGGGTAGTAAACCATGATTTAGCACCTTCACTTTCTCTGCTTATTACAAAACAGGCTTTAAAAAAGATGCCTGTGGTGTGCCTCAGCAATCTTGATATTGTCTGTGGCCAGGATCCATTTCAATATATTCCTGAGACATTTTGGTAATTCTAACACTGCTTGAGACATTAATCTATTAACTTTTCACATTGCTAAGCATGTTAATGCAATTTAAATATTATTTCTCTATTAAACAATATTGAATGATGTGGAAGGAAAAAGAACTCTTCTTGCTGGAAACAAAAAGGTAACAGGCTGAAAATGCTTACACATTGAGAAAGCACAATTAAGCTTTATAAACTCTCAAAGTTTGCTTCTACTTTGCAAGCATTGAGAGCCAGAGAGGGCTCACAAGAATCACAAAAAATCATTTCCTGTTACATGTACTATTAATAATAAACACTTAGTAAGTCATTTTGCAAATGGCTCCTTAACGTGATCATTTAATTTATAAATTAGAAGATGGTAGTCCTTCCCATATATACAATATCTGGATGATATTTTTCAGTTTTAAAATGCCAACAGTGCACAGAATTTAGCCAGCCCCAAAACGTAAAGATTTCTGTTGAACTTGACTGGAAGATAGGAAGAGAAGACTGCTATATTTGTCTCTAATCACCATGATTATTTCCCATTTTAATACAAGTAGAGCTGTACTATTTATAGATAATGATGACAAATTATAATGGCCTGGGAAGGACAGGTTCTTTTAGAAAGTTATTTTAAATAGGGCACTTATACTACAATCTACTCTGGACAAGATTTTAAAGAAAAAATTGTAGAATACCATGTTTTTGAAATAAATACCTATTTAACTAGAGAATGCATGGCCTGATTGATGTAGTTACAGCAAAAGCTATACCAAGACAATAGTAACTGACTCTCATTTATTATTGATAAAGGACTTAATATGTAGGAAAGCATTTTTAAAAAAACACTCTAAGTTATACAGTAGGGAAGCACAATAACAGAGTTTCTGTTTTGGTACAAAACAAAGTATGTCATGAAGATTATTGATATAGCCCATTATAATACAAACATCACAGGAAGAAAAAAACATCATTCCTTAACACTTGGCTAGGAATTAAGTCAATACAGAAACTGAAAACCATCAAATAAAGCTGACTTTTATCTCATCATTTGGAAGACTTTTGCTTACAAACATTTATTGCTTTTCCATGTATTAAAGAGTAAACTCATTAATAAAAAGTACAGATTATAATTTAGCATTTCTTTTATTATTCAGAAGTCACTTTGGGATCTGCCATCGGTTCTGGATGCAGAAAATTGTATTAGTAAAGAAAGAAAGTCCCAGCAGAGATTGTCTGTTTCAAGAGTTGCTTTGTAACAAAACAATTCTTAGGACTGAAGCTGTAGGACTGCCTCTACTTGGATTTCATTTATTAATTGCACTGCACAACGTTTTTTCATATATTAGCACTTCTATTGAAAAAAATAACTCTGAGTTATATAGAACAAATGCTCACATTCCATTTTACAAATTAGAAAATTGATTTGTAAATGTGCTTAAACGAAATAGACTAATTTAGAATCATAGACATTTTTGTAGCTAGAGGTGTCTTAGAAATTATCTAGTCGAAATTCTTTTTTGTGGAAGCAACTAACCTAAGAGAGAACTAAGTTGCCTAAAATACAACAGCAGCAAAGTCAAGATATAACAAAAACACCACAGTGGCCAAATCCTGTTGCCTAGACTGTGTCCCTGTTGAGAAGTTTTTGCTATCAATATTATGTATGTATACTCTGAAACATTTTAAAATTAAAAGTGCTCACCAAAAACTCAGCTGAACAGTAAACAACCATTGAACATTAAACTCTGTATCAAGCCTTGTGTTAGACATTAGGGGTTAAGCTGAATATCACCTAGTCCCTAGCTTCAAGAACATTGTATTGATATTTTGCCTCTATAAATTTATTTTAACATGAGAGCTCTATTATTTGAATTGCAAGATTTAGTTTTACAGATAATCTAATGGAAATATATTCTCCCGAGTCCAAAACTCTGACTTTAAAATGTGTGCCCAGATTTGCTTCTATCAAGTTATTTTTCCTGATTAATTCTGCTCAACTTTACATCTTTCTGTGATCTGTGGTTATCTATATATTGTACTAATTTTTACACTCATTGAAATATGATTTAATAAGTATTCTTTACTTCTTTTTAATTGGTAGAGGCCTATGCTTTTAATTAAGTCAGGACTTCCTCACCCACCTCTCTTCATTCTCATTCCCAGTTCTCCTTCTAATCCCAGCACACTCATCTTCAAAAGCACAGCTTCCCAAGTGCTGCAGAGGGATGAAAATTGTTTACTCAGTGACAAGGTCCCTTTGGCAAACAAGGATCTAGTACTTGGATAAAGCTAGATTAAGCCAAGATGTGACAGGTTAATCATCTTTCAGCTTTACACATTTTGGGTAAATTTAGAGTTGGCATAAAAAGACATGTGAATAAGCAGAAATGTGATCCTTTTGTGCCCCATGGTTCAGATTCATTTTTGTCCTCTTATATTCCCTTGCTTATCTGCAGTTTCTGCATGTATTTTTCCCTCTGCCTTTAGATAATTTGAATGTATACGGACAAGAGTGAAAGCTGACAGCTGTTATGAATTAGACATTCAACTGCAACTTATCCTAGCCTGCCTTGTGTTAATCGTTCATTTAACGAATATTCACTGAGATCGATTACGTATCTGGTGTTCCACAAAGTACTAGGCATATTCAGAGGCATATTCCTCTTTGTCACAGCCCTTAAGAAGCACACAGTCCACTTCTGGGGATAGATGTGTAAACAAGTAACTATACTGGGTGGCTGACAAATGCTAAAACAGCCATTTGTATCAAGTCCTAGCAATATGCTCAAAACACACAGGATGGCCGGGCAGTGGCTCACGCCTGTAACCCTAGCACTTTGGGAGACAGAGGTGGGCAGATCACCTGAGGTCAGGAGTCCAAGACCAGCCTGGCCAACATGGTGAAACCCTGTCTCCACTAAAAATACAAAAATTAGCCAGGCATGGTGGCGGGTGCCTGTAGTCCCAGCTACTCAGGAGGCTGAGACAGGGGAATCACTTGAATCCAGGAGGTGGAGGTTGCATTGAGCTGAGATCACACTACTGCACTCTAGTCTGGGTGACAGACTATCTCAAAAAAAGAAAAGAAAAAAAAAGAAAAGAAAAACAGGCCAAGCAGTGATTGATTCTACCTAGAGATAAGATAAAATTTTACTAGACGATGGCAGTGGCATTGCATCTTAAAGCAGGAGCAGAAGTACACAAGTCGAATGAAATAAAAAGATGTGAGCAAGATGGTGAGGAGGGGAATCTAGGTACTACCAAGATCATGACCCGATTACTAGATGTCCTCACAGCACCTGTGTGACTGAGAATCATGACCCATTATTGGAGTGCAGAGGCCATGTATGATCACGAAAAGCAGGAATGAATCTAGAACGTTGATTTAGGGCCAGTTTATGAAGGGTCTTGTATGCTATGCTAATAACTTAGGCTTTACCCTATATCCAATGGCTCTTCACCTTTTTTGAAGAATTTGATAAAAGCTATAAATTCTCTCTCCAGAAGTATGATAACACACATATGCTCAAAATGTGGCATAGAGTTTCTGAGAGTTCACAGCCCACCTGGAATTTATTAATACTACTAGGTCCCACCAGCTTTAGGCAGTGGAGCCATAGAAAATCTCCTAGCAAGGAGTGAACAGTTGAGCTTTGTATTCTAGCAAGATAACTGGCAATGATGAAGAGGACAGATTGGTGGGAAGAGAGGCTGGAGGTCGAAAACACCAGATGGGAAGTCGATTGCAAAGTGCCAGACATGAATGGTAGTACCAGAATTATGTCAGTGAAAGTAAGATTGGACGGGGTGAGAATGGAAGAGAGAGGCATTTCAGAAATGGAATTGATAAGACTTGATGTCTGATTAATTACAAATGATGTTGAGCAGTTAAATATTTTGTTGTTATCTTAATCTTCCCCACTAAACTGTAAATCCTCTAAAGCTGTTGCTGACTCAAGCAGGACTCAGGGAATGAGCAGAAATGAACACATAAGCATGCAGGATTAGAAACTTCACATTCATGTGAAAGCAACAGGTCCCTCAAAAGCCAAGAGGCAGAGGGCTATGAGGTAGGGTAGTGACCTCTGAGGCTAATCATTGCTTATGGACACAAAATCAAATAAGGTGCTGTTGAAAATAGTAAACCTGAGTATAGTAGTGATTAACTTGTTGGTTGCCATCTCTACCTTACATGGTTTCCCAGTCCCAGAGCATCTCCTGGATTGCTAAGAGACTAGGTTGGTTTGCTTTACATTCATAATGGGAAATTATGACCAGAACCTCAAAATCAACCTACTCCCAAAACGGCAAAATTTGCCAAAGTGTTCCAAATATCCAAGCTGCTGCCTGTAGTTACAGCTACAGGTTAAGTTAGAGGAAAATGTTATCTATTAAAGGTACAAAGATATGGTAATTGAGAGAGCAACTGCTTTTTAGAACAAAGTCATCTAAGTTGCAGGCGCAAAGTTTTTGATGGAATTCGTCTCCTAGTGTGTGTGTGAAGGTGGCGGAGTGATACATATTTGAGTTGGAGAACAGAAGAAAGTCCCCAAAATGGAAATCACTTGGCAATTTTAAGCGACTAGATATTTCTCATGCTCTTGCTTTCTACCCCACCTTATGCTTACTCTATGCTGTACGTACCTTTTTGAGAGATAAATGACAAATATGTAAACATTTAAAACAAAACATACTTCCAGGCATTTCATCATTGATTAAATATTTGTTGAAGTCTCACATTTTCTTCAAAATGATATTCTTAATAATTATTTCAATAACTGTAGATAACTCAAAAATAGAAAGCATCACCCCTGCCTTTAAAGAGCTTCCAGTCTATTTGGGAAGATAATTGTTATACAGAACGATAATCCCAAAGAGCTACAAAGTCTAGTTTTAATTTATTCTATACTGATTCTTTGTAAACTGATACTACATAATGAGACACCACGTAACTTCAGGTTAAAGAGAATATTACAATACTAAGAGCTTATCATTCTACTTTTTCTGAGTAAGGAGAACTGAACTTAAGCAAAAGTAGAAACAAGAATGTAAAAAAGAAGAAAGCATAATATTAAGCCAGGGAGAATGTTTTAAATTTCAATCCCATACATCCTACAATATCTAGATGGTATTTAAGAGAGAGTGCATCCAATTATAAGCATAGGAATAGAACCTAAATCACATCCAGGATCTCATGGAACTTAATTCAGAACTATTACACCACATTTTTTTCTTGGCTCAGATGGCACAATAGTCAACCAAAGAAGAGAGAAAGTTCTACCAAAACCAAAAGCTGACTTGTTTGAGAGTGACATGAAGTTAGCTAGTCATTTCATGCAGCTTCCCTATTATCAGTTATAATTTGGGTTTTTTTGCCCATCAAACCCTAAGCCATATTAATCTATTAACGTTCCAGTTTCCTCAGCAAATCACAAAATGAGATTTTTCTCCAACAGGAATTCTTTCTCTATGATTCCAAACCCCAACATGTGCTTTCCAGAGCCTCAGATGTTTCCTTAGTTCTACAGATGTTTTGTAAATTCATTTCAGCTAAATTTGCCAGCGCTGCAGAAAGTATCTATGGCTGATTGGAGTCACAGTTTGGATGGAGCTCTAGTTAGATTAGATGGAAATGGAAACTAAAACTTCTAACTGGCTCACCAGGAAGTCAGGAATTCACAAAAAGAGCAGAGAAGGAATTTCGTGGGAGGGGGTGTTTCAAACATGCCTGTTTCGGGGAGTGGAGGGTGTGGAAGCCCTGGGGGGTGACTCTTCATTGTTTTCCTTGGTGTTGGGCCTACATATTATTTTCCACTGGAGATTTGTTTTCCTTTCTAAGTACAGGAAAAAGAAGAAAACAAAAAACAACAACAGCAACCAGGAACAGTTGCTTCATTTTTAGAACTCCAGGTAAAATGGCTGTTTCACACCTGAGGTGAAATCGTATCAGGGTTTAAAATATCCCTACAGTCCAGGGGCCAGGAAGGTGATGACTTCCTTCAAAAACATGAAATAAATGAATTTCTGAAAATGACTATAGTTTCTACAGGATACAGTTCTCCTGTTGTCCACTTTTCCTTTGTAAAATACATGAATTACCAGCTTCAGCCTTCTACTCCTAATTGAGCACTCCCTAGGTCTAGAAGTTCAGCTATTATAGTTGTTATAAAGCAGATTATTATCATGGAAAAAGAGAACCAGACTGACAGGCTATTTCTAGTAGAAAATCTCCTTAAGTCTTGCAAATTAAAAGTGTTTGAAATCTCCATCAGAAAAAAATGCATTATAATGTTTATATTAATATTCTCTCAGTCTTATGACAAAGCAGTTATAGTGTTTACATTTGCTAAATTTGTGCTTTTAAAGTAATAGAAACTGACAGTGATCAAATATTTTATCTATGCCTTCCCTTGAGATAAGCTGATTCAAAATATTTAATGGTCTGTGGAAAATTTCCTGAATACTAATCTTTGTTCATATTGGCAATTATTGATTTTAATTCAACTGGCTGTGAAATGTGTTCCGTTGACGCTTTCCAAAATGCCCAGAGGTTTCTCAGCAGTTTTCTAGATGAGCTATAATCCAGGCTTGACCTTGGATAGAATACAAAATAAAATCAAGTTACCATAGTTCTGAAATGAAAACCTTACAGAAATATTTGACATTGAACAGAGTCAGATTTTGTTTCCTAAAAGTGATGAAGCTGCTTTAATTTCATCTCCAAATTGTTATCCCAGGTTGAGAAGGAATTCTGAGAACAAAATAATTTTTTAGAAGAAAAGCAACACAGTTCATTGTCATTTTATAGTAAATTAACATACTGATAAATACTCTTTGAAAAGGAAAGGTCAAAATATGCAGCTAGACAGAAAAAAAAAAAAAAAACACACACACACACACACAACAAAAACAAAACGAAACAAAAGATAGATATAGACATAAAACCTGGCTTTACCAGATGTTAGCTATGTGACATGAGTGTGTTCATGCATTTGTGGTATGGGGGTGGGAGCAGGGAGAGATAAAATAATTGACACTAATATTCCAGAAACGACGCTAGGTATTTCCCATGTGTTCTCTCTGTTAATCACCATATTATGAGAGGTATCAATGTTTCCTTTTTCTTTTTTTTGAGATGGGGTTTTACTGTCGTTGCCCAGGCTGGAGTGCATTGGCCCAATCTCAGCTCACTGCAACCTCCACCTCCTGGATTCAAACGATTCTTATGCCCCAGCCTCCCAAGTAGCTGGGATTACAGGCAAGTGCCACCACGCCCGGCTAATTTTGTATTTTTAGTAGAGATGGGGTTTCACCATGTTGATCAGGCTGATCTCAAACTCCTGACCTCAGCTGATCCGCCCACCTCGGACTGTCAAAGTGCTGGCGTGAGCCACCATGCCCGGCCAATGTTCCCATTTTACACACGAAGAAACTCTGGCTAAATGAAATCTGACAACATGTCTAAGTCAAGTTTACCAGTATATGACTAGGAAAGTCCGTCTCACTCTAAAGTCTGTGCTCTTTCTCCTGCAGCATGATACAGGTTGTTCAATCTCACAGCCTCAATTTTCTTATTTCTAGAATAAGGAAAAAAAATTCTTACCTGACCTGGGTAATTGTGAGGATTAAATACAATCATTTGTCTAAATCTTGGCATGCTTCCTGGCATGTAGGTACTTAAGAGACCCCAGTTTTCCCTCACCATCAACTCTTTAGGCGTAGGTGCAGTTAGGTGCCTTAACAGAAATGTGCAAAAGTGCACTGGAATGTGTGCATAGATGCTGAGAAAGCAAAAGGGAGACAGGTACCCAAAAGTCCTCCTTGGCCTGTATAGCTTTTACACCCTGTTACAGAATTGACTTTTCTCTTCAGTAGCAAGGGACAGGCTTCATGCAGTGGCCTCTGAAAGACCATGCACTGTGTCACTGGCAGTTCATCATATCTCCCAACAGTGCAGCTGTGATAAGAACCAGATGATCCAAATTTCCTAAGCAAGCCAGCAGCAAATATCATCTGGGAAGGCGCATGCCTCAGTATCCACACACTACACTCTTTAAGAAAGTACATCAAAAAGCTAATGGACTTTTACAAGAGCCCAGTTACTGCTTAATGTCTGTGAGCTCTCAGGAGCAGGGAATCACAACCCCTACCACGTACAGTTGGCGGCAGAACCAGTATTCCAACTTGTTAAAGAAGCCAAGGATTAGATAAGATTTATAGAGACCTGATGTGGGTGGGGCAGCTAAAAATGGAATCTGCAGATTTGTTTCCAAAGCTGCAGACATGGCCAGGATGTTTCTGTGTATAGATTGCTCCACTTTGCGTGGGCAGACCACAGGAAAAATGGTTCTCTCATCAATGGAGGAGTTGCCCCTCTTTTTAATACAGAACTGTGTGACATCCATTTGATACAGCCACATACACAGCTCCAGATAGCTTAAGCTAAATACTGTCTGTCTGGAAGTGGAAAACCAGAGGTTCAGGTACCTTCTTGATGTTCTTAGAATTGTAAGCGCCATTCTTTGCCTTGTCTCATAGCCTTTTTGTTAACTTCTGAGGATCTGTTGACATCTGAAAAACACTTCTCTTATACTATAACTTCAGCTGTTACATGACTTCAATTTTACAAAAAAAAAAACTATCAAGCATTTCCTCAGCACCTACTTTTTTTTTTTCATTTAATTTTATATAGCTTGACCTCTTGTTTTAACATTTGGAAAAAATATTTTCCAACTACCCTGTATATATGTGTCTCTGAGCAAATATAACTCTAGTCTTTCACTGCTAATTTCTGCTTCATCTTACATCTTTCATGTATTTGATAACCTGTGCAGGTTCCAATGAAAGAGGCTATGGATAAGTGGTACATAGGAGGTCATTCTAAGGTGAAGTGTCTATTGGGCAGAGAGCTGCAGGGAAAATATTGCTTTGTGTGATTACTCAAATTGTTTAACTACTTGTAGCTGTCAGGCTTGGAGCTGTTCACCTGAGATTTTGTTGCTGCAATTGGCTCTGGAATTAACCACAAAACTATCAGATGAAAACCACGTTTAGATAAGCCAGTAATGGCAACAAAATGACACTATTCTGAGGTTGATAGATGTAGGAGAGCTCTTCTAGTGTTTGTAGAATGCATATAATGATCTGTGACCACAATCTGTATTCCATGCAATTGGCATTTACTGAGGCTAAGAACGTCTTGACTGGCCAGGAACAATGGATCAGTGGAGTTGGGGGGTTGATTGCTGAGTTTCTGAGAAGATAGCAGTTGATTTAGGAGTCTTAATCAACACTACATTTAAAGGTCAAAATGTGGCACCAAAGATCTAAAAATGGCTGAACTGTTTCTAAATTCAATAACTCAAGGGGCCTAGTCAATTTTCATAAAATTATAGGGCCAAAACTCAGGCACTTCTTCTCTCAGTGGATTTCTCAAATGCTAGATCAAAACAGCTGCCAGTTGTCCATTCTCACTCATCCAATGCCTATAAAGTAAAATAGTTGCTGTAATAAGAAAGGGCTTTATAATGGCCTTTTCCCTCAAGTTCAATATGAGATGCACTCTAGACTTTTTATGATAAATCTCCTACTAGTGAAACATTGCCTTACATAAAGAACTTAATGATTGTTCTTTAGTTCTTTGTCACTGATATTAATAGCTAAAGACTATCATCTCACATGACATTGCTACTGAAATTTCCAGCAGTGGGGTCAGGGATAATCTTTTGATCACTGTGTTCAATAGCACCCATAACCTTCCTTTTGAGACACTGAATTACAATATTACATTTATCTGATGAAAGTCAAATTGAAGAACATTGGCTGGCCTGTATAGAAAAGCTTAGATTTTTTTATTTCAGAAGCAATCAGCATTACTTTTAAGCAACCCATTATCTGCTCTTTATTTTTCTTCTGCCTCTATTTCCCCTGCTAGATGCAATTCAAAGTTTACCCTTTAGAAAATTGCTGCTGTAAAGTTAAAAGGACTGTACATTCAAAAGTAAAAGAGTAATGGGGCCGAGCGTGATGGCTCATGCCTGTAATGTCAGCACTTTGAGAGGCCAAGGTGGCTGGATAGCTTGAGCTCAGGAGTTCAAGACCAGCTTGGGCAACATAGCAAAACCTCGTTTCTATGAAAAATACAAAAATTAGCTTGGTGTGGTGGCAAGCACCTACGGTCCCAGCTACTCAAGAGGCTGAGGCAGGAGGATCCCTTGAACCCAGGAGGTCAAGGCTGCAATGATCATGTCACTGCACTCCAGCCTGGGAAACAAAGCAAGACACTGTCTCAAAAAAAAAAATGTAGAAGAGAAGTAAATATGTGTTCTACCAGGGCCAGACACAATGAAGAAAGTCTTAAAAACTGCAATAAGCAAATACTTCTAGATTTTAAATAATCAGAAAGGCATCTCTAAAAAGTCATTGCTGGTTATAGATGTAAATGTCTGGCACAGTTAAAAGCAGAAAATTACTTTCTCCAACATTAAATATGGATTCCATTGGAATGAATTATGTTTATTCTACTTGTTAAAAGAAAACTTGGAGTTTGTTCGGCTTTGTGAAATAGACCTATAACTTGCTTCTGGGTTTGCATGAGATCTCATTCAGAGACATCGTGGGCACTTACTATGTGTAGTGCTGAAACGTGTAATATGTGATGAGATAAGATGCTTAGCAGTGAAACCTCGCCATTGAAGCTTTTAGTACTTCTTCAAACAAGGCACTTGAAAAATATCAAGGAAGTTTAGCACAGAGTTTGAAACAACTTGTTTTTCTAGAAAAACAAAATCACAACCATACATTATTTACCAAATATCTTACCCAGAGAACAGCCAGAGGGAAACTCCCCAAGATTTGACATTGGAGTGTTCTTATCTCATATGAAAATGCAGTTTGCCTGTGAATGCTGCATGTGGATTTTGTTTTGTTTGGTTTTGTTTTGTTTTTGCAGTTGTAGTAATGGATAGCATCAAAGTTTGTAATCACTCATTTCAATTACTGTATTAATCTTAACATTTGTGATACTGGTTTCATCAAAGTCATATTGAATTTGAGTAAAATGAGAGAAATTGCATTGCACAAATGTGTATTTGTCACAGAAATAGAAACTGCTTCAGGAAAATCCTGTACCTCTCTCAGCAGTCAGCAATCCTATCTTCTATTCACATGCGGCAAACAAAGAGTTAGAAGATATACAATTAACTTTTAAAAATCTGAGAGATGAATTTAATGGGCCATGGAGAAGAAATTTGGGTATGTATGCATCATTGGCAAAGAGTCTTTTCTCTCTCACTGTTTTGAGTTCTGAAAACAGAGCACCTCATATTGCAGTGATTAAGGATTGATTTTAAAAATCCTAAAAACCAGGCTTTGGAGCTCAATAAATTCTTCCTTTCAAAAGTACACATTTTGGGGTTACCAATGTGGCTCCGTTACCCAGGCTTTGCCACATTTTATAGGAACATAAAACTGCTGGCAGATTACATCACCAAGCAGATGCAATATGACAAGTGGCTGCAAGGTCATACTGTGGGAAAGTCAGGGATTTCAGGGAGATGATACCTTACAAGTACAGTGTCTCAACTAAACTCAACAGCAAAAAGCCTGGTGCCTTACCAGTGTACCTCCTGTAAACTTTCAGAGCCCATATATGTTTATACATATTAATAATAAGTAATAAATAATGTTAAATAATAATAGCAACAAATGCTTATACAATGTAGTGCTTATTATTTAGGCCCTATGTACTTTTAAAAATGTATGTGTATATTTGTTTTTGTGGTAGTGAAATGTACTAATACAAAATTTAACATTTTAACTATTTTTAAGTATATAGTTCAGTGACATTAAATACATTCACATTGTTTTCTAATCATCACTACCATCCATCTCCAGAACTTTTTCATCTTCCCTAACTGAAACTCTGTATCCATAAAACAACTCCCCATTCCCCTCTCTCCCAGCATCCCCCATTCTAGACACAGACACAGACATTTCTATATCTATGAATTTGACTATTCTAGGTACCTCAGTAAGTGGAATCATGCAATATTTGTTCTTTTGTGTCTGACTTATTTCACTTAGTGTCATGTCTTTAAGTTTCATTCCTGTTGAACCTGCATCTAAATTTTCTTCCTTTTTAAGGCTGAATAGTATTCCATTGTATGTATTTATCACATTTTGTTTACATATTCATCCACTCATGGACATTTGGGTTATTTCCACTTTATGTGCTTTTTATATATCAACTCTTTTACTGCTCACAAAGATCCATTGATTCCTTCATTGTTGTAATATCTTTATTATCTCCATTTTATGATAAGAAAACAGAAGCATATGAGATTGTGTATGTGCCCAAGTTTATAGAGCTAGGAAGCTCTGAAGCCACTATTGCATCCCAGGCTGAGTAGATCCACAGTTCCTGCTCCTAATCACTGTGCTATCTCATCTCCCTTTCAAATGATTCAGGAAGCTAAGTATAGCATGCACCAGTTGGAAAACCATTTGTGTAACATTGTAAGGCCAAGTTTCTGATTTAATTTGTACAGGTTTTAAAAGTTCAAAGGAGTAGTCAGTTTAACAACCGAACCCCATAGCAACTGATTTAGGATCCCATTGCTACAAAATAAAAATTAGTGCTCTGCTCTGGCACTAGTTCTGGGTGAGCTAAGTTCATTTTGCTAATCTTCCTATATAATATGTGTGTGCGTGTGTGTGTTTGTGTGTGTGTGTGTGTGTGTGCAGTAGCATGGTTATAATGTTATCCCCACTTTGTAAAAAGGGAAATTGGAACATAGGAAGGTGGCAAGTTACTTGTTCAAGGACTCATAATAAAAAATAGAATCTGTACCCAAACTCAGATAATCTGTAACTCCAGAGCCTGTTCTCTTAACTATAGCACAAATTTTATCTTTTTCTTGAATGTGAAGCACAGCGTTGAGACCTGTACATAGCCACAAGTATTCTTACAGTGTGTGGAAATTTTCCTAGAAAGCCTGTAAATAACCAGCAAGTCTATTTGTCAAGAGGCAATCCCTGCATTACTAAAGTTATTTGTATAGTTATTCCAATGAACAAATCTGAAAACTAGGAATGCAGTTGCTTTATTAAAAAGTTGTCAATGGTATAAAATATTGTTAGATTTTGGGAAGCAGTTTAGTATGCACATGCCAAGCTTCTCAGGACAGAAACACTTCTGAGAGCAGCTTCTTTCCCTTCACAAAGAGATGAAGAATACACTCATGAACCCTGAGCAGAATTGTGACTTCAATGCAATTGATTGTCTTCTAACCTAAATTCCTGTTTCTGGCTTCCTTTTCCATTTGTTCCATTTGTACAACCTCGTGCCCACTTCAGTCATTGCCCAGGGTCCTTAAATTTAAATATCCCTCTCCCTGAACATATAGGCAGTATGAAATGGAAAAGAATCCGAGAATCTGATTGCACGTTTTCATTCCTGGCAAGGCCACCATGTACACACGTACAGGCCAGTCACATTTTAGGACACTTGTTTCAGGGTTCCATGGGGATATGATGCTGACCATTCTTTTGTTTCTCACAGAGTTCCAGGACCGCACGCTCCGAGGAGGACCGGGACGGCCTATGGGATGCCTGGGGCCCATGGAGTGAGTGCTCACGCACCTGCGGGGGAGGGGCCTCCTACTCTCTGAGACGCTGCCTGAGCAGCAAGTAAGTCCTGCACCTGTTGGGGGTCTTTGTGAGAACCAGAGGTAGCAGGTTTGAGGCGTACTTTCGTGATTGGGTTTAATGGAGAATATTTTGTTGCTTACAGATCCAGATAAAAGAAAATAATTAAAGGAACGTACAAATAATTAAATTTGTGTTCTTACGTGTTTTTACTTGTGTACTTATGTCCATCTCCAGCCAGGTCTTTATATACTCTTATCAGATGATAAGCAATAGAGAACTTATCATCTTTACCAAGCACATGTTATCTGTTTTCATGTTAGGACTGGAAGGAGAATTTATTGTTAGGAATGGTTCTGGAATTGTTAGCTCTATAATATATTGTACAATATTGGTGTTAGTAGCATATTGGGTTTATGCTGGATTTTTAGTATTACCAAGTACTTTGCAAGTGAGTAATATATTGGTTTATCTTTGTAGATGTCCTAATAGCCAGAATTTTCTTAAAGTCATTCAGTTCAATGAATGATGAATTTTGGATATAAGGAAGTTCGGAAAAATAGACGCTTCAGTGGGAATTGGGTCAGGAATAGTGAGAGGGATGAATAAGGTAGACATGGGGGTGGCTAATGACATTTAAGCTAAAAGGAAAGGGCCTGAGGCCTTAGAATGGAAATTTTTACTTAGAGTAATAATAATTTAAAACTCCTTGAGCTGTGTGGTCTGTGACTAGATCTGTCTCCAAACTGTAAAATATAAAGTACTATGGTAATATTTTTAATGAAAGATTTTATTTGACTCTGAAAAGTGTTATGTATAGCAAGTAGGAGGTTTGATCAAAATTACTGTACATACTATATTATAAAACAGGAAACAGAAAAAGAATTCTAGACATTTCATAAACAAATAGCAGAAAGTGGTGAGACAGAGGTTCAGAAAAAATGTCAACTTACTTTAATAAGAGTGAGAATTTCTTGAAATCAGCATCTGAGCCTTATTCCTTTCTGTCTCCCCAAGGCCTGCATAGGGTCTAACAGATATCAGAAGCCCAGTAGATGGTTCTTCATTGAATCACAAAAGACCATTTTGGCTCCAGGCAGGTCTCACTGGAAATGTTATAACCTGAGATATATCCAACAAGACACCAGATCAGTTCTGATATTTGGCCACTGTGGCATTGAGGTGTGCACTAAAAATGGGTCAATGTGATTATATCTACCAGCAAGTTTGTTTGTCTATTTTTGAGGCCAGCTTCGAATCAGCAAGAACCTTAAGCTGATAAGAAAGACTAGACTTTTGCTCCTTATTATTCACTTGCTCTCTTAATCTCGAATATACAAAACTTCCTAAATCTGCAATATATGCTGCTACAGGGTGATAATGTAACTGGTAATATTCATACATCAGTAAAGCCAAAAAGTATAAATTTAGAATGTTCCTGTTACCTAGTTTTCTCAAATTAGCATCCTTGAATATTTTTTAGAGATGAGCCAAAACATGTGTCTCACAAAACTAATAAGGAACAAAGGGGAATTTTCATATTGTCTCAGTGATATGTATGTTAGATTGCGGTAGGATCTTTTACTGAGTGAGAGACTGAGAAGCAATTTAGGGAGTACATTAAAATCACAAAATTCTGTTACTCAGCAACTAATCAAATATTGATGCCATGTGGAATTAAAAATAAAAACAATTTTGCCACCTAGTAAGTTAAAGCTCTAGGTGTTAGGGCTCTATTATGAAACTACAAAAGATATCAGTTGTCTTCTACTTCTAAAGCATTAGAAAAGTAGAATATAAATGCTGAAATTATAAACATATAGAAGATATGTCCCTATTTTACTTTCAAGTATTACAAACATATATATTCAGTAATGTCATACAAGGCTGAACAAGAAGTTTAAAAAATGGGGCAGAGGTACACTACCCATTCTTTAGGAAATTGAAGAAGAAAACATGTCTCCAAATAGAAGGCATTTCCAAATCCAACAAGAATATAAAGAAATATTAGTTTCTTAAAAACCAGTGCTTAGTATGGACTGATACATTATACACATGGGTATGTTCTATACTGTTAAATTCTAGTAATTCTTTAGCAAGTCAAAAACTTGTCATCATCATTAAACTCTGGCACAATCTGGACAGAAATGTAATATATATTTTTAATTGTGAAATAACTATTTATATATGCCCTGTCATATATTTTGACATCATTCTTCAATAGGATTTGTATTGTTAGGCTAAACTGTATTAATTCTGATCCTTGTAAGACAAACAACATAGAGGTTGATTTAGCTGTTCAGTCTAAGATTCTAGTGGGCTTTCTGGAGACAAGCAGCTCATGATATGACCACATTATCATATTACCTCTGTGCCCTAATGAGTTAAATCTTACAGCTACAGATTTTGAAAGGAGCAAAACTAAGACTGAGTTACTGTCTTTGGGGGTGTGTTGATTGTAGAAAATCTGCATCTCCAAGGACAATTTAAAGATCTACAGTGACTAAGTAAATACCTTTATAATAATACCAAAAAAGTATGTAACCCATTGAATGTTCATAGATGTTATAATGCTGACTTTTAAACTATTAAGTTGGTGCAAAAGTAATTGCAGTTTTTGCTATTACCTTCAATTCACTAACCCAATACTTTAGCTTTTATGGCAAGTATACACTTATTTTCTAGAAGGCACAACAGAATATGCTATTATTGAACCATTTGGATAGTTCCTGCTTTGATTCAAGACCTTTGTGTATGTTGCATTTTTCAAAACAAGGCATGCATATACACATACAAACCCTCCACCCCACGCATGCGTTTGTGTGTGTGCTGAGCTGTGACAGAAAATATGTATCATTTCAAAAGAGTCTGAAAGCTTCTGTTGCAGAGAACTTAACCTGGCAGCGGCCCTTTGTGGATACTGGTCAGACCCACTTACCCAGGGGAGACCTTATCCTAAGTGTCACTGGTCCTCAATCAAAATTCAGTTTGGCCAGGCACAGTGGCTCACGCCTGTAATCCCAGTACTTTGGGAGGCCAAGGCGGGTGGATTACCTGAGGTCAAGAGTTCAAGATAAACCTGGCCAATATGGAGAAACCCTGTCTCTACTAAAAATACAAAAAATAGCTGGGCGTGGTGGCGGATGCTTGTAATTCCAGCTACTGGGGAGGCTGAGGCAGAAGAGTCGCTTGAACCCCAGAGGCGGAGGTTGCAGTGAGCCAAGATCGCATCACCGCACTCCAGCCTGGGTGTCAAGAGTGAAACTCTGTCTCAAAAAAAAAAAAAAAAAAATCCGTTTTCTTTACCGTGGGATTATTATGTTTGGAATCAGAGATTCTCATACGTTTGTGTGTCCCTGGCTTTCTCTTTCTGCTATTCTGTATCACTTCACAAGTTTTATTAATAGGATTTTAGCCCTGTGTTTTCTCCTTTTTTATGTGTAATGAAAGTGTGGAGCAAGTCCCCTTTGGTATCTGAAGGGAATCAGACAGTTTGGATGATTTCATTTTAGGTGATTTATATTCTCCTCCCTATATAGTTTGAATGCATCTGCTCAGGATCTTGGATGGAAGCATAGTTGTCTTCATTATCTTTTAACTTGTCAAGCACCTAAGAAGCTGTTTGTTTTCTTGATAATTTTTATTTGCAATCAAGATCTTTCACTATTAACAGAAATTCCTAAGTTACAGCCTCATGTTTCAAAAAGCTAGGTTTCAGCTATCAAAGTTCATGGAGATACCTAGCATTGATTAAACTTTTCAGTTGCAGTCATGTATAAAAATTTTAATTTTCATTAAAATAGATAACTTTAAGCAATAAGAAATATTAAATAAGCATACTTATAAAAATAAAATATAATATGAATGAAATACATTCTAACATTTTTCTCATTCATACATAACTGTAATTAAGTCATTGCTTAAGTATGGCCCTAAATCAGTCCTTAGGCTGAATTTAGAATGTATTTTGACTCTTATAATTTAGAAATAAATATGTTCTGAGATATGTGCTCAGCCTCAAGACTTCAAATCAGTTTGATTTTTAAAGTTTTCAAGTTTTTTTCCTAAAACAACTGATTCTATCTATTCTAGTACCAGCAAGAATTTATTAGTATACTCTCCTTAGTTCCTTACTCTAATGGAAACTCTAATTGGTGTAGCAATTATTCAGTGCCACAGTAATGCTACATAACAACCACTAATCCTCACTAGAATATCAGATACAGAATTATTACTTGGCTAGGTGGCTCTGATGGACTTGGATGGTCTTCATCACATATCTAGTGTTGGCTGGATGTTGGCTGATCTAGACTGGCTTCATCTGAGCCAACATGGGAAACCCAATTCTGCTCCACAAGTTCCTTATCCTCTGGCAGGCTAGCCTAGGCAAGTTCTTATAGTAACAGCAGAGGTGTAAGAGAGAGCTATTCCCAGTGCAAAGCCTGTTTCCAGCTTCTGTACCGTATTTGCTAGTATCTTATCAGGCAAACTAAGCCACCCACCAAGTCCAGAGTCAGAATGGGAGATCCAAAATGTTACATGTGGAAGCATGAGTTAGAGAGAGAGTGAAAAATTGGGACTATTCTTCAGTCTACCATGAATAGTCTTCTATGGCTTTCTTACTCATTTTTAATGGGATAATGAACTTACTGGGTTCTGTCTCATTTCTCCACTCCAAATTTATGCATCTAAATTCAGTTCAGTCACCTTATATACCTTCCCAATAGGGAAAGATCAGAGGTTATGAATGTATATATCCTTAGAGGCCTAGTAGGTAACTGGAATTGAGGTAGTAGCATTCATATTGAATCCAAATAAATCCCATCTACCAGGTAAATTAACTTGCCAGGCCAATTTTCCAACTCTGGTAATATGACCTCTTAGATCATTCTCAGGTCTGATTATTTTTTCAAGTCTATCAGCTAATGATTATTCTCTTCCCAATATGACAGAACTGTAAAGGAAGCTAGATTACTCAGATTTTATGGAGTAAATGACAACTACTCAATTTCTGGAGTTAATTTTTTTCCCTGATGGATTAGGAGCTTGTGAGGAGACTTGGTTTACCCTCTGAGTACAGAACATCCTCTCTGAGTGATCTTTTGAAGGTTATAGAAAAAAATTCAATGGAGACAAAGCAGAATGAAAACATAGGCATATGTTAAATATAAATGCCTTCATTCTCAACAAGCAGTACTTGATACTGGAGAAAAGGTTCTGACCCAGGAACATACTGAGCAGAATTCTTTCCTTGGTTTCTCCCCTACCCTTTCTCTGAGGCTTGCAGAAAGTAGGCAGTGCTTGATTTTCCAGGTTTATGATATTGGAACACTGATCATTGCCTTTATCTGCAACACTGGTTTGCACAACAAAGAAAGACAGTGTATGAACATTGTCTCCCACCTTTACTAATGCTTGTAAGATTATATGAGGTTTCATTGAGTAACTCTTATAATGTAACTTTTACTAATCTAGTATCACTAAGTAGAATATAATATCTGTTTTTATTTTTCATCAATTAGAAAAGAGACTATACCTACTGGTGCTTGATGATGGACATTTATTTTACTTCAAATGAAGTACTAGCTACCTTGAGAAGCTGCTCCTCTCTCCAGTTCCTCAACCCTCCTACTAAATACTCTGAAATAATACTTATAGTGAACTCATTTGTCTAGCTTTTTAAAAAATACTGGATACTAAAGATCTATCTTTCAGAGCTCTAGGTTTGTCTTCAGCCAGCTAATTTAGCTTTGCTCATAAGAAGTTCCAAATGCATAAGACACTCAATCTGGTGTGTAACATTGTCTGTCTCATTGTATTAAGTCAATGCCAAGACCAGGCTCAAAGGAGGAAACTGCAGCTCATTTGAGATGGCAGCGAGTCAGATAGCTGGCAGCTCTTAGGTGTGATGTGAACCTTTGCACTGGTGACTAAAGAAGATTTAAAGGTCTTCTGAGACTTTTTATACTTTCTGAAATGCCAAATTTATCTAGCTAATAGTATAGATTAATATTACATCAATATTGCATTAAGAGCATAATTAATTAATACAGTCAGAATACAAATATTATGCTAAATCTTAACTGATTCAATGATGGGTTTGACTGTTTCATATCTATCCAAATAGCAAAAACTGATCTTACGAAGGATGGCAGAATTGTTAAAACGTTAATATATTTTGAGTTAAATCTTAAAATTGAATTTAAAAGTTTTTGAGGTAAATACGATTATTAGATGAGCAAGAAATAAAAGTCACATGAGGGGTGCCTAAAACAAGTAAGATTATAGTATTATTCCAAAGGCATGTGGCTGCCAGAATGGTGTCAACATAAACACAGAAAAATTAAAATAAATAGCCCCAAGGAGTCTTAGTCCACAGGAATAGGAAAGATCATTCTACAAGTCTCATTTCATAATAAATGTGCTAAGAGAAAGTAAGCTGACTTCTCTGATTTTTAATTGCAAACACAGATATTCTGCCATGAAAATATTGATACACTAATATAGGCTTTAGTTAGCATCTTATTTCCATACTGTATAATAATATATACCAAAAGAAAATTTTCAATGGTAAGATTTTGCTTCTAAAACAAATGTTTGTTTTTTTCTTTCAAAGACATCTCATCTCTATCATAACATCAATTAAGGTTCACAGGACTTGTTTTAAGAGGTTTTAGAACTTTCAGCTCAAGTGAGCCCCAAAGCAGGCTTTATCTGTTATTCTTCATCTGGTGTTATACGTTATCACCCTTGTTTTCCTTGGAAATGTTTGAATTTTTGTTTAAAAGAAAGATATACAAGTTCAGAGTGGGTATGACTACTCATGTCATTTGTATGAGATGGTCTTTTTGTTTCATTAAAGGAGATTGCACATTTTGGAACAGATGCTTAAGAGTTTGCAGTTGCCTTCCTTTTACTTTTTGGGTGGAAGCCTAGTCTAAATGTATTACCAGGACTTCTAATATTTCAGGTCATATATCTTAGGCAGGGGTGTATTGTTCCAAGATCTGATATCCTTTCAGGAGGCAAATGCTCTAAGGCCAATGACTGAATGTTTAAGACCAATTTATGACCTGTTTTATCCCATAAGCCAATTTGTTGGAATAAAAGATGATTGGAAATGTGTTTGTTGTCCATAACCTTTACTTGCCATATCAGGAATCTGTAACTCTTAGCTGTCTTTTTCTGTTTATTAAAAAAATAATCCTTATGTGGCTTGTTCAGTAGCCCTTCTAAAGTTTGTATATCTCCTCAATTTTAATTCATTCATTCAATAAATATTTATTGAATACCTACTATGCATGAAGCAAATTGGTAGGTATAACCAAGGATAGAAATCCCAAGGGGCCAGAGTCTCAAGAATTTACCAAATTATTAATTTGCCTCTGAGTTTCTACTGATTATAGTTGTAAGATATTTTAAGAACTAAGAGAACCTCCCCCAATTCTGTAAATAATACATATGGGGAACTGGGTTTTAAAAATATTTTATATGTATTGTTATTTTATTATGGTAGAATCATTTTATATAATAATGCTTTCTTTTCCTAATTAAGTTGTATGAAGTCCTCCTTTTTTACAGTGCTTAGCACACAGCAGACACTCAAATGTTTAATAATTGGTTTTTAAACAGTATTTGCAGTATTGTCATTTTATTTCTTCAATCTGCACTTTACCTAAAGAGGAGGAAAACTATGTGATATTAAACATCTCTACAAAAGAATTGGGAACGTAATCCCTATACCACAGAACCAAGGTTGGTGGAACCAATTCTGCATTTGCAGAATTAAGAAAATATTTCAAATTTAGACCTAGACTGAGCTGAGAAGGATCTTAGAGCTAATCTCCTCTCTAATTCCCTCTTTGTTATTTCCCTTCCTCTTTTTATTTTCATTTTTTATTGTGGTAAGACAATTTAGCATGAGATCCACCATCTCAACCAAATTTGAAGTGTTCTATACAGCATTGTTAACTATACTAGCAGTGCTGTGCAGTAGGTCTCTACAATTTACCATCTTGTGTAACTGAAACTAGACTCCTTGAATGGCAAGCACGATTTCTCTCTCCCCACCAACCTCAGGCAGCCTCCATTCTACTGTCTGCTTCTGTGTACTTGACTAGTCTAGATACCTCATATACGTGGAATCACGTAGTACTTGTCCTTATTTCTGACTTATTTTGCTCAGCATAATGGCCTCAAAGTTCACTCATTTTTGTTGTTTCCTTCGCTGTGCAGACTCTTTACTTTGATAGTGTCCTACTTGTCTATTTTTGCCTTTGTTGCTTGTGCTTTTGGTGTTACAGATAAGAAATCATTGCCAAATCAATATTAGGAAGCTTTGCCCCTGTATTTTCCAGTTGGAGTTTTATAGTTTCAGGTCTTACATTTAAGTCTATAATCCATTTTGAGTTAATTTTCATATGTGGTGAAATTTTGATAGCAATTTTATTCTTTCACATGTGGATATCCAGTTTTCCCAGCACCTTTCCCCACTGTGTATTCTTGGAACCTTTGCCAAAGATCAATTGACTGTATATGTGTGAGTGTTTTTCTAGGTGTTCCATTGGTGTGTATGTCTGTCTTCACACCAAGGTGTCTTTACCCTGGCATATCTTTACACCAGTACCATACTGTTTTAATTTCTGTAGCTTACAAAATGTTTTGAAATCAGGAACTGTGGTGCCTTCAGCTTTGTTCTCTGTCGATATTATTCTGAACATTCCAGATTCTTTTTGGTTTCATATGCATTTTAGAACTGTTTTTTCTATTTCTATAATAATCAGTTACTGGGAGTTTGATAGGCAATGCATTGTATCTGTAGATTACATTGGGTAACATGGACATTTTATTTTATTTTATTATACTTTAAGTTCTAGGGTACATGTGCATAATGTGCAGGTTTGTTACATATGTATACCTATGCCATGTTGGTGTGCTGCACCCATCAACTCGTCAGCACCCATCAACTCGTCATTTACATCAGGTATAACTCCCAATGCGATCCCTCCCCCCTCCCCCCTCCCCGTGATAGGCCCCAGTGTGTGATGTTCCCCTTCCCGAGTCCAAGTGATCTCATTGTTCAGTTCCCACCTATGAGTGAGAACATGCGGTGTTTGGTTTTCTGTTTTTGCGATAGTTTGCTGAGAATGATGGTTTCCAGCTGCATCCATGTCCCTACAAAGAGCTCCAACTCATCCTTTTTTATGGCTGCATAGTATTCCATGGTGTATATGTGCCATATTTTCTTAATCCAGTCTGTCACAGATGGACATTTGGGTTGATTCCAAGTCTTTGCTATTGTGAATAGTGCCACAATAAACATACGTGTGCATGTGTCTTTATAGCAGCATGATTTATAATCCTTTGGGTATATACCCAGTAGTGGGATGGCTGGGTCATATGGTACATCTAGTTCTAGATCCTTGAGGAATTGCCA
>NW_016809668.1:762892-770596 GCF_001698545.2 Rhinopithecus bieti
GTGTGCCCGTTTGCTTAAAGTGCAGTATTGGGGTGGGAGTTACCCGATTTTCCAGGTGTTGTGTGTCTCAGTTCCCCTGGCTAGGAAAAGGGATTCCCTTCCCCCTTGCGCTTCCCAGGTGAGGCGATGCCTCGCCCTGCTTCAGCTCTCGGTGGTCGGGCTGCAGCAGCTGACCAGCACCGATTGTCCGGCACTCCCTAGTGAGATAACCCCAGTACCTCAGTTGAAAATGCAGAAATCACCTGTCTTCTGTGTCACTCGCACTGGGAGCTGGAGACTGGAGCTGTTCCTATTCGGCCATCTTGCTCCACCAACATGGACATTTAACATTATTAACTCTTATACTCCATGAACATGGAATGTTTTACCGTTTATTTGTGTCATCTTTAATTTCTTTCAGTAATGTTTTGTGATTTTCAGTGTAGAAGTTCTTCACTTCCTTAGTTTATTCCTAAGTAGTTTATTCTTTTTGATGTGATTGTAGATGAGACTGTTCTCTGAATTTCTTTTATGGATAGTTTGTTATTAGTGTGTAGTATTGCAACTGATTTTTCTATATTGATTTTGTATCCCTTAATTTTACTCAGTTTGTTTATTAGTCCTTCATGAACTGTTTAGAGTTTTCTGCTTATAAGATCACGTCATCTGCAAACAGAGATCATTTTACATCTTCCTTTCTTTTTTGGATGCCTTTTATTTCTTTTTCTTCTCTTACAGATCTAAGACTTTCAGTACGGTTTTGAACAGAAGTGGCAAGAGTGAGCAACCTTGCCTTGTTCATGATCTTAGAGGAAAAGTCATTGAGTGTGATATTAGCTGAGGACTTTCCACATATGGCCTTGGTTATTTTGAAGACATTTCTTTCTATGCCTAGTTTGAGAGTTCACATCATGAAAGATGTTAAATTTTGCCAAATGCTTTTTCTGCATCTGTCAGAGATGGTCATGTGGTTTTTATTCCTCCTTCTGTTGTGGAAGTAATTCTTAATCCTAGTTACACTTTAGAATCACCTGGAAGGCTTTAAAAAATACAAATATCTGGGCCCTACCAAAGAACAGTTAAATTAGGATCTCTTGGGGTAGATTCCTAACATCAGTAATTTTTTCAAAGCTCTCCAAATGATTTTAATGTGTATCCAGGGTTAAAACTGCTGCTGTCTTGAAGGGGGTGATAGTGCAATGGTAAGGTTTATCTCTAGCTCCCTGAACAATTAGAGGTTAGGGTGAAGAAGAAAAGAAGAATTTTTGTTTGTTTGTTTGTTTGTTTGTTTTTTCAGACAAGGTCTGACTGTATCACCCAGGCTGGAGTGCAGTGTTGCCATCTCGGCTCACTGCAACCTTCGGCTCCCAGTTTCAAACCATCCTCCTTCCTCAGCCTCCCGAGTAGCTGGGACCACAGGTGTGAGCAACCATGCCTGGCTAATTTTTGTATTTTTTGTAGAGGCAGGGTTTCACTATGTTGGCCAGGCTAGTCTCTCACTCCTGAGCTCAAGTGATTTGTTCACCTTGGCCTCCCAAAGTGCTGGGATTACGGGGGTGAGCTACCGCAGGATTTTCTGATAAAGAAACTTCTTTTATGTTCAAATCCCCACTGCAGTTTCTGTGAAATGATGGAGTCTGCCATGTGGGAGAGAATTAATGGGTACAAGCATGTCAAGATGTAACAGTGGGAATTGCCCTATGTACTACTCTGGATCTACTTTTCTGGTCTAGTGTTAGTCATCATCAGCCTTGTCCAAAGTGGTGAATGAACTAAGTGATTTCTGACTTATTCTTTCATCCTTTTATTACTTAAGCCTACAAACATGATCCTTTAAGCTTCCAGCTTGTTGGTGAATGACCAGGTTAATGTCCTAGTGATTCTTGGATTGTTTACTCAAATTCTCGGAGACTCACCTCTCCTTAAAGTCATTAAACTTCCTATCCACAGAGTTGAGTTGAGTTTTCCATCTTCAATTCAGCATCTATCCCTCCAGGTCCTCCCTCACCTCAACTCCTCAAAACAAAAACAAAAACAAAAAAGAAAGAAAGAAAGAAAGATTTCCTAATGCTACTTGCATTATTACTTGAACTATTTCTTTGGTTTGGGCCCAATTTGTAGAAAATAGAAAAGATTTATCTGACCCTGTTTTCCTTAGTTTCAGTCACTGAGAAAGAGAGAGAAAGGAAGAACAAGAGAGAGAGAGAGATGGAGACACATACTGGATATTAAGAGCAAACAGAGGGTGGTCCATCCAAATCATATACAATGGGGGATAGACACTTCACCTGGAGGCAGGAAGAATAACTATAAAACACTAGGTGATGTTACGTCCATGCATGGATCATCAGCTGAAGCCCCTAACTAATATACCAACCTCAAATAGCTGCAGAACCAGCCCCTGCCTTTGGGCTTTGGAGTAGGAATCCCTGGTCTAGACAAAGACCCTTTCCTACTGGGAGAGAACCACATGTTGTGGGAACCAGAATTTGTAGCAGTGAGTTTCATTGCCTGCTTTGTGGATTATTCCTTTTATTTTATTTTTCATAAAACTACTGATTTTGAATTTTGGCACTGTTCTCTATTTGCATGACATTGGACTAGATTTGAGTTTCTTGGGGATTTTGTTTGCTTACCTGTGAAATCAGGTGGGCAGTGCCTGGAATAGAACAAGTGTTCCATAAATATTTATTGAACAGACATCCAAGGTGCCCTTCAACTCTGAAATGTGTGCCCCTAAAAAAGAGACAGTTTCTCCTCCAGATATGCAGTCAAGCCCATTTTGCTGTTAGATTGGAAGAGGAGCAGAACTGCTCTTCATATAACTGGTTTTAAAGAAATATGTTGTGACTGTCCAGACCCCCATTTTGCAACGAACATCTGGGTGACATGGAAGGATTGGAGAGCTTTTGTCTCTAGCCAAAATAATTCATAAATTTCCAACTCAAGGCTTGTATCGGGAGAGATTATTAGAGTCCTAGAGTTTCATAATATACATTTTCCTCAGGGGGAAGATGGAAAAGTTGGACTTGATGTTGCTAAAACACATTTGTTTTTATTCTCATTCTTTGCCTCTTTTGGCTACTGAGCAAATGTAAGATCATTTGCAAACCTTATGGCATGTATGTGTATACTATAAAGTCCATGTCCTTCCTGCTAGTGGATCTTTAGCCAAAGGCAGCAATCCCCTGGCCCCCACCCCTAGCCATCTTTCAGAGGAAGCAAATGCATTGCAATGACAAACACAACTTATAATAAAGATATGAAAATAAACGTGTTCATTAAAATAGAGCCCAATGTTTTTTACTTTGATAGCTATTTAGTTTCATTTTAAACTTTTCATCTTGTTATAGAAAGATTTTAATCAGGTTTCAAAGTTCAAAAATTAGAACAGATGTGAGGCTGAAAGTTCATCATGGCCTGAAATTATCTTTATAACATTTCCTTCTGTATGTTTCTTCCTTCTTCCTTTGGCCATTTGTTCTTTCCTTCCCTCCTTCTATCCCTCGCTCCCGGGATTCTTTCCTTCCTTCCTTCTCTCACGAAATATTTGTAAAGCACTAACAGTACACCAAGCACATTGCTAGATTCTGCAGCTCAGAGACCAAACAGACTGCAAGGGAGAAAAGTAAATCAATGTCCAAAATTATTTACTGTTTTTTGTTTTAGATTCAGGGGGTACACATGCATGTTTATTACATGGGTATATTGCATAAAAGTGGGGTTTGGGCTTCTAATGTACCCATCACCCAAATATTCAACATTGTACTCAATAGGCAGTTTTTCAACCCCCACCCCACAAACCCAGCCTTTCCTCTTTTGGAGTCCCCAGTGCCAAATATTTCCATCTTTATGTCCATGTGTACCCATTGTTTAGCTCCTACTTATAGGTGAGAAGATATGTATTTGATTTTCTGCTTCTGAGTTAATTCACTTAGGATAATGGCCCCCAGCTCCATCCATGTTGCTGTAAAGGACCTGATTTCATTCTTTTTATGGCTAAGTAGTATTGATGGTGTATATCTGCCACATTCTCTTTATCTAGTCATCCATTGATGGACATCTAGGCTGATTCTGTGACTTTGCTATTGTGAATAGTGCAGCAATAAACATATGAATGCAGGTGTCTTTTTTGTATAATGATTTCTTTTCCTTTGGGTTGATACCCAGTGTGGGATTGCTAGGTTAGATGGTAATATGGTTTTCTTTTTTTTTTTTTTTTTTTGAGACAGATTCTCCCTCTGTCACCCAGGTTGGAGTGCATTGGCGCAATCTCAGCTCACTGCAACCTCTGCCCCCTGGGTTCAAGCGATTCTCCTGCCTCAGCCTCCTGAGTGCTGGGATTACAGGCGTGCACCATGATACCTGGCTAATTTTTGTATTTTTAGTAGAGACAGGGTTTCACTATGTTGGCCAGGCTGGTTTTCTAAAAGTGAAAGAGGCATGGGTGCTACAGGATGTTGTCCTAGACCTTTAAAATGCTGGCCTTTTGCTGCCTCTGTGCCTCCTCTCCTGGTGAGCTCTTCACCTACAATGTCCCTCCCTCCACATGCTCACCTGTCAAAATCCTAAATGTTATTTAAAGCCACCTTAACCTGTACCCCTGAGTCTCACCATGCTGTATTTGTGAGACATTTTGTTTGCACTACCTTTAAGTCACCTTTACATAGTCTGGCTGTGTTATCGTTATTTATATGGTACTGTCTCTAATTAGATTATCAGTGTTGTGGTCTCAGGTTTTATTTTCCTTTTCTTTATACCTTCTTGCCTTGCACAGAGTAGGTATCTAGTCACTGTTAGGTGAATTTACTGAATTAAACATAGAGTAAGAACCTAGTGTAGTACTCGAGGTAGCAGGAGTAGGAAGGGAGGGCTGAATCACAAAGTAAGTCTCCTTCCTCCCATGACATTCTTGGGACTCCTATCACCCATATAGGACCTCCCACCTAAGATACTTCCTTTGTAAGCTATTGCCCTTTCCTCAATCTCTCCTTTTTCAAATTCCTTCTGTATTTAATATTCAGATCATTCCTATGAGTTGTTCACCAGGCATTATACTGTTGTGTGTTCTATTCTGATTTGTGTGGATTTGTTCAAGTAAATAATAACTTTGATAAGAATCAGGGAGGTCATCATTTTTGTATCTTTCACAGTGCCTTGCTTAGTACTAGTATAGACCGGCTGCCCAATGAATGTGTTAAGTGACTGCGAATTGGAAAACATTATACAAAAAGTGTGTTAACCAGGAAGCACTGCCCAGGGCTCATTTTCCCCGCTGGGGTGTTTATCGTACATTGTCTCAGATTTTTTGAGCAGTATGTTCAGAGCAGTTTCTGGCTTCATTAGAAACTGGGCGTGACCTTCATGGTCTACGTTCTCATTCTCGCCTTTTTCTTTTCTGCTTACATGAGTATACTCCTCATTTTCATAACTCCAGCCCATATTTGTGAAAATTTGATGCTTTGTTATAGCATGTCTTTCTTTGAAGAATAGGCAGGGATATGTAAAATCATACTTGTTTGGAAAAAAAATTGGCAGTGATTTTTCTAGTTATAATTTAGACATACCAAACAGTCATAATAGCAAATAAGCCAATTTGAAACTTAAAGGACAAACTCCACAATTCAGCCATAACATTCTCATGTGGGTCTAAATTTTAATTTACCAGCCTCCTAATTGTTGCTCAAAAACCCGTAAAAGTGCAGAGATGCTTTCCTTAGTTCCATCTAGTCGAGAGAAGACCAAACAAACAGAGAGGATGTTGTCTTAGACTGTTTTCCCCAAACCTACATAATTTCCATTTATATCAAATTTAGTCTCCACAATAAGTTTTAGTAACTCTCTGGATATACATAAATCAGTGTTTCCAAGTTGGCACTGTGTTCAGAACATTTTTATAATGACAAATTAGGATCGAGCAGAAGTGTTGAATTATAAAACTGAGGTCACAGAAATACGTTATCTATGCCAAAGAAACACTTTTAAGTCTAGTTCACAAGTTACAGCACCATTTTTTAATGTGGACCTTCCCTCTCCCCTGATCAGTTTAAAATTGCTTTGAGAATGTGGCTTTAAGGGCGACTCTTCTTTTGGCTCCCTGGGGCCCTGTTAGTGCCTCTGGCACACTGGGATGAGCTAACATGGCACCACGGCTGTGTCTGTTCCCAGCCAGCTCACCTACTGATGGATGATGCCTGGCAGCAAGCCACCTTGTTGTTTCTTGTATTGTTACAACAGAAGGCATTTTCAAAAGCCACATTTATCAAGTCGTCATAATAGTTTGGCTTGTATATATATCTGTCCAAAAAATAAATAAATAAATCTCTCCCTTAGCACTAATCTGTTTGAGCCACGTGATGTATCCCATGTAGAAAAGGCAGTGGAAAACTGCGTCTGCGTGGGATTCAAGGACCTTTCAACCAAATGCTTAGGAGAAAGGGAGATTTTTTATATATGCTTTTGAAAGTCCCAAAGCACCAAGAACCTCTGTTTCCTCTTTTCCACTTTTATATGTACAGGGGATACATTTAGTTCTAGAATTTTAGTGGCTTTGTTCAATGAAGGAGATTTAACCTTAAATGAGGGAAAAATGTGAACGTTAGCCTCAAAAAAGGAGTAGGACACATTTTAATGTTTAAGGTCAGTTTCCATAGACAGGTGTTACCAGATTGAACATTACTTGTTATGAAGTATATTGTAAGCAAATTTCTTTTTTTTTTTAAATTTTTTATTATGCTTTAAGTTCTAGGGTGCATGTGCACAAAGTGCAAGTTTGTTACATATGTATACATGTGAAATGTTGGTGTGCTGCACCCATTAACTCGTCCTTTACATTAGGTATATCTCCTAATGCTATCCCTCCCCACTCCCCCCCTCTGTACAATAGGACCTGGTGTGTGACGTTCCCCTTCCTGTGTCCAAGTGATGACATTGTTCAGTTCCCACCTGTGAGTGAGAACATGTGGTATTTGGTTTTCTGTTCGTGCGATAGTTTGCTGAGAATGATGGTTTCCAGCTGCATCCATGTCCCTACAAAGGACACGAACTCATCCTTTTTTATGGCTGCATAGTATTCCATGATGTATATGTGCCATATTTTCTTAATCCAGTCTGTCACTGATGGACATTTGGGTTGATTCCAAGTCTTTGCTATTGTGAATAGTGCCGCAATAAACATATGTGTGCATGTGTCTTTATAGCAGCATGACTTATAATCCTTTGGGTATATCCCCAGTAATGGAATGGCTGGGTCAAATGGTATTTCTAGTTCTAGATCCTTGAGGAATCACCATACTGTTTTCCTTAATGGTTGAACAAGTTTACAATCCCACCAATGTGTAAAAGTGTTCCTATTTCTCCACATCCTCTCCAACACCTGTTGTTTCCTGATTTTTTTAATACTTGCCATTCTAACTGGTGAGAGATGATATCTCATTGTGGTTTTGATTTGCATTTCTCCGATGGTGAGTGATGATGAGCATTTTTTCATGTGTCTGTTGGCTGTATGAATGTCTTCTTTTGAGAAGTGTCTGTTCATATCCTTTGCCCACTTTTTGATGGGGTTGTTTGTTTTTTTCTTGTAAATTTGATTGAGTTCTTTGTAGGTTCTGGATATTAGCCCTTTGTCAGATGAGTAGATTGCAAAAATGTTCTCCCATTCTGTAGGTTACCTGTTCACTCTGATGGTAGTTTCTTTTGCTGTGCAGAAGCTCTTTAGTTTAATTA
>NW_016809668.1:771461-775758 GCF_001698545.2 Rhinopithecus bieti
GTGTCCAGGAAATTATCCATTTCTTCTAGATTTTCTAGTTTATTTGCGTAGAGGTGTTTATAGTATTCTCTGATGGTAGTTTGTATTTCTGTGGGGTCGGTGGTGATATCCCCTTTATCATATTTTATTGCGTCTATTCAATTCTTCTCTCTTTTCTTCTTTATTAGTCTTGCTAGTGGTCTATCAATTTTGTTGATCTGTTCAAAAAACCAGCTCCTGAATTCATGGAATTTTTGGAGGGATTTTTGTGTCTCTATGTCCTTCAGTTCTGCTCTGATCTTAGTTATTTCTTGCCTTCTGCTAGCTTTTGAATGTGTTTGCTCTTCCTGCTCTAGTTCTTTTAATTGTGATGTTAGAGTGTCAATTTTAGATCTTTCCAGCTTTCTTTTGTGGGCATTTAGTGCTATAAATTTCCCTCTACACACTGCTTTAAATGTGTCCCAGAGATTCTGGTATATTGTATCTTTGTTCTCATTGGTTTCAAATAACATCTTTATTTCTGCCTTCATTTCGTTATGTACCCAGTAGTCATTCAGGAGCAGGTTGTTCAGTTTCCATGTAGTTGAGTGGTTTCTTAGTCCTGAGTTCTAGTTTGATTGCACTGTGGTCTGAGAGACAGTTTGTTATAATTTGTGTTCTTTTACATTTGCTGAGGAATGCTTCACTTCCAACTATGTGGTCAATTTTGGAATAAGTGCGATGTGCTGAGAAGAATGTATATTCTGTTGATTTGAGGTGGAGAGTTCTGTCGATATGTCTATTAGGTCCACTTGGTGTAGAGTTGAGTTCAATTCCTGGATATCTTTGTTAACTTTCTGTCTCATTGATCTGTCTAATGTTGACAGTGGAGTGTTAAAGTCTCCCATTATTATTGTATGGGAGTCCAAGTCTCTTTGTAAGTCTCTAAGGATGTGCTTTATGAATCTGGGTGCTCCTGTATTGGGTGCGTATATTTTTAGGATAGTTACCTCTTCCTGATCCCTTTACCATTATGGTATTTACCAAATGAAGGAAAAAATGTTAAGGGCTGCCAGAGAGAAATGTCGGGTTACCCACAAAGGGAAGCCCATCAGACTAATAGCAGATCTCTCAGCAGAAACTCTACAAGCCAGAAAAGAGTGGGGGCCAATATTCAACATTCTTAAAGAAAAGAATTTTCAACCCAGAATTTCATATCCAGCCAAACTAAGTTTCATAAGTGAAGGAGAAATCAAATTGAATCTGACAATTATGTGTCTTGGAGTTGTTCTTTTCGAGGAGTATCTTTGTGGCACTCTCTGTATTTCCTGAATTTGAATGTTGGCCTGCCTTACTAGGTTGGGGAAGTTCTCCTGGATGATATCCTGCAGAGTGTTTTCCAAGCTCGTTCCGTTTTCCCTGTCACTTTCAGGCACACCAATCAGACGTAAATTTGGTCTTTTCACATAATCCCATATTTGTTGGAGGCTTTGTTCATTTGTTTTTACTCTTTTTTCTCTGCACTCCTCTTCTCGCTTCATTTCATTCATTTGATCTTCAATCACTGATACTCTTTCTTCCAGTTGATTGAATCAGTTACTGAAGCTTGTGCATTTGTCACGTAGTTCTCGTGTTGTGGTTTTCATCTCTATCAGTTCTTTTAAGGACTCTTTACATTGGTTACCCTAGTTAGCCATTCGTCAAGTCTTTTTTCAAGGATTTTAGTTTCTTTGCGCTAGTTACATAGTTCCTCCTTTAGCTCTGAGAAGTTTGATCAACTGAAGGTTTCTTCTCTCAACTCGTCAAAGTCATTCTCCGACCAGCTTTGTTCCGTTGCTGGCAATGAGCTGCGTTCCTTTGGAGGGGGAGATGTGCTCTGATTTTTTGAATTTCCAGCTTTTCTGCCCTGCTTTTTCCCCATCTTTTTGGTTTTATCTCCCTTTGGTCTTTGATGATGGTGATGTACTGGTGGGGTTTTGGTGTGGGTGTCCTTTCTGTTTGTTAGTTTTTCTTCTAACAGTCAGGACCCTCAGCTGCAGGTCTGTTGGAGTTGCTTGAGGTCCACTCCAGACCCTGTTTGCCTGGGTATCAGCAGCGGAGGCTGCAGAAGAGAGAATATTGCTGAACAGCGAGTGTTGCTGTCTGATTCTTGCTTTGGAAGCTTTGTCTCAGGGGTGTACCCAGCTGTGTGAGGTGTGAGGTGTGAGGTGTCGGTCTGCACCTAGTGGGGGACGTCTCCCAGTTAAGCTACTCAGGGGTCAGGGACCCACTTGAGTAGGCAGTCTGTCCATTCTGAGATCTCAACCTCTGTGCTGAGGGATCCACTGCTCTCTTCAAAGCTGTCAGACAGGGACATCTACCTCTGCTGACGTTTCTGCTGCTTTTTGTTTAGCTATGCCCTGTCCCCAGAGGTGGAGTCTACAGAGGCAGTCAGGCCTCCTTGAGCTGTGGTGGGCGTCATCCAATTCGATCTTCCTTGGGGCTTTGTTTACCTACTTAAGCCTCAGCAATGGCGAGTCCCCCTCCTCCAGCCTCGCTGCCACCTTGCAGTTAGATCTCAGACTGCTGTGCTAGCAATGAGGGAGGCTCCGTGGGCGTGGGACCCTCTGGGCCAGGTGTGGGATATAATGTCCTGGTTTCCCGTTTGCTAAGACCCTTGGTAAAGTGCAATATTAGGGTGGGAGTTACCTGATTTTCCAGGTGTTGTGTGTGTCTATTTCCTTTGGCTAGGAAAAGGAATTCCCTTCCCCCTTGTGCTTCCCTCGTGAGGCGATGCCTTGCCCTGCTTCAGCTCTTGCTGGTTGGACTGCACCCGTGGACCAGCGCCAACTGTCTGACATGCCCCAGTGAGATGAACCCGGTACCTCAGTTGAAAATGCAGACATAACCCATCTTCTGTGTCGCTCATGTTGGGAGCTGGAGGCTGGAGCTGTTCCTATTCGGCCATCTTGGGCGTGCCCCCCCAGCAAATTTCTTTTTATTTGAGGTACAGTGTTATCTGCAAGCATGTGGCATAGAGGAGGGGCCTCAAAGTACATTTTAAAAGTACTAAAAGAGTGTAAGTAACTTGTTTGTAACATAAAGGGTAAATGTTTGAGGGGATAGATACCCATTACCATAATAATTACTGATTGCATGCCTGTATCAAAATATCTTCTGCACCCCGTAAATGCATACACCTACTAGGTACCCACAAAAATTAAACATTTTAAAAAAGCATTGTCCTGAATAAATATATATTTATTCAATGTTTATTAAAAATAATTTAAATATGTTAATATTAATAAAGTACTCACTAGAGATGCATACTGGAACATGTCTAATTGTTTAGAGATATAATATATAATGAAGATACAATATAAGCATGATTGTCTGCAGATACTTTTAAAGAAGAGACAGTGCTGGATCGACTCCTCTGGTTGGGAGCAAACGCCCTCAAAATGATGCTTTTTCATAAATAAGTTTCATTGTAATTTTTGTTTATGACATTATAAATTAGAATTTAATAATTATTTTAAACACAGATAAAATGTAGAACATGATAGAATGACATTTTTAAGTACAAGAGTAAAGCAAAGCTAAGAAAATGATTAGAATATGGGACTTGTGAAACCCACAGGGATGGCTTGTCATCTAACTTCTCTTTCTCTCCCATACAAGGTAAGACCACAAGTAACCATCTGTTATGCACAGGCTCCAGTTCTAGTCCCTGGGTGTTCAGCATCCAGTTTGAACCACAGATGAGGACAGTGAGCATCTGAGAAGAGCTTTACACACAGGGTCCAGTGGTTCATATAGTTTCCTATTTCATGGCCAAGTTGATTGGCATCAAGTATTTCCTAAAAGAACCTCTTACAATAATGTGTCTGTGCTAGGGACTACTACAGAGGAGGAGGACGGATGGGGTTATGAGCTGAAAAACTACCTAACAGGTAGTATGCTGACTACCTGGTGACAGGATCATCCATGATCCCAACCTCAGCATCATGCAATATACCCATATAACAAACCTGTACTTGTACTCCTGAGTCTAAAATAAAAGTGGAAATTATTTAAAATAATAACAATGTATCTGCAGAAAATGTAAAGAAGCCGACCGTACACTTGCACTTGGTTCTCTCAGTTGTTCTCAGAATTTGTTATTCCTCTTGAGTTCTTTGTAAAGAGCCTCAGGAAACAGGGACAATTTGACTTCTTCTTTTCCTAACTGAATACCCTTTATTTCTTTCTCTTGCCTGATTGCCCTAGCCAGAACTTCCAACACTATGTTGAATAGGAGTGGTGAGAGAGGGCATCCCTGTCTTGTGCCAGTTTTCAAAGGGAATTTTTCCAGTTTNNC
>NW_016809668.1:777233-789155 GCF_001698545.2 Rhinopithecus bieti
TACCCTAGAACTTAAAGTATAATAAAAATAAATAAATAAATAAATAAAAAGAACCAGAAGCCTTCCTACCTCCAGTTATTTCCCAAGACCACTCCCTATTTCTAGCCGATTAAAAGAGAAGTGGCAGCCTAGGCAACATGATGAAACACTGTCAAAAAAAAAAAAAGAGCCTCAGGAATGTAGAATTTTTTTTAACTGGCTGGTTGGGGGCAACCTCCCGCAGTATAGCTCCAGTGAGTACTGGAATGCTCATTTGAAGTGAAGGGAGAAACCGTGTTCCAATAGTACTTGAAATCCCTCCGTGGGGTTGCAAATCCTCTTGTCTTGTTCTAATCTATGCTTGCTGTAAGATCCACAGTCTAAATGGCCCAGGCTTCCTGGGGCTTGAATTGCAAAACATGACTTTATGTCTTTTCTCTTGTAAAGAGCTCATAGATTTCTTTGGATGACTGAAAGAAGCGAGATATGCTTGTATTCACAGTGCTTTAGGAGGCTGAGGTGGGAGGATCGCTGGTACCCAGGCGTTCATGGTTCCAGTAAGCTATGATAGTGCCACTGCACTCCAGGCTGGGTAACAGAATGAGATGAGACGCTGTCTCAAAAAAAAAACAAAAACAAAAAAACCAGATGGACCGTCCTGTTTTAAAATTCTTTGCCGTAAGTCCATATTTGAAAGGCAAGTGATGTTCAGGGAAATACAGTAACCCATTCTTGCTTAGCAACATTCTTTGCTTTTTAGCAATCAGAGATAAAGCCTGGGGTGCCATGAGCCTTATATAAGTGCAATTGTCCTTAAAAACCCAGAAGTGTTAAATACACATGATCACATTTTCTTGAAACAGTTTATTGACACTAGGTATAAGTCTGGCTATATCACCAGAAGGATCTTTTGCTTAGTGAAGAGATGACAAGAATAAAGGTAAAAGAGCGATAAATCAAATGCCTCCCCTTTTAAAAGGCTTAAATGAGAAGGGGATGGGGAAACAAGAAGCCAACAAGTTGTTTGACCCTATAGAAAAAACTTTTAATTTTTCATGTCAGTTCGCCTCTTCTCAGGTCGTTAAATGATGACAGTTGAAACTATAACATCAGGATTTTAAGAAGTGGAAGTTTAGATGGTGTATTATGTGTTAATGAGAGACAAATAAAGTATGTATCAAGTCTATACTAATCTCTTAAGTGAATTAAAGTCTGAATAATTCACACATAATAGCTTGCAATTGGCCGGGCGCGGTGGCTCAAGCCTGTAATCCCAGCACTTTGGGAGGCCGAGGCGGGCGGATCACGAGGTCAGGAGATCGAGACCATCCTGGCTAATACGGTGAAACCCCGTCTCTACTAAAAAAATACAAAAAACTAGCGGGACAAGGTGGCAGGCGCCTGTAGTCCCAGCTACTCAGGAGGCTGAGGCAGGAGAATGGCGTGAACCCGGGAGGCGGAGCTTGCAGTGAGCTGAGATCTGGCCACTGCACTCCAGCCTGGGCGGCAGAGCAAGAGCGAGACTCCGTCTCAAAAAAAAAAAAAAAAAAAAGAATAGCTTGCAATTGAGATTATTTCTATTTTTGAGAGAAGGAATTAAAATTAATGTGACTGGCGCAGAGTAAAGTGCTGATTAAGCAAATAAGGAATTTTTGATGCAAATTTGAATTAGAAAATATATATGTGTGTGTGTGTGTGTCTATATATATGTGTGTGTGTGTGTATATATATATATTTTCCCCCTCAAGGCAGAGTCTTGCTCTGTCACCCAGACTGGAATGCAATGGCACAATCTCGGCTCACTGCAACCTCTTCTTCCTGGGTTCCAGTGATTCTCCTGCCTCAGTCTCCCTAGCAGCTGGGATTACAAGTGCCTGCCACCATGCCCTGCTAATTTTTGTGTTTTTGGTAGAGACGGGATTTCACCATGTTGGCCAGGGTGGTCTTGAACTCCTGACCTCACGTGATCCACCTGCCTCAACCTCCCAAAATGCTGGGATTACAGGCATGAGCCACCACACCTGGCCCATTTTTTTATTTTTCTTTTTTTCTTCAACTTCTATTTTAAGTTTGGGATACATGTGTAGGATATGCAAGTTTGTTACAAAGGTAAACATGTGCCATGGTGACTTGCTGCACAGATCAACCCATCACCTAGGTACTGAGCCCAGCATTCATTAGCTATTCTTTCTGGTGCTCTCCCTCCCCACAGTCTCCCCAGGCCTCAGTGTGTGTTGTTACCCGCCATCTATACATGTGTTGTCATCATTCAGCTCCCGCTTATAAGTGAGATTGATTTTCTGTTCCTGCATTAGTTTGCTGAGGATAATGGTTTCCAGCTCCATCCATGTCCCTGCAAGGGGCATGATCTTGTTCTTTTTTATGGCTACATAGTATTCCATGGTATATATGGACCACGTTTTCTTTATCCAGTTAATCATTAATGGCCATTTGGGTTGATTCCATGCCTTTGCTATTGTGAGTAGTGCTACAAGAAATATACGTGTGCATATTACATGTTTATATTAAAATATATTCTAATACTTATATTTTCTTCTTTCATACTTCACCCAGTTTCTGAGTTCATAATTGATATAGTTTTGAACTGCCTAAACACAGTACTGTAACTATTTTATGGTTTATATTGGGAGGACATCTTTATTTAAATCCTCTCCTATCATTTGTCTACAGCTTTCCTCAGACATCATTTTGGAATGAAATTTATAATGTTTGTTTTCATCCCCAGAGGTGAATTTTACTTGTTTAAATGTGAAAGAAATCCCTCAGCTGTTTTGTATTAACGACCTGTTAAAAAAATGAAGGAAAATATTTTTTACTGCTTAATTCTCACACAGGGATTTTGTGCCCCAATAAATGCCTTGGATGAAGAAATTCACACTTGGCAGGAATTAAATCCTTGTGGTGGAATAGTCACTTAGCTACTTATGTAAAATTTATTTTCAAATTTCATAAACTTAAACTTTCAAAAATATAAGCTTCTCTGCACTGAAGTTCTTTCACATTGCATTTTACTGATGAGCATGGTTTTCTTGGAAATGTTCCAATGTGTGTCTACCTATGCTTTTCTAGAAGTGGATTTACCAGAATTGAGAAATAGTTTATAAACTGATATAATAACAACAAGGCACAGTCAACCCTCAGGCCAGTTCCCCCTCAGCTTTCCGGATCTTTAGCTTAGTGTAAGTATACTATGTATCTTGAGCACATCGTGTTCCTTTTCTTATTGTTTGATAGACTTAGGAGTTAGTCACGCCTAAATTCCAATCCCTGGTTCACTTTTCTGTGTATGTAGCTTTAAGCCTCCTCAGCTTTCTCTGCCTCAGTTTTCTCATCTATTAAATAGGAATAAAATTTTGTAGAGTTGTTGGAAGATTAGAGATAATATATACAGAATACGTAACACTGGGCCAAATGCCTATAGCAGGCACTGAATAAATAGTACAGACTAGTGTTTCTATCATAATCCACAATTTGATAGTGTCTTTCAATAATGATCACTTTGCCATACTTAAGCATTACCACCTTAATATCCTATTTCAGTCAAATTAAAGAAGCTTTCAAAAAAGTAGTATATTAAAGGGAAGATAGTTCAGAGGCATCCATAAATTACCTGCAAATCCATATTAGGCATTAGACAATTACAGGATATTCTTTGGAAATTATGGCAAGTAGTTTTTCTTTGGTTTGCTTTTGTTTTGTTTTGCTTTTCCTAAATAATAAGTATTTAAATCAACCTTTTACATTCTATGCTAATATCCCCTGTTATTCAATGATGCCTGTAAAATTTGTGTAGGTATTTGCAGATTAAAATATCTGGGAAAAGGCTCATTTAAACTTTTGAAACAAGTATTTTTCTGCTTCGTTTTGTTTAGGAAGTGGTATCTCTGTAGTAATCCCTTGGCATTTGAACAGAGCTTTTGTACATTATTTCAGTTGGTGATCCTAACTTTATGCATAGGTATTCCTATATTCATTTGGCAGATAAGGAAACTAAGACCCTAAGAGAACAAAAGGTTTATGCAAGTGGAAGAACAAAATCTATATCCCAGATCTTCAGGCTCCTAATTCAGTTTTGTTTCCATTATTTCTTTCATGGATATAAGGTTAGGTAAAAAATAAAAAATAGAAAAGAATGAAAACAAATAGTATTAAAGTCCCAATAGTTAACACCAGGGTTTACCTTTTAAAAGCAAAATCTCACCATTGAATCTCCTCTGTTTTAATACCTTCAGTGGTTCCCCTCTGTGTATTACAAAGTTCAAAATTAGAAGGTATTTCACTCATCTACTGCAATTCCCCACATAAACCCTAAACCCCCCAAAACCAGAACTGTTTGAAAATTTGGGAGCACACCAAATCTTTTTGTGCCTCTATGCCTTTGCTTAGTTTCTTCTCCATATATCCTTGACCTCCTTTCAATAGCTATTATATTTTTACATCTATTATGTACTTAATTAGTTTATCAAATGTCTACATAATGCTTACTGTGTCCTAGACACTGTCTGAAGTGATTCACAAATACTTACTCAGTTAATTCTCATAATTCCAGGAGATAAGTAATATCATCCCATTTTACCAAAGATAGAACTGAGGTATAGAGCCAAGATTCTAGAATGCAGAGCCTGTTTTTAAACTGGGTACTGTTAAGCACTGCACTGTGGTACATATGCAGCAGGAACTTCAGGAACTTCAAACACTGATGTCTAGATGGGATGCTACCAAAGACCTCCCAGTTGTAGAATTCAATTACCTTGTAAATTTACCATCAACTGGAACTTAGCTCTCATGTTGTTAGAGTCAGAAACCTGATATTTTTCAGCAATAGCACCAAGAACACATCTTTTTCTTGGGGGTGTACTCACAATGACTCAGCCCATGAGATGAATATTTCAAACTAGAATGCCAGTTGATTAATTTACAGCAAGGAATAGAACTGTCCATCACATGGACCAGAGTACCCACATCAGCATGGCCAGCACTCTCTGTTCTCAGCAGTCACAAAAATCCAGATCACTCTTAGTAAGTAGCTTGGTCAACCTGATACCATAATGAGGGGCAGTACTTGGATGAGCTGAATGTTCATTGGTATCAGCAAGGTTAGCATGAGTCATCTATGTGGAGTTTGCAGCAGTCTTGTCAATGGGACATGCAAGACTTGAAATTCATTGGCGTTTTGTCTCGGACATTGCTGGACTGGACACTGACAAACATGTGTCTTCGTCATGCTCCTTATTTCTATGGTTCCAATGCCTGGCCAGCCATTCCTTTTCTATTTTTAATGCATAGTAATAGTCAGTCTGATTACAGTCAAGTCTTTAGGAATAGGAACCTTTCTATATTTTTAAGATAGTCTGTGTATCATTGTATTGTCAGATGACATTTTCTTTCTGGTAACATTCTCAATACCTAATGCAATTACTATATGCATTTCTTACATAAAATTATGTGATTAATTTTCTTAATAACAAAGACTAAGTCATATTCATTCTTCTTTGTATTCTTCATAGTAATTTCATTGCCAAACATATAACAGAAGCTCTGTGGACATTTATTGAACAAAAAAGTAAATTAGGAGGCATTAAAGCATTGTGATCATGAGTGTGTGAGTTCTGAAGCCAGATGGCTTGATTTCAAATGTCAGCTCTACAACTTAATAGTTGTGTCATTTTGGCAAGTTACTTAACCTTCCTAAGCTTCAGTTTTGTCATCTGTAAAGTGGATATAATGATGGTATTCTATCTCTCAGGGATTTTGAGAATATTAAATAAATTTATACATATTACAAACTTATAAATGTACCTGGAATTCTAAAAGTACTAGGTATTAGTATAATCATTCTCACAGGATTTTGTAGTATATTTTTACTTTTTTAAAAAGTGTGACATATTTTGAAAAGAGTGCAGTACTGTTTTCATGACTTAAGTGTCAGCATTGAATGTTTTATCAAAAGTTGATTGTTTTATTCATAAGAATTCAGTAAAATGGAAACTCCCATGTATTGCTGGTGGGAGTATGTAATGGTACAACCTATATGGAATGCATTTTGGTAATATTTATGAAGAACCTTACAAAAGTTCATTCCCTTTAGTCTAGTAATTCTCTCCTAGAAATTTATCTATTCAAAAAACACAGTCAGAAACTTTGATAAAACATAAGCACAAAGTTGGCTTATCATACTATCATTTATCAAACCCCAAAGTGGAAATTACTTAAATGACAAATAATGAAAGAATAATTATGCAAAAAATTACATCATTTGTTAGAATATTATGTAGCTCTGAAAATGGTGTTTTTAAAGTTATTTAATACTGTGAGAAAACGGCTCCCAATATATTTTAAATGGAAACAAAAACAGGCTACAAAATTGCATAAGTGATGTGATTTTTTTATTTATACTGGAAACGGCAAAATAAATCAAAATAATAGTGATTGTCTTTAGATGAGGCAACCAGCAGGGGACTTCTTTTTTTTCTTTTGGTAATCTGTCTTTTCCCAAAACTCCATAATGAGTATATATGTTTAGAAATAAAATAAATTTTTTTAAGAATATGACTTTCCACATTCTTGGAATTATGATTTTAAAGGACATGTGAATATTATTCCATTAATTCAATTTATTTTCAAGATCTACAGTTTTTTCAGTGAAAATATTTCATTTTTATCAGAAATAAGCAGCAACGGTTCATTGAATATCAGTTTTTCAGAACTTTGCAACTAACAGTTATTTGATTACTTACAACACCACCCCCACTTATTTTGGAAGATTTTTGAAGCAAGACATATTAGTTTAACCCTTATAGAGAAAAATTTACATCTATAACTTCTTTAGATCTGCTCATTTGATTTTAATAGTAAGCTCTCTAAGAACATGCTTAGAAGAAAAGAGAGGCCCTTTTACTAGTATTTAGAGGAAAATTTTTATGAGAAAATATTTCTGATTTTGAGCCTTTCATAAGTAGTAATATTTTTTTTTCTTTTTGCAACCTAGGAGCTGTGAAGGAAGAAATATCCGATACAGAACATGCAGTAATGTGGTAAGTATAAGGTTCTGAGATTGTGATCATGTATTTTTGTTAGCACTGAATGGTGCTAAGCAGTTTTATATCCTGAGCAGGAAATCAACCAATTAGAATTTCACTGAGAGTTTTTATCTCATACTGTACTGATTATGCAGGACTAAAATGATATTTTTAATGTTCCTCAATATAAACTTCTCATCATTTGAGCAGCTTGAAACTAACTAGACTGTTTCAAAACAAGGACTCTGCATTTCCTCCCTACTTTCTGCCTTTTTTCATGTAGATCTCATGAGGATGAGTAAGAGGGGTGATAAGAGGGAAACAAGTTGGGGTATCATGAAATAAATATTAGTAAATCAAACTCAGATTTGACAAACTCATTCATTTGTTCAACAAATGTTATTCAGTGCCAACTATGTGTGAGGCACTACACTAGTACAAGAATAAATAACATATGGTCCCTGTTTTAAACATCTGTAGTATAGTAAGAGGTATAGAGAAAGAAGACAGATGTGCATTGCACATAACCACACTCTAGGACAAAATATGACAAAGCCATAGGGAATGAATAAAGTTCTTTGTGGGTTAAAACAGAGAAATCCAAAGGGTCTTAAAAGAAAAGGTGATTTGAGATAGGGCTTGGAGGACTATGACTAGCCCATATTGGTTTGAAGGGATGACAGTCAGTCCAATGGAGAGGACATAAGGGGCAACTTTGGAGGCAGGAATGTCTGAACACTCATTTCAGTAGAGTTGAATATAGCAGTATAAAAGAGAATTGAAATATGTTTTTGAGGTTATACCATAAAAAGATTCGAATGTTAGTCTTCAAAGTTTATATTAGCTCAGTGAATAATAGAAGTCACTAGAGCAAGAGTATGGTGTTGCAGAGTTTCCCTTTTAGAAAAGTTAATTTTTTGGTGATACAAGGGTTGCACTGGAACAGGAAATGGATGAGGAGCAAGAAGTAATGAAGGCTTAAACCTTCATTAGTAGTCACAGCTACTCAGGAGGCTGAGGCAGGGAATCCCTAGAGCCCAGGAGTTCAAGACCATCCTGGGGAACATAGCAAAACCCTGTCTCTTAAAAACAAAAAGAAGAAGAACAAGGAGCACTTAAACCCAGAGGAAATACTAAATAGATACAAGAGAGATCAAAATTAAGTTCACTCTGCAAGACTTGAAAAGAATTTGATATTAGAATGATAAGTTGAAGTGGGAATAAAGGAAACAAAGAGGCATATGCATATTTAGGGCTTTTGTACTTGCTGATTCCTTTGTTGAAGAAGCTCTTTCCTCAATATGATTGGCATTTTTATTATTCCACATTTCCCTTCTGCATTGCCCAGCAGAGATTCTCTGTGAGGGCTCCACCCCTGCAGCAGACTTTTGCCTGGACATCCAGGCATTTTCATATATCCTCTGAAATCTAGGCAGAAGTTCCCAAACCTCAGTTCTTCTGCACACCTGCAGGACCGCCACCACATGGAAGCTGCCAAGGCTTGGGGCTTGTACCCCCTCAAACAATGGCCTGAGCTGTACCTTGGCCACTTTTAGCTACACCTGGAGTGGCTGGGACACAGAGCACCAAGTCCATCCAGAGGATGCGTAGAGCAGGGATCCCTGGACCTGGCCCAGGAAACCATTTTTCCCTTCTATGCCTCTGGGCCTGAGATGGGAGGGGCTTCCAGGAAGGTCTCTGACATGCTCTGGAGACATTTTCCCCATTGTCTTGGTGATTAACATTCATCTCCTCATTACTTATGCAAATTTTTGCAGCAGGCTTGAATTTCTCCCAGAAAAAAATTTTTTTTTCTATTGCATCATCAGACTGCAAATTTTCCAAAGTTTTATGCTCTGCTTCCTCTTGAATGCTTTGTCACTTAGAAATTTCTTCTGACAGATACCCTAAATCATCTCTCTCAAGTTCAAAGTTACACAGATCTCTAGGGAAGAGGCAAAATGTCACCAGCCTCTTTGCTAAAGCATAAATAAGAGTCACCTTTGCTCTAGTTCCCAACAAGTTCCTCTTCTCCATCTGAGACCACCTCAGCCTAGACTTTGTTGTCCATATCACTATCAGCATTTTGGTCAAAGCCATTCAACAAGACTGTAGGAAGTTCCGAACTTTCCCACATCTTCCTGTCTTCTGAGCCCTCCAAGTATCCATGAAGTTCCAAACTTTCCCACATTTTCCTATCTTCTTCTTAGCCCTCCAAACTGTACCAGCCTCTGCCAGTTACCCAGTTCTAAAGTCACTTCCACATTTTTGAGTATCCTTATAGCAGCACCCCACTCCTGATACCAGTTTACTGTATTAGTCCGTTCTTATGCTGCTTTAAGGACATACCCAAGACGGGGTAATTTGGAAAAAAGAGATTTAATTGACTCACAGTTCTTCAAGGGTGGGGAGGCCTTAGGAAACTTACAATCATGGCAGAAGGGGAAGCAAGCACATCTTTCTTCACAAGTGTCAGGAGAAAGAAGAATGAGCACTGAGTGAAGGGAGAAGCCCGTTATAAAATCATCAAATCTTGTCAGAACTTACTATCATGTGAATAGCATGGGGGAAATTGCCCCCATGACTCAATTATCTCCACCTGGTTCTTCCCTTGACACATGGGGATTATGGGAAGTACAATTTAAGATGAGATTTGGATGGGGACACAGCCAAACCATATCAGACTCTGACCTGACATTACTTAAAATCCATAGCACTCCATGAGCCAAAATCTTTATAGCTTGTAGAATCAAATTGACACTGAATTTTTTTTATGAGAATCTAGCTTCTTCAAATAATTTGAAGCTTTATTTTCTTGCTTTTAGTGATGACAGAAGCAGCGTTGCCAAAAAACACAAAAATAATTTTTTAAGAGAGAATCTTTTCATGATCACATCCGAGTTTTTCAAATTAGGAAGTTTAGAACAATTCAGTTAAATATTCTTTGTTAGATGCTTGATTTGGAAAAACTTGAGAGTCTCTTAGCTAAATCACCAGGGTCATCTTTAATCCCTGAACAACTTCTTGGGGCACTTCTGAACTACTTCATCTCCAAAGATTCAGCCTCTTTACCTATTTTTTGTGGAATTGCTACATATAACTTTTTGGGGAGTTCGTATTCCCCAGGATAATCTGAGGAGTAGAAAACATCTCCCCAGTTTCCCCTTTTTTTTGTTGTTTTCCTGAAAAGTCAGCTTACAGGCTTTTAAAGCTTTATTGCCAACCACTCTATAAGTGGTTTGTCAATACAAGAAAGTTAAAGTTCCCATGATGTTTGCATAGTTCTCATAGTCATGGTACTTACTTACATTCTGTGTAGCTGGTTCAAGGAGACTATTTTCATTCCTAAGGACAGAGTTTATCTAATCTTTCCCATTTTACAGTTGCCTGCTCTATTGTAAGGAAGCAGCAAGGTGCTCCCTCTCTGGAAGGAGAGACAAAGATGCTATTGGTAGACAATAGATGTGAGCTAGCAAACCAATCAAACAGGTCATTTAGGTCTCAGAGATTTCACCACAAGACTAACTGAAGGAGTCTCTCAAAAAGGTTTCCTTAGGTCTTCACATTAAACCTCAAATTTGAACCCCTTGAACTTAATTAGGGATTTTAAAGTGACTTACAATGTATTTAGAGTACTTATAAACTGTTTCTTTTGCGCTATCCTTAAGGTTCATATGAGTTGGTGTTTAGGAAACAGTGACCATAATTAGCAACATAATAGGCCACACTGCTTGTGGTAGCTGGTGGTGCTCTTAATTTCTTTATTAAATTATTTGTTGCTCACTACAACATTTTACTGTTTTTAAGACAACAATATGTATTAAGATCAAGAATTGTTCTTGGTCCTGGGGTTCATTGTTAAATAAAACCAAGACCCAATTCTCCTGAAGCTTTCATTCTAATGAAGGAAAAGAGGTTACAAACAAGCATGCAAACAAATTATTTAAAAGGAAGTATATGAGATAGCAGTTGGTGCAATGCAGAGAATTAAGCTATTGGTAGCTAGTTCAGAGAGGAAGTTCAGAAAATCCACTTGAGGAGTAACACTTGAATAACAAGAAGGAAACAGCTATATGAATACTTGATGAGCAGAAATCCAGAAAGAACAGCTAGTGCAAAGGCTGTGAAGTACGACATAACTTGGTGTGTCAAGGAAAGCATAAAGCCAATATACCTAAAGTCTAGTGTGCAAGAGAAAGAGTACTGGAAGGTAAGAAAAAATCAAAACCAGAGTTAGGTGAGAGCTAGATCATGCAGGACACTGTAAAGTACTTACGTTATATTTTAAGTTCAAAAATTAGCTACTGGATGGCCAGGCACCATGGCTCACACCTGTAATCCCAATATTTTGGGGTTGGGGGACAAGGCAGAAGGGTCACTTGAAGTCAGGAGTTTGAGACTAGCCTGAGAAAAATAGCAAGACCTTGTTTCTACAAAACAAAAACAAAACATTATCCTGGTGGTGTGCACCTGTTGTCCCAGCTACTGGGGAGGCTGAGACGGGAAGATTGCTTGAACCCAGGAGTTTGAAGTTGCAGTGAGCCTTGTTTACATCACTGCACTTAAGCCTGGAAGATAGAGCAAGACCCTATCTCTATTAAAAAAAAAAAAAAAAAAAAGAAAGAAAAAAAGAAGCTCCTGGATAGGTTTAAGCAGGGGAGAGTAGAACTGGACTTACAATGAAAAAGATAGGTTTGGTAGGCCGGGCGTGGTGGCTCAAGCCTGTAATCCCAGCACTTTGGGAGGCCGAGACGGGTGGATCACGAGGTCAGGAGATAGAGACCATCCTGGCTAACACCATGAAACCCCGTCTCTACTAAAAAATAGAAAAAACTAGCCGGGCGAGGTGGCGGGCGCCTATAGTCCCAGCTACTCGGGAGGCTGAGGCAGGAGAATGGCGTAA
>NW_016809668.1:789416-812215 GCF_001698545.2 Rhinopithecus bieti
AAAAAAAAAAAAAAAAAAAAAAAAAGATAGGTTTGGCTGCAGGCTCAGCCTGGAGAATGGATGCAAAGCAGGGGGAAGGAGCAGAAATTCTAGGAGGGTGATCACTGCAGTAGTTCAGGTGGGTGCTAATGGTTGCATGGACTAGAATGGCTCTGGTGGGAGCATTTGGGTATGTTCTAGAGATAGAAGGGCTTTTCCTAAGTTATGGTGCCTCATCCTCAATTTGACATGATTCACTCTTGTGATCTCCAGCATTGTTGTGTGGAGCAGGAGGCAAAGGCCGCAGCATTATAGCCAGAGAAAACAGAATGATCATGGCAAATTTATAATTTCTTTGAGCCTCAGTTTCTACACTCAAACAGTGATAGATTTGAATTGTATGACCTCAAAGGTCCCGTCCACCTCTGAAATTCTATAATTCTTAGGGAGTATCATATCTGGACTATACTGGATTTGGATCTGAATGCAGATTAATGAAGATGTCTATGTTAGTTTAGTAATTGACATGACTATAGTGAAAAGATTCATAGCCAGGGATAAAGTAGAGTCAGAGCAAAGAGAGTCAATGTGGAGAGTAGAAGCAAAGTTCTCATCCTTCCTGTACAATTGACTATTCCTCTTGACTCGTAATTCTCACTGAGGTTGTGAAAATTCATGGGATTCACAGAGTTATTCATGTGGTTCTTAATGGTGGTCATAAGGTAAATTCCCATTTGGTCTATATGTCCATTTTTCTCATAAGGCCTTTGTATATCACAAAGTCAGGAAACATTTGCTGCTTTATGTCAAGGATCAAATGGAACATATGGAAGAAACAATAACTCTGCTACAGGTCTTCCTTGGTCAGAATTTGAAAGAAACTGTTGAAACAACATTCAGACCAGAAAAATACCCCTGAAATCTAGATAGATGCTCTAGAAAATAATAACAACTGCAGGAGTTGATCAGTGAGCCTCCACGCTGGACTTTTTCCAGCCAAGAGGCACTCTAAGATGGGAAGTAGGCTACTAAACTTTGCCATAATCTAGTCCTTATTATTCTAGCAGTTGAAAATAAGGCATGATGCTACTTGCCAGGGCCATTTATTTGTTTGCGTATTCACTTATACATTCTCTTGATCAATCAGTTTTAAAACAGCACTTATTGAATACCCAACTCCTGTTCTGCACTAGGGATATTAGGAGTTGCCACCATCAATAAAGAGATAGGCAGGCTGCCCCTGGGGAATGTCAGAGGCTACTAGAAAAGACAAATACACAAACACAAAACTGAATAAAGTATGATGCATGCTGTCAGTGTGGAGGTAAGAACAAAGTACTAAGTCATGGAAGGACCATGTCTCTTTCACCCCTGTATACTCAGGGTCTGGCATTCCGTGTCTGACACCATGCCTCTTGCACTGTGAACTGGGAAACGCAGAAAACTCACAGAACTGCCTTAGAATATTTTAAATATTTATGGGAAACATATCAAGACTTAACATAGGTTGAACACTCTTTGAACTGTTTGATCATGCTGTATTCCTTTCTATGACATCTTATCTTCGTAAAGTTGGGTTTGCTTTGATAAAAAGCAAGTACTGTGAGAAAAACAACATGGAATAGGAAACAAGAATGAGGATTGTCCAATCTGATTCCAGGCTTTGGAAAGTAGTACAGGCACACACATCCCATTAGTAAATAAACGTTATTTATGAATGAAGTAAAATAGTACCTTTCTCTCAAGTTATATGCATTGTTTTTTCAAATGGCTATTAAGTCATTAGGACACAAATATATATTAAGTTGCTTGGACCTAACTGCTTAATAAATGGAATTGTTTGGTATTCCTGTTGGCCTAGGAATACCACAAAAAAATTGCCCAGACATTAATGGTGCTGTAAACAGAAATTAAGATCCAACTCACTGTAGTCATTCAACACGTAGAATGAATAAAAAAATGCATGACATTTGAAATAAGGTGACAGTTGAGCTGAGCTTTAAAAGATGGGAGGGATTTTTTTCAGGCTGCAATGAGAGAGAGAAAGAGAGAGAGACAGAGTCAGTTTTCTGAAAAATGGAAGTAGAGTCAACAATATCCACTGGGATTTACTAGGTCTCAGGTACTTTTTCTAGGCACTGGGGTATAATATTAACAGAGAAAGATAATGCCCCTGTTCTTATGAAGCTTATATTATAATGCGAGAAGGCAGATGATAAATACAGTTTTAAAAGATGACAGTTTCATATAGTGAAGATTATGCTACACTTGATCTTAGTCAAAAGGCCGAGAAGCAATAGTGAATGATTATGAAAGAAATAAAGCAGAGTAATGGGATAGAGAGTGACACAGGGGTGGAGGGTTGCTCTACATGAGGTGGTCAGGAAATTCTCCCTGAGGTGACATTTAAACATCCTTAGTATGTGTGGAAGGTAAGGCATGAAGGAGCCTAGCTTATTTGGGGGCCTGTGGGTCATTTTATCAGGTGCAGTACAAAGTCTATTGTGGGGAAAGAAGTGGGATATTTATCTGTGCTGAAGAGTCTGAACTTAGCCCCAGATGTTATTTCATAAGGGACATTCTTAGCCCCTCACTCAGGGTGGTGAGCTTTGGAAGAGCAGAAGGCTGAAAGAAAACTTGAGGGCTCTATCTACCCTTTCTGTGCATTTCTGTTCTCCCAGGCCCGGTCTGCCAATCTCAGGTGAAATATATCCAAGGCAGGAGAGGGATTTCTTAACCTCAAGTAGGAAGACTCTTAAGTGAGAAAGAAATTCTAATTGCTAGAATGTTGGATTCTTCCTAATAAATGTGCCAAATCCCCCACCTACTAGAGAGGGCCTCCAAGGACCTGGCTGCTGCTTCACCCTGCCGCAGACGCACTCTTTCCAGTAGTAGACCAAAGAAATGCACTTCTCCCCAGACCCGTCCATGCTTCAATCTTCCCTGACCTATCCAGCTGAGAAACAGAAATTTCCCTCATACTATGTAACCTCCCCTGAGATAAACATTGCTCTCATGTTAAAGTCAGATAGGATGTGTCTTTTCCAAGTCACTTGATGAAGGCTTGATTTGTACGCTGATATAACAAAATTGGGAGCAGGTTCTCCTATCTTTCAGAGTCTACATGCATTCTGCATTTGGACAATCTCTAAAAAGCTATTACGATGTATGAGTGGCCAGGCGCAGTGGCTCATGCCTGTAATCCTGGCACTTTGGGAGGCCGAGGCTGGCGGAGCACCTGAGGTCAGGAGTTCAAGACCAGCCTGGTCAAGATGGTGAAACATTGTCTCCACTAAAAATATAAAAAGTATCTAGGCGTTGTGGTGGGCACCTGCAATCCCAGCTACTCGTGAGGCTGAAGCAGGAGAATCACTTGAAACCAGGAGGTGGAGGTCACAGTAAGCTGAGATCTTGTCATTACACTCCAGACTGGGCAACAAGAGCAAAACTCCATCTCAAAATAAAAAAATAAAAAAAAAGACGTTTGGGTGGGAGGACTGTGGAGAGTAATTTAAAGGATATATTTTTCACTTTTCAATCCCATGGATAATGAAGACTTAAAGCAGTGTTATATAGCAGAAAGAACATGGACTCTCCTGAGTCCTGAGCTGCCACTTACTAGTTATGTGCTTTCAAACAAATTTGTTAACCTCTCTCAATCTCAGTTTTCTTAAATATAAAAATATCCTTCTAATATATGTACAGAGAATGTTAACACAATGTTAATGGTAATTTTAAAATTGGAAACAAATGGAGGATGGCTGGTTCAATAAGGTATGATATGTTCATAGCATGGAATGCTATACAGTCATTAAAAAGATTAAGGTGGATCTATTTGTACAAAGCTGTGAGTTCTCCCAGATTATCTTGTTAAGAGCTTAAAAAAGCAAATTGTGGAGTAATAACCTATAATATGATCTCAGTTTTTTAAAAATCCCCAGACTGAAATGTGTCTGGTTGTGTGGCACCATCCCAAGGCATTGAAGGACACACATCCAACTGATCACCTAATACAGAGCAGGGAGGGACTGAATGAGCTAGGGGAACTTTCATTTTTTATTCTATATGCTTTCATAGTGTTTTTAACTTTTTATAATCAACACATATTCCTGTATTTGTAGTATAATTTTAAAGAAAATACAAAACAAAAGAAGATGAGGTTGAGCGAAAATATTTTATATATAATCGAATTTTTATTTGTTTTTGAAACAAAGAAAAAAAATACCACCTCCCAGAGTTCTGCTGAGGATTACATGAGAAAACGTCTAAAATGCAGTCAGCCTAGTACCTGACTCAGTTGTGCTGGCTCTACTCTTCCTTATTACCTGTTGTGGTTTGAATGATGTCCTCACCGCATTATGTGTTGGAATCCTAAACCCCCATACCTCAAAATGTGACTGTATTTGGAGTTGTGGTCTTTAAATGTGTAAATAAGGTCATTAAGGTAGACCCTACATCAATATGACTGGTGGTCTTTAAAGAAGTTATTAGGATGCAGACACACAGAGAGAAGACATGTGAAGACACAGAAGAAGGCTGCCTTCCACAAGCCAAGGAGAGAGCCCTCAGTGGAAACCAACCTTGCAGACCCCTGATGTTTACCTTTTAGACTCCAGAATTGTCTAAAAATAAATTTCAGTTGTTTAGCTCACCCAGTCTGTGATATTTTCTTATGGCAACCCTAGTCAACTAGTATACTACCTTTCTTCAACTTCCTCCTCTCTTCTGACAAAGTACTCTTTCTGAAAGACTACATTATTTTTTTAAAAGTGAAAATTAGATCACTTTGAAATTCCAAAGATCAGCCTTATTCTATGGCATCATAGGTAATTTCTCCTGATTGTTTTGCCAAATGACAAGTTCCAGGTATTCTGGAAGGAGAATGTTAGACCTCATTTCTGGCAGAACTGCAGGCTTATAATGGCCCTTCTTTTGGACGAACTCTAGAAAAACAGACTTTCTATACAATGCCCAGTTATTAGACTGGACAGTCAGGTCTCTGGCAACTATCATGGCTTGGCTGTTCTTTGGCCAAATACTTGATTGGAATTGCTGTATATTCTCAGAATTATATCCCAGGGGACAAATCCGTATCCACCAAAAGAAGTCTAACTTACTGTAAAGCCAGGATGAATGTAGGATGGTGACTAAACTCATTACAGGACGTTGTGGTTTGTGTGTTTCTCCTTTTTGGAGTTGAGAAGAATTGCTGTTGCTAGAACAAAAGGATGTTCTTTAGGCAACACATCTGCAAAAAATCCTAATTTCTCTGATTTGACCCACAGCTTTTTTTTTTAATGCTAAAATTAAATAACAAAGGGAAACAATGTTTCTGAAAGGAGAAATGATAAGTGACTTTGATCGTTTCTCTGAGGGCAGAGTCCCTATCCAACCTGCAACAACATCAAGGCTAAATAAGCTTTCAGTATCTTGCAAATAAATTAATCTCTAAATGCAATTGCATAGCATGCCATGTGGACAACTGGAGGTTGACTTTGGTTCAAAACACATCATTTCTTTTTCCCTAGTTAAACACTGAGCATTTAGAGTAATGGTTGAAAATATTTGCAGCAATTATTCTGGGAAAAAAAAAACCCTCATATTTTATGACTAACTGTTTTATCATTTGTGGCATAAAGAAATAAACATTTTTTTAATGATTCACAGATTCCTTCATTTGGTGGATCTGGTGGCTATAGATCTCCCTGCAGTGCTTGCTGCCAGGCAGCTGGCCAAGTTCACTGGGTGCCCCCCAGCCCCAGTAGGTTAGGCCTTCTGCTTTTCCTCTCCCCTCGGCCTTCTTCTGACTGCGGCACACATTTCTTTTTTAATGCTTTTTCTGACATGTCTTTATTTTACTCCTCCTTATTCTCTCCCCTTTCCCTTCTCCTTAATGTGTTCTCAATTTCTTATCCTCTGCTTCAACTCTGACTCTCTGGGGAGGGTTCTGGTATGAACACTAGTCAGAGGAAAGAACGCAGGCTTGGGGGCTCTGTTACTTACTAACTTTGTGGTTTGGGGCAAGCTCTTCAGCTTCTCATAGACTCAGTTTCCTCAGTCTTAAAGTGGAAATAATAATAATGCTCAGTTACAGTATTCCTTTATAGGAATCAGTGCAATAATGGAAATACATGGGAAATACTCAATAAATTTTAGTTCTTTCTTCCACGTTACCTCGGTAAAAGCTAAGTGAGTGACACTCTTACAAGAGACAGGGCCCAGTGAAACCACAGCCCACAGTATCACATCAGCATTAAACATTTCCTTCCAAAAAAGTTAAATTCCTTGGCTAAGGACAATTTCACTCTTGTTCATAACTCAAGGTGATATTTTAAAACTCCAAATTGTTAGGGAACATATAAAAAGGAATATATTAGTAAAACTGATTTTTGCTTGATGCCATCTTTCTGGTATACTTAAAAGGCCATAGGAGACATTGTCCCCTAAATTGATCATAGTTTTTTTTTTTCAGCCAGCATCATCCCTTGGAGACTGCCAGAGTAGGGGTTAGCCATAGTTGTAAATGACTTTGAGTGATATGAGCTGGCATTCCTGGCCTGAAGAGTCACATCTTCCAGCTCATTTGTGTGATGCTGACTGACAAGCAATCAGCTATATTATTGTCTTGTGGATTGATGGCTAATGCCAAGCATCTACTTTCCTTGACTCTTAGTATGAATAGGAATGCCTACTTGGCCAACCCAGAATTTCCTTTAATATTGCCATGATCAGTTGTTATATTGAGACCCTCTCTGCTAGCGCTAACTCCTATTATTAATGATACAGTAATGACTACATGTATGTTTAAAGAAAAAAAAATCATTCAACAGCTCAACTTTCAACTGATGAAGAGAATTAAGAATGAGACCATCATTTTCCACAGGGCTGAAAATTATTAGATTGAGAAAAGCTGATATGAGTCCCCTCTCCCGGCTAGCTCCATGAGCTTAGGCAGGCAGCTTTCGTCTCTGTCTGCCACAATCCCCCTTATTGAAAGTGACAGATCAAGACTGATTACATACCTCAAAGAGATCCTGGCCAAGTTATAAACTCATAGAATACTGGAATTAGAGAAGAATTAGTGTATGTGGGTTGTCTGCCCTGTGCCAGGCGTGGTACCTTATGACCTTTTGCCCCAAACTCATTCAATTCTCACAACTGCCTTGAAAAATGGGCATTACCTTAATTGTACAGATAAGGAAATTGGAACATTTAAAGACATGAAATGCCTTATTTAGGCTACACAGCTAAGAAGTGGTCCTGTCAGGTTTGTAAATGCCGAAGCACATGCTCATTTCACCATAACACCAGGAGGTATATGGATGATCTGGACTAATTCTCATTTAGTAAACAGCAAAACTGAGATACAAAAAGTTTAAGCCTCAAGCATTTTTACAACATATGCTTTTTTTTAAAGAAAAGAGATATTCAAACAAGTCTACTATAGCAATTATAATTCTTCAAGGCTAGAAGTATATGAACTGCTGAGAATTTTTTAAATGTACAAATTAAATACAGCAGAAAAAGTAAATCCAGGAATCCTTGCTGAAGACATCTCTAATTCCCTCTCCTTTGAACATCGCTGCCTGTCAAGAGGATATAAATTTATTAAGTTAATACTCCTCAGAATTTACTTTCTCAAGTCCTAGTTTCTGAATTTCATAAAAAGAATGCTGGCCTCTAGTGAACCAGATAGAAGCTTGAAGCAGGGATTTGAGAATGATTTAGAAAGAAATTACTACTGCAGTTCATCCCTTGGCAAGGCCCTACGGAATGAAACCAAATAAGCTGCCATGCCTAGGCTGCTAACATGCAAATACTTGCCTGTGCTCAGCCTGGTTTATATGAGCCTAGAAATGATAAGCAGCACCAAATCTTCTGATTAACACCAAGATGTGCGGAAACTCAAGCAGCATGAACTTGCAGGTTTTTCCCTCTAAGACATCACTTTGTGCTGGGTACTATAAGTAAGGACCATTATTTAATTAGTTAATAAGTGTTTGTACTATCATTCTAGAAATCTTGTCCTTCCTATGTTTTCCTTTGCATTTTAAACATTGCCTTCCTTTTAAGAGGAAATTGTGAAACTTAAAGAGGTTATCTTTGAGTTTTGGCTATATTGTTCTTTATAATCTTGCTATGAGCAGTAACTACGTATGGCTGTTGGAGAGTGTTTAGTTTGGGTTTCAACTCAGTGAAGAGTTTTGAGTGAAATATGGTCATCACAGTGGGAAGGCTAAAGAGGCATTATTATTTTCATTATTGTTATTTTTTAGAGACAGGGTCTCGCTCTGTCCCCAAGGCTGGGTTGCACGGGTACGGTCATAGCTCAATATAACCTCAAACTCCTAGACTCAAGTGATCCTCTCACTAAAAAGCATTATTAGTTCCTTTTCTTTTGAATCTTCACTGAGCAAATATACTTTATAGCTCTTTAACACGCGTATCCAACAATGTACCAACATCCCTTTCCTAAGCAGCATATGCGTTACCAAAAAAACTCCTTTCTTCCCCAAATAGAAATTTTTAAAAGAAATATATCACTGTTTTACATTGTGTAATTTATAACTTTTTATTTTTTCTCCCATTAAAATATGACTAGGATTTATTTACTTTGAATTGTTATAGATATTGGAAGTAATTTAAGCAAAACTCTCAATTCTTATAGAACAGTATTTTGAAAAAACTATTTTCAAGCTACTTTTTATATTTGACTTCATGACTGGGCAATGAAGACAAGCAGTCAGATTTCTAGACACACTACCCCTGTTTCATTCAAAACAACTCTGCTTTTAACTGCTGTATTTAGCAGCATCCTATGTGGATTTCTTTGGAAGAGAAATAATTACACAACAACAAAAATAAAGTTTGAAAACACCTGCTTTATGATATCCCATGAGGTCTTCTAAATTTTGCGTGGCTATTTCTAGGTAAGAAATTCTCCAACAAATGTCTATTTTGTACACTTCTAATTGCCAAGAAGATGTTTCTTACAGCAAAATGATGTGTACTTTCCTATTACCATTTAATTTAGTATAACAGATGGTTTTTGATTATGTGCAAAGCATGGCTCTAGGAGCAAATGAAAATAAGAAAATTTATGTAAGATTTTTTACTCTCAAATGTTTTAAAATCGGAGGGAGGACGAGAATAAAGACAAAAATATAGATAGGATTTGATGCAGAATAAGTTACAAAACTATAACAGAAGAGCTCAGAGGACTTCTATGCAATCTATTAATATCTATTAATCCTCCCCTTTCCAAGCAAGCAACAATCACAGATTAAATATAAAATGATAAAACCAGTGGCATAGCCAGGTTCAAAAGCAACAGAAAAAGTCCATGGACCAAAAATGGAACATAAATGCAAGATGGTGAATGGCGCTGATTTCATAGGCTTTTTGGCTCCGAGACTGGAATAAAGCAAAGATTGGCAGTAGCTTGACTCTGGTAGGATACCAGAGTTGGATTTCCTTCACAGAAGAAGCAGGACCTAAGCCAGGTAGAAAACTTGATGTCAGGAGTTTCAAGGAGGCCCTCTGTTGTGAAGAGAGGCTGTATATCAAAAAAAAAAAAAAGAGAGAGAGAGAGAGAGAGAGGCAGTTGCCAGTTACCTAGGATGAGAGCTTTATCTGAAATTGTGGGTCTAAGAGAGGCTGGTTGATGGACATAGATACCATATCATGAACTGAAACTCTACCAAGCCGTACTTTTCTTCTGGGTCTAGATTTGCAGTTTCTTCATTATGGATTAAAACCCAAAATTTTAGTACAGTATCTGATTCTGGACCGGGGGCCATGTGAACCATATGGAGATAATCATAAAACCATTGGAACAGGCAAGGACAGAGAGAACAAAAGGAAAACAAACAGCTTTTCACTAAAATGAGTCTGCAAATAAAATTCCAAATCATAGGAAAATATGTATGTAATACCAAGAAAGACAACAAAATTAACCTTCACACCAGATAGAATTCTGTGAAACAGTTTGACAAATAACTTTAAAATTAATCAAGTCAGTCCTCTTTATTCATGGATCCTTGCTATTGTGAATTTGTCTACTCACTAACATTTACTTGTAACCCCCCAAATCAATACTTACGGTGCTTTTGTGGTCATTCATGGGCATGTGAAGAAAAGCGAAATCTTTGAGTCACTGAATGAGCATGTTCCCATCTGTGGTTGAACAAGGGACACTCTGCCTTCCTGTTTGAGCTCTCATACTATAAACAAGTGTCCTTTTGGCAGTCTATTTAGTGTCAAGTTTTGCACGTTTATTTTTGCGCTTTTTTGGTGATTTCATTGTTTAAAATGGCCCCCAACCATATGCTGAAGCGCTGTCTAGTGTTTGTAAGCTCAAGAAAGCTGTGATGCACCTTATGGAGAAAATGTGTGTTAGGTAAGCTTCCTTCAGGCCTGAATTACAGTGGTGTTGGATGTGAGTTTCATGTTAATGAATCAACAATCTCTATAAGGAGTGTTTAAAAAGAAACATACATTAAATAAGGCTATTTACAGATCAGTTGGTTAAAATGTTGTGACCATAAAGTTAAAATGTTGTGATCATGAAAATACATGAAGGAATTGTATTTCTCCCTAAGTGCAATGGTTCATTATTTGCTAATTCAGCATTTAGGGTGATTTTCTAGAACGAAAGTGACACAAATAATGAGTACTGACTTTATGTTGAAAACAAAACATATTAAGAAATAACAACTCTTAAAAATAAAGAATAAATTAGGGAGTAAAGACAGAAATAAAGTATTAAATAGATGGATGAAGAAAATTATTAGAAATTTGCAATTCAAAAATCTAGTAATTGAAATAAAAATTTATCCACAGATAGGATAAATTCCAAACAAGACACAGAATCAGTGAAAATTTGAAGATAGGAGTTAGAAACTTTACCCAAAATACAGCCCAAAATTCCAAAATATATAATACAAAAGAGCCCTTAAGAGATACAGAGAGTGAATAAAAGTCTCCAGTATACATCAAATAGGAGTATTCAAAGAGGAGGGGCGAAATCCCATTTAAAGTATTCCAGAAAGGAAAAAAATAGTTATCAGACTAAAATTGCAGTGAGAGTGCTGAACAGGAAAAATAAAAATACATAACCAGACATATCATGATCCAGCATCAGAAGGAGATTCCAACTTTAGGATAAGGGGGAAATAGTAAAAGCTACCAGAGAAAAGACAGAGTACCCACAAAAGAATGAAACTTAGACTAAAGGCTGAAACTTCTCAGTCATAATGGAGTCTAAAAGATGAGTTAGTATCTTCAAAATATGAATGGAATATAACTGTCAGTGTAGAATTCTGTACTGTCAACTATCAATGAAGAGTGTAGGCAAAATACAAACATGTCCTGATCTACAAAGATAAGCATTTACTACACATGGACTTTCACGTTAGTATTTAGTAATTATTATGTTAATAATTACTACAGGCTATATTTGAGGAAGAAAAATATAGAAAAGGTGGGCAAAAAGGAAAACAATGGTGATCCCCAAAGGGATATGCGAGTGCGTATATGAATGTATGTATGCATGTTACATGGCGTCTCTTCAATAATATTTCCGGTGTTCTTGTCCTAATGAGTATCTGGGACTATTGAACTTCCCCAACCCTTTGAAGTTAGACATGACCACATACATTGCTTTGGTCACTGAAATGTGGGTTTAAATGAGCTATGTTACTTTCTGGAGTAGCAATCAAGGGACACTGTGACAGTCCCCAAGTTCTGTCTTTCTTGCTGTAGTGACCAACAAGTCTATGTGCCCTAAAATCTTGCTTCTCAAAAAGTAGTTTGGGCCAGGCACGGTGGCTCACGCCTGTAATCCCAGCACTTTGGGAGGCCAAGGCGGGTGGACCACGAGGTCAGGAGATCGAGACCATCCTGGTTAACACAGTGAAACCCCGTCTATACCAAAAAATACCAAAAATTAGCCGGGCGTGGTGGCAGGTGCCTGTAGTCCCAGCTACTCAGGAGTTTGGGGTCCAGCAGCATCAATATCAGCCTGCTTCCTATGATAAATGAATATCAAGTTTCATCTTTGGCCTGCAGAATCAAAATCTTCAGTTTAACAAGATCTCCAGGTGACTCATATGCACACTAAAGGCTGAGAAGTACTGTTCTATCAGATGGTCCTTCCTCTCCCAGCCTGGGTCACTGAGTTACCCCACAGATGATAGCTGCTCTGGAAAGACATTTTATGAGTAAGAAATAAATATTTGTTGTGTTAAACCAAAGAGATTTTGGAGATGAATTGTATTTTCAAAATCACCTAACTTATCCTGACATCTGCAGTTAATATGGTAACACAGTGGTTCTCCAAAGATATCTATGTCCTGATCCCCGAAACTTGTGAATACATGTTACATGGCAAGAAGTATGTACTTCTGTAATTAAGGTTGCAGACCTTAAGATAGGAAGAATATCCTGGAGTATTCAGGTGAGCCTCATCTAATCACACAGACCCTTAAAAGCAGAGCACTTTCCTCAGCTGGAGGCAGAAACGATTGTAGCAAAAGAAACCAGAGATTCTAAGCACAAGAAGGCATTCATGTACTGTTGTTATTGACTCTGAGATGGAGGGGTCCATGGCAAGAACCACAGAGAGGTTTCTAGGAGCTAATGGTGTCCCCCAGCTGATGCCTAACAATGAAGTGGGACATCTGTCTTAAAACCCCAAAGAACTGAATTTGGCCAGCAACCTCGGTGCGTTTGGATGTGGATTCGTCTCCACAGCCTGTAAAAAGTAAGCCCTTCCAACGCCTTGATTTGGGCCCAGGGAAACTAAGAAAAGGACCCACTGAGTCATGCTTTATCTGGGTGTCTGTACTACAGAATCGTGAGATAATAAACTTGTGTTGTTTTAAGCACCTATGTTTATGATGAATGTTTGTGGCAGCAATAGAAAACTAATAATTATTAAGCCAACTGCTGACCATAACTTCGGTGGGTTTTTTAAAAGAACGTATTTGTGTATTACCAACATTCCAATGTTTAGTGTGTGCTAAGATCCCTCTTGTACTGAGGAGGAAAATGGAAACACAAGATAAGTTTACATTTTTAGGAAAGGCAAGTTTAGATGTATATTTTTAAATTTTAAATATTCATTAACAGACTGAAAATATCATCTGTAGCTTCCAAACTAGCAGAGAAAATCTAGAGAATAAAGAGAGCCTTACCAATTTAATAGAAGCTAGGAAAAGAGAGAAAAGAATCAAAAAGGATGGTAAACAAAAAATACAATGCAAAATGCCAAAGTTTTCTAAAGTGGTGGTTTCAGTCCATACTCCCACCAGAATTATACTTGTTCTCTTTGCTTCGTATCCTTGCCTTGATATTGTAAGACCTTTTAATTTCTTTTCCTATATTGTGGGTGCATTCCTAGAATATACCCAACTCGCTCATAATATATTATATTGCTTACATATTCTTGTTTTGGTTTCCTAATAATTTGTTTAGGACAATTTGCCTCTATGTTGATGAGTAATTTTATTTCTTATATAGTTCTTATCTGATTTTAATAAAAGAAATTGAGAAATGTTTCTTCTTTTTCTAATCTTTGAAAGAGTTTATTTTATATTGACATTGTCTATTCCTTTCATGTTTAGCAAATCTTGCTTGTAAAATTATGAGAAGGGATTTTCTATGGGGGAAGACTTTTCATTACCGCTGAATTTTTTAAGTCTACATGCAGTACAGCACAGTGCCCAAAGAATGAGTTTTGGAGGCAAACTGTCTAGGTTCGGTCTCAGCTCTGACTTCCTAACTGTGTAGAAAGTCATTTAGCCTCACGGTGCCTCAGTCTCCTCGTTTGCAAAATGAGGCGCATAGGGTCGTTGTGAGGATTTCATGAATTGATATATGTAAACATGTAGGATAGTGCCTGTCACATAGTAATACTATAAGCATTTACTTTTATTGTTATTTCTCTTTCTTCTCGAACAGTTTTTTTTTTTTTTTTTTGTTCTCATTTGTCTTAAGATTGCTTTTTCACGCTTCATGATGGCATTAAGCTAGGTTGACACTTTCTCTGTAACCTTTCTCTTCACTCTGCGTTGCTATGCATCTGAGTTCTCCCCATTTGGCCCGCTCTCCTAATGCGCATGTTTGCGGGATTTCTTGCTTGTCTCAACGCAAGACAATTCAAACTTCATCATTTAATGAAGTTTGTTGGAAGTTTATTTTAATTAATCTTTTCAAGTTAGCCCAGCCTAATTGCGCCTTGTTGAGCCCTTATGGTTTTTGACTATTTTCCATTTCATTCGATACTTTTAATATTATTTCTATTAGGTCTACTTTTCTTCATGACTTATTTCCTTAGTGGCCTTTTTGTAATCCTTTAGGTTTGAGCATTGGTGTCTTTACATTTCAGACCTTTTCGTTGCTTTTCACAGAAATGCTTAAAATACCAATACAGCTTTACGTGCATCCCACAGTGTGGATAAAAAAAATTTTCATCTTTCAGTTCTAGATATTTTTCAAATTTCCATCATGATTCCTTCAAGTCATAGAATTATTACAAGTCTGTCATTAACTTCTACAATATATGGGGGTTTTACACTTTATTATTGCTAACTATTGCATTGTGATTTTTCCAAAATGGTCTTTTTTATTCCATTTCTTTAGGGAATTTGTTGAGCTTTGTTTGCATGACCTTATTATCCATGGTGGTTGATTGCCTAGAGAACATGGTTTTCCTGGCATCTGGAGTGTAAATTCTATATGAGTATATCAAATGCGTGTGAAGGTGTTTATTAACTTGTCTAGTTTTCTTTAATGATTTTTTAAAAATACTTGAGAGAATGATTTAAAATTCTTCTTTCTTTATTAGGCTTAATTTTCCCCAATTTCACCTTTGCTAGTCTGTTTTTGGGTTATTTTGGCGTTATCTAGGTAGAGGTTTAGATTAACCCTAATACATTTAAAATTGGTTTGATCTTTCTGAGGAAGTTAATCTTTTTTTCATAAGTTAGCTGCTATATTCAGCTAGAATTTCTTTTTTGCCTTAATATATATTATCTGATCATAATATCCCCCCTTTCATTTGATTAGATCTGTTCTTCATATCTTTTTCTATTTTTTACTTTCCACCTCTTCTTTATTCTTTATATTTATGGATATTTAATGTAAACATTGGGTCTAATTTTTTAATCTTACTAATCTTGCTTTCTTCCATCTATTTGGGCTGTCACTATGATACTATAAAATTAGACTTATCTCTGTCTTTATGGCATATTTGAATGTACTATTTTTAATGTTTTATTTTATAATCTTTGCTTTCTTCCATCTATTTGCTGTCGCTATGATTACTAATAAAATTAGAGTTATTTCTGCCATCTTACTTTCTAATCTCTATTTGGCCTGCTTTTCCAAGGTTTCCTCTTTTCTTCTTGCCTTCTTGGAACTAGTCCCACTCCTTTTTTTTTTTTTTTTTCCTTTTTTTCTTGTTATACTCTTCCGTCTTCCCTCTACTGGTTTAAAAGTTATATATCCATTTCTATTTTTTTAGTAATTACCCTAACTTTTAGTATGCATACCTAAAGTTAAATAGTATCTCTCCCCGCCTATCAAATAATTCATGTCTCTTCAAACGCTTTAACTCTGATTACCCCCCTCAGATTTATGTGCTATTTTTGTCAAGTGTTTTAGCTCTATTTTTCTTAACTCACAGATTAGATACTTGATATAGTCAAAGTTTATTTAGATATACTTGAAAACATTCTACTTTATTTGATCCCATTTTTTCTCAGATCATGGATCTTCAAGGATTACTTTCCTTTTATCTGGAGTATATCCTTTACACATTCTCTTAGTGAGGGGTCATCGGAAGTGAGTGGTTTTGGTTTTCTGTATTTTGTTTGTCTAAAATATTTGTATTTGATGCTCTCTCTTAAAAGTTAGTTTTGCAGTGAACTTAACTCTAATTTGACAGTTATCTTGTCTCAACACTTCAAAGAGAATTGTCCACTGACTTCTAACTACCATTGTTGCCATTGAGAAGCCAGCTGTCATTCTAATTTGTTCTTCCTTTATCTTTTCTCCCTGACTTCTTTTATTTATTGTTGGTGTTCAGTAGTTAGCTATGATCTTTGTAGAAATGAATCATTATTTTATTCTCATTAGACTTCTAAATCTGAGGATTTGTATTTTTAATTATTTCTGGAAAATTCTCATAAAATTATTCTCTATGTAATTCACAATTCTTAGTCTGTTATTAATATTTTATATCTTTGTCTCTCTATATTTATATAATTTCTTCAACACTTTCTCTCATTTAACAATATCTCTTCCCAGCTGTATCTAATACGCTTTTATTTGACCTAAAATTTATAAAATACTTATATCTGCATTTATATGAGTTCTGTTTTTTTTAATCTACATGATGACACCTGTTCTTTGATTACCTTTCTTTCAAAATTCTTTCTTTCAAAATTCTTCTTAAAAATGTCCATAAGCATGTTAAATTTTTTATTTTGTATCCTGTGTCTGATAATTTCACTATCAGAAGTTTCTGTAGGTCTGATTGTCTTGTTTCTGCTGTCTGCTTTTCATGTTGCCTTGTTTCCTCATGTTTTATGATATTCTTATATGCTTTCTTGATTGTTGGAATTTAAGAGGGAGTTTCTTGTAATCGGGTTTACAATGTGTACTTCCTGGAAGAATTTACATTTTACTCTTGAGGAGGAGGATGTTGGCATGGCGTGACCCAATGCTAATCCAAGACCACTTTACATTCCCAACTGTCTGCACTAAGTGAATTGTGTCCCAAACTCTCAGGAGTCCTATTGTTAGGAACTCTAAAGGAAACTTCTAACCCCAACCTTTACCCATAGCCAACCTGAGATAAGCAAGTTTTCCTTATTATTTCTTTACGCGGATCTGAGTGGAGTTTTTTTTATTTTGCTTGTTTGTTTTTATTATCTCATTTTATTTTAATTTTTTAGAGAAATTGTAGGTTCACACAAAATTGAGCAGAAAATGGAGAAGGTTACATATGTCTCTGCCTATCACATGTACAGTCTCCCCCACTATCAATGTCCTGTCCCAGAGTGGTACATTTGTTAGAATTAATGAGCTACACTGACACATCATCAGCTAAATCCATAGTTTACATTAAGGTTTACTCTTGGGTTGTACATTCTATGGGTATTCACAAATATGTGATGAACGTATATCCATCTCTGTAGTATCATACAGGATAGTTTCACTACCTTAAAAATCTTCTGTGCTCCACCTATTCATCCTCACCTCCCCGTAACCCCTGACAACTACCCGTCTTTTTATTGTCTCCTTAGTTTGGTGTTTTCTAGGAGCTGAGTGTGATTTTCTTTTCATAGTTTATTCCTTCTCTGAGCGTTTTGCCTTGGAGTCCTGGCATTATGAACAGATCTTCATCTTCCGCAACTTGCAGTTCATAGTCTATATAAGCAGGGCACAGGGGTTCCCTGCTTATATAGACTGTTGGAATGGAAAGTTCAAAACCATCAGAAACCGACAGATCCTTTCAGAATCGACTTCCATCAACTTCCTCTCTGGATTTGTGCCTTTTTATTGTTTTTGTCTCTGAGGAAACTTCCTTGCCAGCCCAGCTGTGTATTAACAATTTTTTAAATTTTTATTTATACTTAAAGCTATTATTTTTAGTCACTTGTAGTGAGAAGCTTTCTCAGAGTTTCTAGTCCTACATCCTGTTGCAACTAGAAGGTCCTAAATTCATTCCTTGGTGAATATTATTTAGCATTCATTTTGTATCAGGCGTGGACAAGGCCCTTGTGTTTTCACTGTTTTGGAGGACACAGATAGAAAAAACAACAATGTGTTAAGTCCAAAGATGAATGCATGCACAGGGTGCTGTGGCATCCCAGAGGCAGTTGCCTCACACAGGCTGAGAATAGGGAGTTGTCAGAGAAAGAGACCAGGAAGTGACACTTGAGCTTTGAAGGAGTTAACCAGAGGAATAAGAGGTGACCGTGTTGAATCATGTCAGCCAGAGGAGTGAAACAAAGAGAGAATATCAAATATGCCAGCATCAAGTGTGGGCTGGATGGTGACAAATAGGAAGAAAAGAAGCTAGAAAACAGGCAATGCTGGGTCACCTCCTCACAGAAACTTTGTGAGATATTTGTTACATTGCCACACCATGTAGAAAGGAGAAAACAGAGACAGCTCAGCTCTCAGGATTGTTAAGGAACACTGATGACTTGCAGGGCAAGAAACAGATTTGACATTCTTTTTCCTTTACTGCCTTGCACAGAATCAGTCTTAAAGAAAGACAGAATAGGAAAGGAAGTTGGCTTTGCCCAAAAGTAATCATCCACTTTTGAATTATCTGCCCCTCTGCCTGTAATTCTGTCATTATAATAAAAGCTTGACTTATGGTCTTTGCATCTATCTTTCCCCTTTAAATTGGAAGTACATGAAGGCAGGAACAATAATTGACTTTTTACTATAGCTGAGTGCTTGGTAAGTGTCTCTATGTTTTTGAACATATGTGGCCAACAGTTATTGAGAGTGATTAAGTGGAAAGCATTATTAATCATGCAAATCTTACTCTAGATAACTTGAATCAGTTTTTCCCCCTCTTTACCTTTATCTAAGTGCAGTACACTGAAGGAAATGTAATTTTCATAGGAAGAAGAAAGGAAAATTAACTTTGGAGCCTAGTACTACTCAGGATGGGGCTGGTGCTAAGAGGCTGTGCTGTAAGCCCCAAAGGACAATCTAAAAGCACTGGGTTTTAGAGGTCAGAAAATACATTTCTCTATTTTTTAAGTTTCTTAAAATATGTCCATGCTCCAAGATCAACAAACTAAGAAGTATGAGCACATTTGAACAAAGTTGAATGTTGTCATCCATTAAACTTATAACCCAGCAAATTTGGCACATGATATTGTTTGATTAGACTCATATGTTAAGCCACTCATATAAGTCACTTTAATTAAAATTATATTTAAAGAAATTATATTTAAAGTGGTTCTAGAGGCAGCAAGGCATGGTTTTAACCTTCAGTTTGGAAAGAATTGTCACCAAATCTATGATGAAGTTTTGAGACCTAAAATACTTTTTCATGGGGTCAATTTATATAGCATTAACCATGAACTTGGATATCTGTAGGAGGAATTCTGATCTAGAAGTTGGAAAGAGATTAAGGAAGGAAGTGACAGGGTCATTAAACTCTTTCCATGGTTTTGTCCATATGAACCCTATTTCTTTCTCCTCATTCCAAAGGCTGTAAGGAAAGGCACAGATAGTCTTCAGTGGTATCATGAAACAGTCTGAGAACTCCTTGCTTTCTCTCTTCGGACAATGAGACGTAAGAGAACACCCTGTCTCTTGCCAAGAGGATTTGTATTAGTGGTCAGGGTTAGAGTTTACTACCCAGAGAGGAATCTGGGTGAGAGGAGACTGGTTTCCATTTCAGTGATTAGAGAATAGATGTCTTTCTCTTTCACCCATAGACCTGGAACTTTCTCTCAAGTGAGAACCACCACCAGTTCTAGAATCATTCTTCAATGAACTGATTCAATAGTGATTAAAATGAGAGCTTGACCTTGGCTTTGCAGGAACTGACCCACGTTAACCTTAAGTTGTATGCCACAAAAATGTTACTAGAAGAGGTATTTCAAGTCATTCATGGTGCTATGTTGCATGCTGCCGGTAAAGAAGTATTGATTAGATATATTGCCAGGAAATACACAGTGTTGTCAGTATTCACTGACAGCCCAAAGGAAGTTAAGCCTGCAGACAATATCAGGTGGTTTGTTAGAGACTGGGAAGGAGAGAAGGTGAAGAGAAATGCTAGAGTCTTCTGCGAGTTGCCCAACATGGCATTTATCTTTTAATTGCTCTAGAAAGTGCCTTTTTCCATTTGTCTGGTAAATGACTGGCATAAGAACCACATGTTCCATGAAGCAACTGCAATCTCCATATTTGCAATCTATCAATCTCACCCTTTCTCATCTGTCTGTTTTTTTTTTTCTATTTAGCATGTTTCATTGTAGATTAAACAGATTTTATTCCCTGTTGCCTGGTAATTATATATAATTAAAAAGCACAGAGGAATGTGCATACAAGCACGATGAAGTAATAATCATATGAACAGTGTCTTATTTGAACTCACCGCTGAGGGAAAGTTGCTTTTTGAAAAAAATTATACTTTAAGTACTGGGATACATGTGGAGAATGTGCAGGTTTGTTATGTTGGTATACACGTGCCATGGTGGTTTGCTGCACCCATCAACGCATCATCTACATTAGTTATTTCTCCTAATGCTATCCCTCCCTTAGCCCCCCATCCCCCAACAGGCCCCAGTGTGTGATGTTCCTTTCCCTGTGTCCACGTGTTCTCATTGTTCAACTCCCACTTATGAGTAAGAACATGCAGTGTTTGGTTTTCTGTTCCTGTGTTAGTTTGCTGAGAGTGATGGTTTCCAACTTTATCCATGTCCCTGCAAAGGACATGAACTCAACTTTTTATGGTTGCATAGTATTACATGGTGTATATGTGTCACGTTTTCTTTATCCAGTCTATCATTGATGGGCATTTGGGTTGGTTCTAAGTCTTTGCTCTTGTGAACAGTGCTGCAATAAACATATGTGTGCATGTGTCTTTATACTAGAATGATTTATAATCCTTTGGGTATATACTCAGTAATAGGATTGCTGGGTCAAATGGTATTTCTGGTTCTAGATCCTTGAGGAATCACCACATTGTCTTCCACAATGGTTAAACTAATTTACACTCCCACCAACAATGTAGAAGTGTTCCTATTTCTCCACATCCTCTGTAGCATCTGCTGTTTTCTGACTTTTTAATGTTCACCTTTCTAACTGGCATGAGATGGTGTCTCATTGTGGTTTTGATTTGCATTTCTCTAATGACCAGTGATGATGAGCTTTTTTTCATATGGTTGTTGGCCGCATAAATATCTTCTTTTGCGAAGTGTCTGTTCATATCCTTCACCCGCTTTTTGATGGTGTTTTTTTTTCCTTGTAAATTTGTTTAAGTTCCTTGTAGATTCTGGATATTAGCCCTTTGTCAGAGGGATAGATTGCAAAAATTTTCTCCTATTCTGTAGGTTGCCTGTTCACCCGGATGATAGTTTCTTTTGCTGTGCAGAAGCTGTTTAGTTTAATTAGATCCTATTTGTCAATTTGGCTTTTGTTGTCATTGGTTTTGGTGTTTTCATGTTTATGTCCTGAATGGTATTGCCTAGGTTTTCTTCTAGAGTTTTTATGGTTTTAGGTCTTATGTTTAAGTCTTATTCCACCTTGAGTTAATTTTTGTGTAAGATGTAACGAAGTGGTCCAGTTTCAGTTTTCTGCATATGGCTAGCCAGTTTTCCCAACACCATTTATTAAATAGGGAATCCTTTCACCATTGCTTGTTCTTGTCAGGTTTGTCAAAGATCAGATGGTTGTAGATTTGTGGTGGTATTTCTGAGGCCTCCGTTCAGTTCCATTGGTCTATATATCTGTTTTGGTACCAGTACCATGCTGTTTTGGTTACTGTAGCCTTGTAATATAGTTTGAAGTCAGGTAATGTGATGCCTCCAGCTTTGTTCTTTTGACTTAGAATTTTCTTGGCTATATGGGCTCTCTTTTGGTTCCATATGAAATTTGAAGTAGTTTTTTCTAATTCTGTGAAGAAAGTCAATGGTAGCTTGATGGTGACAGCATTGAATCTATAAATAACTTTGGGCACCATGGCCATTTTCACGATATTGATTCTTCCTATCCATTAGCATGGAATGTTTTTCCATTTGTTTGTGTCTTCTCTTATTTTGCTGAGCAGTGGTTTGTAGTTCTCCTTGAAGAAGGTATTCATATTCCTTGTAAGTTGTATTCCTAAGTATTTTATTCTCTTTGTAGCAATTGTGAATGAGTGCTCACTCATGATTTGGCTCTCCACTTATCTATTGTGGGTATATAGGAATGCTTGTGATTTTTGCACATTGATTTTGTATCCTGAGACTTTGCTGAAGTTGCTTATCAGCTTAAAGAGGTTTGGGGCTGAGACAGTGGGATTTTCTTTTTTTTTTTTTTTTTTTTTTTTTCTCATTAAACTTTTTTAATGGGTCTCAAAATTCTGTGACAAATTTTGGTCAAGTTGTTTCCATTAAAAGTACTGATTTTAAAACTAATAACTTAAAATTGCCACACGCAAAAAAAGAAAACCAAAGTGGTCCACAAAACATTCTCCTTTCCTTCTGAAGGTTTTACGATGCATTGTTAACCATTAACCAGTCTTTTACTACTAAACTTAAATGGCCAATGGAAACAAACAGTTCTGAGACCGTTCTTCCACCGATTAAGAGTGGGGTGGCAGGTATTAGGGATAATATTCATTTAGCCTTCTGAGCTTTCTGGACAGACTTGGTGACCTTGCCAGCTCCAGCAGCCTTCTTGTCCACTGCTTTGATGACACCCAATGCAACTGTCTGCCTCATATCACGAACAGCAAAGTGACCCAAAGGTGGATAGTCTGAGAAGCTCTCAACACACATAGGCTTGCCAGGAACCATATCAACAATGGCAGCATCACCAGACTTCAAGAATTTAGGGCCATCTTCCAGTTTTTTACCAGAACGGCGATCAATCTTTTCCTTCAGCTCAGCAAACTTGCATGCAATGTGAGCCGTGTGGCAATCCAACACAGGGGTATAGCCAGCACTTATTTGGCCTGGATGGTTCAAGATAATCACCTGAGCAGTGAAGCCAGCTGCTTCCATTGGTGGGTCGTTTTTGCTGTCACCAGCAACGTTGCCACGACGAACATCCTTGACAGACACATTCTTGACATT
>NW_016809668.1:815624-879061 GCF_001698545.2 Rhinopithecus bieti
AAAAAAAAAAAAGAATGTTGAATATTGGCCCCCACTCTCTTCCGGCTTGTAGGGTTTCTGCAGAGAGATCTGCTGTTAGTCTGATGGGCTTCCATTTGTTAGTACCCTACCTTTCTCTCTGACTGCCCTTAACAATTTTTCCTTCATTTCAACCTTGCTGAATCTGATGATTATGTGTCTTGGGGTTGCTCTTCTTGTGGAGTATCTTTGTGATGTTTTCTGTATTTCCCAAATTTGAATGTTGGCCTGTCTTGCTAGGTTGGGGAAGTCTCCTGGACAATATCTTGAAGAGTGTTTTCTAGTTTGTTCCATTCTCCCCGTCACTTTCAGGTACACCAATCAAACATAGGTTTGGTCTTTTCACATAGTCCCATATTTCTTGGAGGCTTTGTTCATTCCTTTTTATTCTTTTTTCTCTAATCTTGTCTTCACAGTTTATTTCATTGAGATGATCTTCAATCTTTGATATCCTCTCTTCCACTTAATCGATTCAGCTATTGATACTTGTGTATGCTTCACGAAGTTCTCGTGCTCTATTTTTCAGCTCCATAAGATCATTTATGTTCTCTAAACTGGCTATTCTAGTTAGCAGTTTGTCTAACATTTTTCAAGGTTTTTAGCTTCCTTGCATGGGGTTAGAACATGCTCCTTTAGCTCGGAGGAGTTTGTTATTACCCACCTTCTGAAGCCTACTTCTGTCAATACATCAAACTCATTCCCCGTCCAGTTTTGTTCCCTTGCTGGCAAGGAGTTGTGATCCTTTGGAGGAGGAGAGGCATTCTGGTTTTTGGAATTTTCAGTCTTTTGCATTGGTTTTCCTCATCTTCATGGATTTATCTACCTTTGGTCTTTGATTTTGGTGACTGGATGGGGTTTTGGTGTGGACATCCTTTTTGTTGATGTTGATACTGTTCCTTTCTGTTTGTTAGTTTTCCTCTAACAGTCAGGCCCCTCTGCAGGTCTGTTGGAGTTTACTGGAGGTCCACTCCAGACCGTGTTTGCCTGGGTATCAGCAGCGGAGGCTACAAATCAGCAAAGATTGCTGCCTGTTGCTTCCTCTGGAAGCTTCATCCCAGGGGGCACCCACCAGATGCCAGCTGGATCTCTCCTATATGAGGTGTCTGTTGACCGCTGCTGAGAGGTGTCTCTCAGTCAAGAGGCACAGGGGTTAGGGAGCCACTTCAGGAGGCAGCTTGTCCCTTAGTAGAGCTCTAGTGCTGTGCTGCGAGATCTGCTGTTCTCATCAGAGCCAGCAGGCAGGAACGTTTAAGTCTGCTGAAGCTTCACCCACAGCCTGCCATTCCCCCAGGTGCTCTGTCCCAGGGAGATGGGAGTTTGATCTGTAAGCCCCTGACTGGGGCTACTGCCTTTCCTTCAGAGATGCCCTGCCCAGAGAGGAGAAATCTAGAGAGGCAGTCTGGCTACAGCAGCTTTGAGTAGCTGTGGTGAGCTCTGCCCAGTTCAAACCTCCAGGGCCTTTATTTACACTGTGAGTGGAAAACTGTCTACTCAAGCCTTGGTAATGGTGGACGCCCTTCCCCCTACCAAGCTCAAGCATTTCAGGTCGACTTCAGACTCGTGTGCTGCCAGCGAGAATTTCAAGCCAGTGGATCTTAGCTTGCTGGACTCCATGGGGGTGGCATCTGCTGAGCTAGACCACTTGGCTCCCTGGCTTTGGCCTCCCTTTTCAGGGGAGTGAATGCTTCTGTCACGTTGATGTTCCAGGTGCCATTGGGGAATGAAAAAAACTCCTGCAGCTAGCTTGGGGTCTGCCCAAATGCCCGTCCACTTTTGTGCTTGAGACCCTGGACCAGGGTGGCATAGGCACCTAAGAGAATATCCTCGTCTGGGCGTTGCAAAGACTGTGGGAAAAGCATGCTGTCTGGGCCAGATAGCACCGTCCCTCACGCAGTGTCTCATGGCTTCCCTTGGGTAGGGAAGGGAGTTCCTCAACTCCTTGCACTTCCCGGGTGAGGCAACGCACCACCCTGCTTTGGCTAGCCCTCCGTGGGCTGTACCTACTATCTAACCAGTCCCAGTGAGATGAGCTGGGTGCCTCAGTTGGAAATGCAGAAATCACCTGCCTTCTGTGTTGATCTCGCTGGGAGCTGCAGACCGGAGCTGTTCCTATTCTGCCATCTTGCCAGCCCCCGCCTCACTTGTAAACAGAAACATAAGGAACTTGTTTTGCAACAGACCCAGGGAATAGTGATGAGGAATTTATGTGCTGAAATATCTCCCTTATACTAGTCCTTTTCACAACCTGACTTTCCACCACAAATATTTTGGTAAATGCAGTCTGAAAACAAAGCACTGTATAATTGTGTGCTTGTAAAATAAAATTGTATGCCATGGTACAAAAGGATTATGAATTACTCCTTCAGATATGCTAATTTTAAGGAGGTGGGAGAGAACACTTATTTTAGACTATAATAAAAAATAATAAAAGGTCAGAAATGCTGATTTAAGAAAAGATACTGCTAAGTTGGAGTGAATTCAAAGAAAGGGACTAAAAATAATAAAAAGCCTCAAGGAATGAATATTTTCAAAATTGAGAGAATTTAAGACTCTAAAATGACAAACTACAACCAGTCTTAGAAATACCTCTAGGGAGCTGGATTCCAAACGTCTGCATTCTTCAAAGGAGAAAAAGTAAAAGCTCTGAAATAAAAGCTACCCAAAGGAAAAAAAATCAACTTTTAAAACTAAATGTTTTTACTTAGATCAACTCTCAGATGCCTGGAGACATTAAAAACTAGCCTGGCAAACCATTTGTATTCAGATAACAAGCTATAATAGAGCAAGGAAGGCGGGGTTGATGATTCATTATATCACACATTTCGTGTCTTTTATGTCTGGACCTGAATGAAGACATTGGAACAGTTTAAAGCTGTTTAATATACCTGTAACTAGTGTTCTTTTAGTAAACACGTAGTAGGGCACACCCAAAGTTTGCATAAATTAGAAAGAGTTCCATATTATTTTCAAGGTCATAGAGTTGTAAAGGTATACTTTCACTGAACATGAACTTGATCCACAGTAAGGCATTAAGATGATTAATGACTAATTTTCACAAACACTCATTTCCCCTGAATGTGTTATTTTCCAAAAGACTTGAGAGTTTGAGGGAAAAGTAAAATAAATCTGTAAACCTTTTGCCCAGGAAAAAGAACAAAAACAATGAGTTTTAAACTATATCCAGTATACATGAAAATATGGTGCCCTGAGCCATTTAATCCTAGTTTTGAAAAAAAAAAAAAAAAAAAAACCCTGTTAGCCTTTTCAAAAAGGAGGGAAAATGAGCCAAGAATGGCCTTTACCTACTATGGCACCATCCTCCAAAACTGACCCCATTTTCTGTTCTTTGCACTTATAGTGATGTGTTAGAGATTTAAATATTATGCTCTTAAAATGTAACAGAGTTGTCTCCACACAGACTGTCTAGACAGGGCAGCAACTATGTCTGTTTAATTTCATTTTACATAGCAGCTGAGTCTTGCACAAATAAATGCTTTTGATGATAATTTTGATGTTAGTATAATCAGGTGGCCAAAATTTGGGAGTTAAAGCTTGGTACCTTAACATGAGTACTTTATAGTGTGTGCATATAACATTAAATGTTATGTAAAATTTACAAATGTCTGGCTATTTTTTAAATAATAAATGATTTCAGCACATTTTATGTTTCTTAATATTGGCCTGTTAAATTTGTTTACATGGAGAAGGAAATATCAATCTGCCTCTTCAGAAACTAGGCAAGACTCCCTAACCAAATTTCCTAGTGTCTGAAATGTATTAGTATTCTTGTAAATTTATTCTCATAAATTTTTTTGAAAGAAAGAAAAAAATTAGATATTCCATCAATTAGAAAACTAAGATTTAAATTCCTGCAAGACTTATGAAAGCAGAACTGGAGTTCCCACAATAAAAAATATGACCTCTGTTTCCTTTATTCAATGTGTTAGTCATTCTTTCAACAAATATTTGAGTACCTGGTATGTAACAGAAAGCCAAATGGGAAAAGATTGCTGTCCTTCTGGAGGTTCTGCTGTAGCAGAAGAAGACAGACAATAAAATATCAAGCACAGTAAATGAGTAAATTATCTGATATACTTGAAGGTGACTAAGTGTGATAGGAAAAAGGAAAGTTGAGCGGGATAAAGACGAATCAGCAGTGGAAGTGGGATCGCAGTTGTACACAGAGTAGGCAGCCTAAGCTTTGTAGAGGTGACATTTGAGCAAAGACTTGATAAAGGTGAGGTAATTCACCCCTCAGAATCAGGGCAAAGAGAATTCCAGGCAGAAGGGATGGATAATGCGGGCATCCTAAAGTAAGAGTGTTCCTGGAGTGTCACTGAAGATGCAGGACCTTGATTCCAGAAGAATCAAGGGTGACTGGAGCTAAGTGAGCAAGGACAATAGGATGTGATAGGCCTGAGAGATGATAGGGTCTCTCATAAGATCATTCTGGTCACTGTGTTGATGAAACTTTCCAGGAGAGCAAGGGCAGAAGGGAAATAAGGAGACTATTGCAGGAATGCAGGCATGACATGACGGCTCCTTGGACTTGTTTGTGGTCAGATTCTGTGTTTTTTGTATCTAGAAAAATAGTTCTGATAGATTGGATGTGGAAGTCAAATATGGCTCTAAGGCAGTGGTTGTCGAAGTGTGATTGCCAAATTAACAACATTCGCATCACCTGGGATCTTGTTTGAAATGCAAATTATTAAGCCTCACCCCCAGTCTACTGAATCAGAAGCTCTGGAGGGTGGGACCCCAACAATCTTGTAGTTTTAAAAGGTCTTCAGGTGATTGTGATGTACGTTTAAGTTTGAAAACCACTGCTTTCAAGTTTTGGGCCAGGCTGGGCGAGGTGGCTCTTGCCTTTAATCTCAGCACTTTGGGAGGCCGAGGCAGGTGGATCTCTTGAGGTCAGGAGTTCAAGACCAGCCTGGCCAACATGGTGAAACCCTGTCTCTACTAAAAATACAGAAAATTAGCCAGGTATAGTGGCACACGCCTATACTCCCAGTTATTTAGGAGCCTGAGGCAGGAGAATCACTTGAACCCAGGCGGTAGAAGTTGCAGTGAACCGAGATCATGCCACTGCACTCCAGCCTGGGTGACAGAGCCAGAGAAAAGAAAAAAAAAGTTTTTGGCCTGAAAAGTACAGAGTTGACATTGACTGGGATGGGGAATGCTGCAGGGAGAGCAGATTTCATGGGAGTTGCAGGAGGATCAGGGAGATTCAGGTTTGGACGTGATGAGTTTCCAACGTCTTAGATGTCCAGATGGCAAGTGAGCACTTGTACACAGTAGTCCCCCCTTAACCGCAGGGAATATGCTTCAAGATCCGCAGTGGATGTCTAAAACTGCAGGTAGTACCTAACCCTATAGATACTAATACAGATATTTTCTTATACATACATACAATGAATGTATGAGTGTACTTATGTAAGAAAATATAGATGTTTTCTCATACATACATATGATAAAGTTTAATTTATAAATCACATTTATAAATTAGCAAAATAGTAAAATAGAATTTTAACATTTAATGTTGATAGAATTTTTATAACAATACACTGTAATAAACTCTATTGTATTGTTACAACTCTATTATAACTATACTGTTATAACTATGCTATTATAACTACTGTAACAACATGCTGTAATAAAACTTAGGTGAATGTGGTCTCTCTTTTGTTCTCTCAAAATATCTTATTGTACTGTGCTCACCTGTTTTCAAACTGTGGTTGACTGTGGGTAACTAAAACCCCAGAAAGCAAAACCATGGATAAGGGGGACTACTGTATATAAGTCTGAATTTCAAGCGAGGAGGTCTGAGTTGCAAAAAAAAAAAAAAAAAAAAAAAAAAAAATTGAAACATTGATTTTTTTTTTTCCGAGAACAAAATATAGTACGTTGGATTTTATCAATGGATATTTGCTATTCAGTGGTTTCATTTTAACTTTGAATAAAAGATACAGAAAGCCAAGTAATAAAGACCAAAATATCTAAAAGAGACAGCCCACCATCTACTTAGGTGTGCTAAAAGATTCGAAAGCTTTAGAGGATATATTTTCCAGAGCATTTATCCATTTATTATAGAGCAGCCTTTTATGGTAATCTTTTCTTGTTTTACTGTCAGTAAACTGAGGATTCCTAATATTTTGAGGGTAAAAAAACTGGTAAGATTTTCTAACATCGTCCAGTAGCTGGTAAATTTCTACATATGTTTTTATCATAAAGTGATCATCCACAGTTGTTGGAGGATAGAGTAGATGCCTTGTTAGGCAATTCTAACTGTATTTCTTGTATAGTAACTGTTATGGAGAGTGAGTGATTAGGGCAGTGTGGAGAGGTAGTATGGATTTAAAAGTACATTTTTAAGAGAGGAAAATTAAGTCAGAAGCATGGATTTTTTGGCCGGTTACTACAGTACATGTAGTCATCTGAATATGATTTCCAAGGTTCTGGACACTATGAGATACCAATATTGATTCTACACATAAAAGCATTAATAGCATGGCACTCATATAATAAGTTAAATGAAACAACAAAATTAATAGAATAGGACAACCACTGAATATTTAAGGGCAGAGGAAAAGCAGAGGTATGTCTCTCTGAAGGAAAATGCCTTCTTTAAAAAGAATGAAAATAAAGAAAATTAATGCTTCTTCTGACCCTGAATCTACATTCTGTATATTTTTCAAAGTCACTTTAAAAACCTTTTATATGCTGCCACCTGAGCTGCTGCAATAGAATCTTTTACATTTCACCCGGTGAGTAAACTCTGGGAACCCTTACCCTCCTTTGTCCCACAGTGTAATCCGATCTACCGTCATCGTCAGGGGACATCTGGGATCCATCTTATCTTTCCCACTGGATAGTTGATTAACCAGAAAATGTTTTGAATTGGATTCATATATGGCAGAACTCCATGGACTTTATGAATTATAATGGGAGCAAATAAAAGGTCAGATTTTATTTTGTGCTTTTAAAGAAAAGAGCTCTGACACCGTTTAAAGTGCTTAAAACTTGAGGAGAAAAATTATTATATTAAATGGCTAAATACAGTAATTCGTGGGATCCTGTGATTATTTCAAAGAAAATAGGCTTTTGTAGTGAGGAGGTCTTAGCCCAGTAACATGACACAGAGCTGTCAATCCACAGGTGTATTTAGAGTTTATTGGAACTAGGCAGGAAACCAAGAGAAAAAGTATTAGATTGCTTTCTCTTGCTCCATTTCTATTTGATGGCAATTCTGGAGATGTATGAGGGGCTGGAAGTGGGAGTCTTTAGTCCTGTGCATCCCTGCCACACTGTATTTTTTGCCAGGTTCTTGTTAGGAGATGGAATGCATTTGGTCCATGTAACTACTAGACTTTTTGACTATTTTAATTGTCTCCATCAGTCTTTCTATGAGCCAAGTTCAGTGCAAAAATCTATAAATACATGTAAGCATATTTAAACCATAATTCATTTGTTTTATTCTTCATCTTAAATATGCCAATTTAAAGTTTATTATTCCTACCACTAGGGTTTTATGAGAGCAGAAATCCCACATTATATACATTTAGTACATTCTACATTCAGTTTTCCTTAAAGAAAACTACCCCTCATGGTTAAAACTGATTACTTGTAGTATCAAAAAGCATGTCTCCAAAAGCTGATATTTCAAAGATGATGCCCAGTAAAATATGTTAAGTATTTTTCAAAACAGGTAGGTTATCATTTTCTAAATCTGACTTTTAAAAGGGTCAAGCATAGTGGCTTACACCTGTAATCCCGGCACTTAGGGAGGCAGAGGTGGAAGGAGAGCATGAGTCCGGGAGTTCCAGACCTGTCTGAGCAACTTCAAGACCTGCCTGGAGAATGAAGGGCAAGACCCCATTCGCCACAAAAAGAAAAAAAAAAAAAAGACCAAAAAACCCCACAAAAGGATCAGGAAGTGTAGTGGTTTCATGGACCAATTTATAATTAAAAACCAAAAACTTTGTAGATGGTAACTCTCTATACAAATCATTTGTATTAGCATACTTGTGGAACAAGAGGTTACAATGACTGCTTGAGTTTCCACTCTTGCAGCTGGATGATCCCAGATGCATTAGGGGTTCAATGGATGTCTTGAACTATGCTTGAAATGTTTTCGGTTCAAACAAAGAATGTTTTGCCAAATCCTTCTTCCCCTTAATTTTTAAACATGCATATTTCAAGGGAAATTTGATTCATATGTTTCTGATTCATTTACACTTAAATCATCAAGATGTTATTTTGTAAAAGCTATTTGATGTCCAAGAAGCTTTCTGAACCTGTTTTATAAGTTTTCTTAAGTCCTTTTTCTTGAAACAGGAAGTTGCATTTTGCCAAGTACAAATAAACTCACACACTAAAAAGGTTCAAGTTCAGTGTCCAACTCTGAACTCCAGGTTTTAAGAGCATTCTCAATTTAGCAAAATGTATTTTCCCACCCCTACAAAAATATAGGTGGAAGGAAAGACAGGAGTGATAAAACTGAGTAAAGATGTTCTTAAGCATTATTCTTCCCAGAGCTATTTCTCTAGTTGTGAAACCATAAAACTTGTAACAGGTGTTCTTGAAGCCATTAGATACAGATGAATTGCAAATAAGAACATCTGTCTGCATGTTGATTCTCTATGATGTGTCTAAATATGTTTACTGTATTTGTCACAGAAAACAGAACCTAAAGGTCTTAACATTTTAACTTCATTGTTTTACCTTTGACTGCCTTTAGGTCTTATTTGTTTTAGGAAAGGTGGGAAGAACCAACACAATTTATTGAACAGAAGGGAATCACAGGAGACTCTGTAGAGGTTTTATGTCTGTACTAAGATGATATTGCATTATCAATTGAAAAACATAATTGACACTTTTCTCAGAATTGGAAAAGTGCAGAAAATTTTTTCTGGTTCATATTAAGAGGTCTCTTAATTATATCTTCCGCTCATTAAGGCAGAGGTGATTCAGCCTGACCCTTCTAGCTGTTTCACTTGTATAGAAAAAGGAGACAAAGGAAATTTTAAGAGGAGTTTGGAACCATTTCAAACAATTTCATCAATGTTCTGCTGTATTGTATTTCAGTATAATAAAGTACTGTACCTTCAGTACAATGTACTCTATTTCTTCTGTACTACTGAGTAATCAAGTGACTCCTGGGATGATATGTATTATCAAATGAAAATACTGTATTTAAACATTGCTAAACTGTCAGTTCAACTGTAGACACTCCCATGCAATGACCAGGAACTTGTAGATCATATAAAGGTAGGTTTATTAAACATGCTAAGCAGGGGAGAGCAGAACCTTGGCAGAGACTCTATCATATCTCAAGTGGGGAAATTTAAGGAAGGCTACGTGTAGAGTTTGGGGGCAGTTGTCAATTATAGAGTTGTCTTAGGGCAGAAGTTAGTAAGTGAGGCCTAGGCAGATATTGGTAGAATTTGTACGTTAGGCAAGTGGAAGTCTTGTCTTTGGAATGTGAGTTCATTAAGAGTTAATATTAAACCAGTTTCTCTGTGCTCTAGAACATATGGTCTGAAAGGAGCTGGTATTAAACATTTAAAGTTGTTTGTGGCCAGTTGCAGTATCTCATGCCTGTAATCCCAGCAGTTTGGGAGGCCAAGGCAGGTGGGTCACCTGAAGTCAGGAGTTCGAGACCAGCCTGGCCAGCATGGCAAAACCCCGTCTCTACTAAAAGTATTTAAAAAATGAGCTGGGTGTGGGGACATGCACCTATAATCCCAACTGCTCAGAAGGCTGAGGTAGGAGAGCTGCTTGAACCTGGGAAGCCGAGGTTGCAGTGAGCCGAGATCACACCACTGTACTCCACCCCGGGAGACAGAGCAAGACTCCATTTCAAAAATAAAATAAAATAAAATAAAATAAAGTAAAACAAAACAAAATAAAGTTAATTTGTATGGTATGTCATGGTTTGACACAATTTACCTGTGTTGTAATTCATAATATAGTTTTGCTGGTTGTAGTTTTTGTTTTATTTTACAAAATAAACAAGTAAACAGCCTGCACAGCACATATATTTATTTATGGATCTTTAAAAATTTAAACTGCATTCTATTATCTAAAAAATTAATAAGCAGTAAATTTTAATCATACTCTTTTCAGACAATATTCCAAATGTTAAGCCTTGCTGGGTGCCTGTGTGTCTATACCTATGTTATATACGTTATTCTTTTCCTTTACTGCTATGTTTTATTCACTCTGAGAACACATAATACTAACCCTGAAATGTCTTTTACATTTTTTATTGTATTTTGAACAATTTCATGTTCATCCTAAATGAATATTTGTTTCTACCCCACATTGCCTAGAAAGAATTTGTGCTCCCTCAATTACCAGAGCTTTATATGCTGTTTAAATAGTATCACTAACGTTTTGGAAAAGAGTCAAAATTTTCAATCCTGTTCTTAGAATGCTTATTTAAAGGTAAAGAGATTTTCAGAGAAAGAAACCTTATATAAGAGCACTCTCGCTATGATAATGTAGTTAACAGGGAACTGCTGAAGGCCACATGGAAATCCTTTATTTAAAACAAAAAAATTAGAATAAAAGCCTTTCTACAGCTGGAGAGTCGATGACAGTCTTCCACAGTAAATTTTAATCTGAAGGCTTGTGGAATAAGATAACCCTATCAAAAAGCCTTTCCAAGGGATAGGCAATATTTGCCTTTTTAAAATTAAATCTTACTTGCTTTTACTGAAGTTTATTATTCATTAGATAATGGCCATTGTTAGCTATAGTTTTACATTTTAAATTGCCCTTTATGAAACTTCATCAAAAGATTCTTATTTTCCATTGATCTGTAACAATATAATTTAAAACTCAAATTGAGAGAATCTGCTAATACTCTATCCCTTTGTCTTCTTTGGCCTCATTAAATAATCATAGTAATAGCTACCATCTAGTCAGTATATTCCTTGTGCGGATATTTGGCCAGCATGAGCTCATGAACTTCTCACAACAACCTTGAGAGCTGTGCAGAGTTATTGTCTCTGTTCTAATACAAGACTAGGCTTCCCTGTGTTAGAATAGGGCAGTAACTCTGCACTGCATTGCACCCACTCACTCATCTAAGGAGGAAGTCCATGCTCTTTCCATTCTGCTATGCTGCCTTAAGCCAAAGCAATTCATATATAAATGGTTTCGTATTTTTTGTTCCCCATGTTTAATTCTGGATACTATGCAGCCTAAGTCCTAGACAAAAGTTACAACTCCACAAAACTTTTGAATGAAGTTATTATAACTTTTACTGCTAGTTATTCAAATAAAGAATTGTCATAGCTCTCAATATCAGAACTGAAAGAGACAAATAATTTCAACTAATCCTCTGACTTTACTAGGTTCTACTTACGAGGAAGTCAAAATGATAGTACAACATGGAAGAATTCATGAACCAATAAATAACTTTCAAAAAATGTATGTCCCAACTAATCAGAATATCTATTTCAAGCCAGTTATTTTTCCATTTAAACTCAATCAGAAAATGTATTTTGAGGTGATTACTTTCTCAGATTTCTACATTTTGAAAGCCAAATAATTATATAAGCTCTGAGATGATATTACAAGTTCCATCTGCCGTGACCAGGACATTTGTCTTTCTTTCTAAGATCTAAGCAGACCGTATAGCTGCTCTGGTTTCGTGTTGGGGGTATCCTCTTAACCTTTGTTTGTCCTTGCTCTCTTTTTTCTCCAGGACTGCCCACCAGAAGCAGGTGATTTCCGAGCTCAGCAATGCTCAGCTCATAACGACGTCAAGCACCATGGCCAGTTCTATGAATGGCTTCCTGTGTCTAATGACCCTGACAACCCATGTTCACTCAAGTGCCAAGCCAAAGGAACAGCCCTGGTTGTTGAACTAGCACCTAAGGTCTTAGATGGTACTCGTTGCTATACAGAATCTTTGGATATGTGCATCAGTGGTTTATGCCAAGTAAGTGCTGATTTGTTTTCATTCAACTTGTCCAGAGGGTTTCAGTGTCTTTGTGTAAATGGTTTACATAGTCTCACTCTCTGAATCACTCATATTTATGCTTTTTAGAGTTTATAAATGGTGAAAGATTTGAAAATTAAGGTGTGATTTCAGTGAAAAGTACAAGTGTTGTATTGCGTGAAGGAAAAGTGTACTCGAGTTATTTTTCTTTCCTTGAGTGTCACTTGAATATAAAAGACTAAAAATTTTTGAATAGTGTTTGTCAATTATGTACTAGACTTTGAAATTACCCTCATATTGGCTATTTCTGAAGAGTGTGTGTGTGTGTGTGTGTGTGTGTGTGTGTGTGTGTATTTAGAAGCCTTGATTTTCATTTACTCAGTTTCAGAATAAATCAGGTAAGATCAATTCTAAAATCCCCAAGTAAACTACAGGAAAACTTGCTACTTTACTGTAATTTCCATTGTATTGAAAATTCAAACAAACTGCAGAGAAAGTCATAAAAGAGCCAGCTAGGTTGGACTTAAGCCAGTTAAATCTTTAAAACAGGATTACAAAAAGGTTTGATTTCTGGTATCCATCCATTCATCAATGTCTACTTTATGTAGGGAATTAGTAAGGTGAGTAACAGTTTGTATGTTTGTCATGTCTTTGCCATCTTTATTTTCAGGTCCACTTTTTGGATTAGGATGACCAGTCTAGTTTTTGGAGCAAGCAGTTGCTATTAGTTTTCTGTATGCTATATTTGACTGTATACTTTTATATTTCATGAAGCAGACACAAAATTTTGAGAATATTTGCCTTTCGCAATATGATATCAGCTGAAATTTTCTCTCTTCAGAATCTGTAATATCATGGCTAGGAATATAAGAGAAATATAAAATATGTTTTAGTAATTTGTTGTTTCAAATTCATTTTTTTTAAAACTTAACATCTATATTTGGATGTAATGGCAAAAGCTATAGTGTACATGACTAGAAGAGATCTGAGATGTCAGGCAAGGTTTTATGTATACAAGAGGGAAACAGACATAGTCAACCTTCATAAAGTTTAAAATCATGGAACAGAGAAACTGGTGTCATATAGGAGAATGCAGATGATGAAACATGTCTGAAGCTTTCCTTATATACAAAAGATATATGAATTTCAGGTGTAAATTCGAATATGAAATTTTACTATTTTAAAGCTAGGAAGGGCCTTAAGACTTATTCAATCAACAATCTAAAAGCAATATATCTGAACAAATCATTTCTGATGTTTGCTATTCACTTCCTCCTGTAGGACTCTTAGTGGTATTGAAATGGAATTATGGAATCTGAAAAAAACTTTAGGAATAGAAGAGAATTGTAAAGCAAATAGATTTAGAAAGGGGGCTGTGTTGTAGGGAATGGCAAACAAAATAATAATAACTCCCTGTGTATGTATACTGTTTGAGTAAAAGCAAGGAAGATTTCCGTTTTAGAAGCGAAAAAACTGAGGACCAGAAAATATGCATAATCTTCTGAAAGCTGTATGTTTGGTCATGCCAGAAATCGGACTAAATTCCACATCTCCTGAGATCCAGTTCAATGTTATTGCTACTATATTACCCTGCTGAATGAACCAAAATAAACAAGACAGCTCAGCAAATTAGGTTTCATTTGTTTCTTTTGCATGGGAGTTCAATGTGGCATATTTTTTCCTAAACTAATCCTGCCAGCAGGCCTCATGTACCTTAGCAACTGAAAGATAATCCTATCTTAGTTGCTAAGGAATACATTTCATATATAATAAATATAGAGTGATAGTACTGGACTTTGGGTTACAAGTATAAACATGCTTTAACTTAGATTCTTATGAGTGCGACAGATTTGGGAGCAAATGTAAATTATACCGTATTTGAAAAGCATTGTGGCTTATACATAGAAATAATGACTGGTTATTATTATTGTGTTCTTCATTTATTTGTCTTGTTAGAGGCAATCATGTAGTAAAGGCGATGGAAAAACAAAGATTGCATTTAAGCACTAACAAGACATTTAGTTTGGCTGGAGAGCCAGTTAAGACCTAGCTATGCAGTAAGAAGAGGGAGGTAGTTTGAGAGAGAATCATGGAGGCTTGAATGGCAGACAGGACTGTGGTAAACCATGGATGACCAAGAAAGAGTTTAATAGTGAAAAGATGTAATCAGAGCTCTACTTTAGAAATATTATTATAGGCCAGGCACAGTGGCTCACACCTTTAATCCCAGCACTTTGGGAAGCCGAGGAGGGTGGATCACCTGAGGTCGGATGTATGAGACCAGCCTGACTAACATGGAGAAATCCCATCTCTACTAAAAATACAAAAATTAGCTGGGCATGGTGGCACATTCCTGTAATCCCAGCTACTCGGGAGACTAAGGCAGGAGAATCACTTGAATCTGAGAGGTGGAGGTTGCGGTGAGCTAGAGATCTACACTCCAGCCTGGGCAATGGAACTCCATCTCAAAAAAAAAAAAAAAGAAAAAAGAAAGAAAGATTATTATAGCTACTGTTGCAAGAAGCTTGAAGTGGAAGGCTCTGGAGGGAGAGACCAGCTTCACTGGAGGCTTTTACAGTGGGAAGTGAGGTAAGGCATGAGCTTGGGCCAGGACAATGATAGCAGGAACAGAAAGAAAACTGAGTCTAAAACCAGGAAGGAGTTTTCATTTTGATTATAACAGAGGGTAGAAAGCAATAAAACAAACACGCTCCGAGGATCAAAAACTGCAATGTAATATGGATTTGTAAGGGATGTCATCTTGGATTCTGTTTTATCACTACCATCACAGCCTGTGTCTTCATGATTAAAACCTATTTAAATTTTACGAAACGAGTAGAGAAACAGAGGATGAGAAGATGATAGAGGAATAAAGATGAAATACTTACCTGCGGTATGTACCCTTTCAGAAGAACAAGGGTAAAGATAGCAAAAGAAAAGTTGAAAGACACCGCTACCTCAAAAAAGAAATTAAATCTATAAATTCCATTCTACTTAGACAATAATCCTTCATTTAAATTGCACCTGAATATTGATGATAACTATTTTCAGACTTTGGCAACAAACATTGAGAAAAAAAACCTTATTTTTATTTTTTTTAAAACATGGTCAGTAATCTTAAGGCTAACTTTTATTTTATTATTATTATTTTTTTGAGATAGAGTCCCGTTCTGTTGACTAGGCTAGAGTGCAGTGGCATGATCTCAGCTCGCTGAAACTTCCTCCTCCCAGGCTCAAGCAATTCTCCTGTCTCAGTCTCCTGAGTAGCTGGGATTACAGGCACGTGCCACCATGCCCAGCTAATTTTTGTATTTTTAGTAGAGGCGGGGTTTCACCATGTTGGCCAGACTGGTCTCGAACTCCTGACTTCAGGTGATACACCCACAAATGTGCAGTTTTCATAAATGGCTTCTCCTAGTTTCCTGAAAAAAAGTCATTTCCCCTGCCCTATTTTTCCCTTTTCTTCCTTGTCTACCCTATTCATTAGGGATTCTTAGCTTTTCTCTGGTTTTATTTTTGTTTTATTATAATTTTGGGGGGTAAACTGCTTCAAATATTTTTGAGCATAGGTAGATATAAATCACAAACTACAAGTAAATGAATATTTGGATTTGCACATAGTCTTACCTTGATAGAAAATGACAGCATAGCTATAGAGATTTGTCATTCATATGCACTAATTTATTTCAAGTATACCTGTTTAATACTCTTCAAAGAGCCACATTCTCAAGACTGAGTCTTTAACTGTTAAACAGAATCATAGAGTCCTGGACTTTTTAGAGCCAGAAGATAGCTTAGCAGTTCACAGATATTGCTTTTACATTGAGAAGGAAACTGAGACCTGGAGACTGTCCTGAGATCAAGAATAATTTGGGTGACATGTATTTATTGTAAATTTGCTTCAGGAAAATTCCAGAATCGTCACTATTTGTAATATATACCTAATTCTTACCTGGTAATGATAGAGCATCATATGAGGCAGTAGTAGTAATGATAATAGCTTCCATTTTTGAGTGACTACCATATCTAGGTAGTTTTTTTTTTTTTTTTTCAAATATTCACAGTTCTGCGTGTTAGACATCATTATCCTTATTTCACAGATGAAGACACTGGAATCTCAGGTCGATTTTATATCTTGCCCAGAGACTCCCAGTTCTGTCTGAGTTCAAAACTCCTATTCTTTCCAGTGAGGCCAGGTATATAGAGGCTCAGACCATTTGGCTATCAGAATCACCTAGAGAGCTCTTAAAAGACACAAAAGTCCTGTCTTCCAGAAATTGAGATTTATTAATTCTATGTATTGAAAACACCTTTCTTACGTTCTATCATGGCCAGATTCACTTAGATTGGAAAGCAGACAGAATTTAAAGTCAAAAGACATGAGTTGGGGTCAGGCGCTGTGGCTCATGCCTGTAATCTGGGCATTTTGGTAGGCTGAGGAGGGCGGATCACCTGAGGTCCAGAGTTCAAGACCTGCCTGGCCAACATGTCAAAACCCTGTCTCTACTAAAAATACAAAAATTAGCCAGGCGTGGTGGCAGGTGCCTGTATTCGCAGCTATTTGGGAGGCTGAAGCAGGAGAATGGCTTAAACCTGGGAGGCAGAGGTTGCAGTGAGCCAAGATTGTAACACTGTACTGCAGCCTGGGTGACAGAGCAAGACTCCATCTCTAAATAAATAAATAAATAAAACATGAGTTTGAATCTAGCTCCTCTTTAATGAACTGTGTAATCTTGGTCAAGTTACGCAGCCTCCCTAAGCTCTATTTTTCAATCTGTGGAAAATGGATTGTCTCCTAGACCACAGTGTACCAAAGTGAGATAATACATGTGAAAATGTTTAATAAAGTGTAAAGTGCTGTAGAAATGTAGAAGACTCTGAAAATTTTGAGTTGGAAAATAGATTAAACTAGTGGTTCCCTATATAAGATTTTATAACTCTGTAACATTTCAAAAAATTTTCCAGGATGTGACAAAATAACAAACTTCTTAATTGGTTAGGTAGTGACTTTAGAAAAACAAAAAAAGACCTCCTACCGTGTACTATCCCCATCATCACTTCACAATTGAAACATTCATCACAAGAAAGTAGTAAGAAGCTAATTTCAGAATAAAAGACAATTCTTTGAACTGGAGATAGTTTGCCTTATGAGAAAGTTACTACCCCTTACTTTACTCTTTTTTTTTTTTTTTCCAGAGCACAGAAATTGTCACTAATAGCGCTTCACAGCCCAGCGTTTGAAAGCAGGGCCTTTGAGATCATCTAGTCCAGTCCCAGGAAATCATTGTATGATTTTCCCTGGAGTCTATGGCTAGTTAATGACAGACTAGCGGTCAGAGAGTACTGGTGTTTATCAACATTTTCTAACTGTGCTGCCTACATTATTTCTTCAGTTTATCCCATGGGCTCAGATTTTGTCTAGCTGTAATTCTGTCATTAATATTATGAAAACAATAGGTTTAATGAATATACCTTTTCAAACCACTTTCTCCTCCTTTCTCTCCTTTTCTCCCTCGTAGAATCTGATAATCGTCCCCGGGGGGTCATTGTGTTATCCCTCTTCACCTTGCATCTCAGACTGAGAAACACTGGGATTCTTATTTGTTCATTATCATTCTAGACTAGATGAAGTTGGAGAGAGGGCTGAGCTAGGGAAGCAATTTATCATTGTATGAATAGTTAAGGACAGAGACTCTGGAATCATACCATCTAGGTTGGAATCTAAGCTCCACCACTCATTGGCATGTGCCTTTGAGCAAGTTCCTAAGCCTCAGTTTTGTCATCTGCAAAATGAGGATAATAATTTTAAGAATAGGATTAGAATGAAGATTAAGTAATCAAATGCATTTAAAGTGCTTACTATGAGCTTGGTAAATACTACTAGTATTAATTGTACCCAAGTTATTTCTTATCTTTTTCTTTTTCTTCCTTACAGCCTTTCTGAGTGCATGATTTAATATGGTTAGACATACGAAAGGGGTACTGACTTCCCAATGAATGAACAGACTCTGTTAATTTCTTATTGCAGTCATCTTTTGTAAATAGCTCCACATTGTCCAATTATCAACTCCTGATCCAGGGCAGTGAATTACATCCTGTACAGAGTTAATGAGCCATCACAAATAGGATCAGTTCTATTAGTACTGCTGTTATTCATTTATTTTCATTATCCAAATTACCCCTATTTACATTTGCTGTAAAGCACAAAGCTGGTTTCTGTTTTAAATATATTTTTTAAAAGAGTAGCATAAATTTACAGATAGAACATCTGCTGCTGTTAAAAATAATTTTGAGGTTATTTTGAAAGCAAATAGAGAAAAAAGTATGTTTTATTTTCATAATTAATAGAATTCATCAGCTGATACCTAATATATATCAAAAGAAAAAGTATGATTATAAACAAGCCTTTTTATCATGAATATAGATATTGCTCATTGCCTATTTCCAAAATAATTAAGCATTCAAAAAGGAAAAGATTCCTTTCAAGTAAGTGCCTTAATATAATTAATTGTTAAAAATGAATAATAACAGTACAGACCAATAACAATAAATTGAATAACAGAGTTTTTGATGTCTATACTTTATTCTGGCAACATTAAAATGAACCATACTTCTAACAAAGAAATTCTTTTCATTTTTAATAATTCCTGTGGTGAGTAGTTTGGAAATGAATTGAATGGAAAGATTACTTCTCCATCTCTGTCTGTGACCTAAGTCACTAGTATCAAATGTCCTCCAGTTATTCCAAAGGTGATGATGTCAGAAATAAGGTGTTGGACATTTTTTTCTTCTGTACTTTATAATCTAATTCCACATGGAAGAATGGTGTTGCTTAAAATATTTAATGCACAGTCTTTCTTATTCTCCTCTTTTCGTAACATAGTAAAGATAAAACTAACTACTGCTCACTAGTTGACTTTCCTTAGTTTCGGAATCTTGTTTTTGCATTCTTCCAACAATCTGCTCTATGTTGATTATTGAGGATATAAAATTGATTGAGATCTCTTTCCATAGAAATGATACATTTTTAGAGTTATTGTGAAAAACTTTAAAAAATTCATTTGTCTGACAAATTTTACTTAGGAATTAACAGTATGCTAAATACTGAAAATACATTAATGGATAAGAAGGACAATCCCTGTCCTTCCAGAATTTTCACTCTGAGTGGAGATAAGTATATAGGAAAGTGTACTATAGTCACTATACTATATTCCCCTCACTGTAAATGGGGAGCTCTTTCTAAAATACAGATTTGGTTGATTTCTCATCTGCTTGAATCATTTCAATTGCATTTTTTTTGCTTTCAGGTTAAAAAAATCCCAAATTCCTTTACATGGTGTCTTAAAACAACAGAAATTTATTCCCTCACAGTTCATGAGGTCAGAATGCAAAAATCGAAGTGTCATCAGAACCATGCTTTCTCTGAGGCTCTGGGTGGAATCCTTTGCCTCTTTTGCCTCTTCCTAACATCTAATAGTAGCCATCAAGCCTTGCTGTTTCTGAACTTGCAGCTGCATCACTCTAATCTCTGCCTGTGTTATCAAATGGTATTCTCCCCTCTATGTCTGTGTCTTCACCTCTTCTTATAAGGACGGCAATCATATTAAATTGGAGCCCACCCTAATGGACTATGAATTCATCTTAATTTGGTTACACCTGCGAAGATTCTATTTCCTAAAAAGGTCACATTTATAGGCATCAGAGGTTTTGATTTTAGCAGACACAGTTCAACCCATGACAGCCAGCTGTCTGACTCCCAAATTTACGTCCTTCCCATGTGACAAATATTAACGTGATCCCAATATCCCAAAAGTTTTAACCCATTTCAGCATCAACTCTAACTCTAAAATATTATTAACTCAAAAACTCCAAATTCTATCAGCTGAATCACCTATGGCTGAGACTTGGATGTGGTGCATCCTGGGACATCATTTGTCTCCATCTGCGCACACTTGCAGCCAAAAATAAGTTATCTGCTTCCAAAATGCACCAGTGAGACAAGAAGTAGATTCCCATTCCCACTCAAAAGGAAAAAATACAAAAGAAAAGGGATCACAGGTCCTAAGCATGTCTGATACCCAGCAGGTAAAAAGTCCACTAGTTTTCAAGGCCTGAGAGTAATCCTTATGGCTCAATGCTTCGTTCTATGTGCCTGCCAAGGAGGCAGTCCTGCCCTCTCACCTCAAGGAGGTAAAGTCAGCCCAGGCTTCTGCATCTGTGGCTCAGACCTCAGAGTCATTCTTCTCTCACTTTGTCACATCTCTGGAACATTTATTCTAGGTTGTCAGTATTTCTGCTGGTATGAAATTCTCAGAAATCACATCAATCTTTCTTGCAATTAACAGGCGTCCAAGCCATCAAACAAGGGGGTCCTCTACAGTTCTTTCCGGAATAACTGCATCTCTATTCCTGGCTTCTGCTAAGATGTTTGAGGGATTCATGAGTCACACGCCTAATTTCTTTAGCACAAAGTTATCTAGCCATAACCTTGGCCCTGTTACCAAAGCACACTACCTGAATAAGCTGAAAATGTTTCAAATAATCAAGTGCTTAACAGTTCATCTCTCAGTTTATCTCTTTGCTCTCACGTTTTACTATAAGTACCAAGGTGAAACCAGGCTGTAGTCATCCATACTGTGTTTGGAAATCTACTCAGCTAAGTGCATAAGTTTATTGTTTGATATGGTTTGGCTGTGTTCTGACCCAAATCTCACCTTGAATTGGAACTACTACAATTCCCACATGTTGTGGGAGGAACCCAGTGGGAGGTGATTGAATTATGAGGGCTGGTTTTCCTGGGCTGTTCTCATGATAGTGAATGAGTCTCATGAGATCTGATGATTTTTAAAAAGGGAAGTTTCAGGCTGGGCACGGTGGCTCAAGCCTGTAATCCCAGCACTTTGGGAGGCCGAGGCGGTTGAATCATGAGGTCAGGAGATTGAGACCATCCTGGCTAACATGGTGAAACCCCATCTCTACTAAAAATACAAAAAATTAGCCAGGTATGGTGTAGGGTGCCTGTAGTCCTAGCTTCTCTAGAGGCTGAGGCAGGAGAATTGCTTGAACTGGGGAGGGGGAGGTTGCAGTGAGCCAAGATCGCACCACTGCACTCCAGCCTGGGCGACACAGTGAAACTCCATCTCTAAATAAAATAAAGTAAAATTAAAAATAAATAAATAAAATAAAAAGGGGGAGTTTCCCTGTACAAGTTCTCTTCTGTTGTCTGCTGCCATGAGAGACATGCCTTTCACCTTCTACAATGATTGTGAGGCTCCCCCCAGCCACATGAAACTGTAAGTCTAATAAACCTCTTTGTTTTGTAAATTGCTAGGTCTTGGGTATGTTTATAAGCAGCGTGAAAATGGACTAATACAATAAATTGGTATGAGTAGAGTAGGGTGCTGCTGAAAAGATACCCGAAAATGTGGAAGCAACTTTGGAACTGGGTAACAGACAGGAGGAAAAAGTAGTTTTGTGAGCTGGGCCCAGAGTCCCCATGCTGTGTGCACCCTATGGACTTGGTGCCCTGCATCCCAGCTGTTCCAGCCATGGCTGAAAGGGGTCAATGTAGAGCTCTGGCCATAGCTTTAGAGGGTGCAAGCCCCAAGCCTTAGCAGCTTCCATGTGGTGTTGAGACTGTGAGTGCACAGAAGTCAAGAATTACGGTTTGGGAACCTCCACCTATATTTCAGAAGATGTATGGAAACACCTGGATGCCCAGGTAGAAGTTTGCCACAGGGGTGGGGCTGTCATGGAGAACCTCTGCTAGGGCAGTGCAGAAGGGAAATGTCAAGTAGGAACCTCTACAGAGTCCTTACTGGGATACTACCTAGTAGAGCTGTGAGACAAGGGCTACCATCCTCCAGACCCAGAATGGTAGATCCACTGACAGCTTGCACTGTGTGCCTGGAAAAGCTGTAGACACTCAACACCAGCCAGTAAAAGCAGTCAGGAAGGAGGCTGTACCCTGTAGAGCCACAGGAACGGAGCTGCCCAAGACTACGGGAACCCACCTCTTGCATCAGCGTGATCCAGATATGAGACATGGAGTCAAAGGAGATCGCTTTGGAGCTTTAAGATTTGACTGCTGTGATGAATTTTGGACTTGTGTGGTGCCTGTAGTCCCTTTGTTTTGGCCAATTTCTCCCATTTGGAATGGCTGTATTTACCCAATGCCTATAACCCATTGTGTCTAGGAAATAACTAACTTACTTTCGATTTTACAGGGTCATAGGTGGAAGGGACTTGCCTTGTCTCAGGTGAGACATTGGACTGTGGGCTTTTCAGTTAATGATGAAATGAGTTAAGACTTTGGGGGACTGTTGAGAAGGATGATTGTATTTTGCAGTATGAGAAGGGGATGAGGTTTGGGAGGGGCTAGAGTGGAATGATGTGGTTTGGCTGTGTCCCCACCCTAATCTTGTCTTGAATTGTAAGTTCCACAATTCCCATGTGTTGTGGGATGATCCTGTTAGGAGATGATTGAATTATGGGGGCAGGTCTTTCCTGTGCTGTTCTTGTGATAGTGAATGAGTCTCACGAGATCTGATGGTTTTAAAAAGAGGAGTTTCTCTGCACAAGCTCTCTTCTCTTGTCTGCTGCCATGTGAGATGTACCTATCACCTTCTGCCATGATTGTGAGGCTACCCCCAGCCATGTGGGACTGTAAGTCCAATAAACCTCTTTTTTTCGTAAATTGCTCAGTCTCAGGTATGTCTTTATCAGCAGCATGAAAATGGACTAATACCTCGCTGAAAGTTCTACTTTCCACTCAATGGCAGAAAATGACGCAGCCAAGTTCTCTGCCACTGTATAACAGGAATCATCTTTCTTCCAGTATCTGATTAAATGTTCATCATTTCTTTCTAAGGCCTCACCAGTTACCTTTAACATCTATGATGGTTAATTTTATGTGTTAACTTGACCAGATTTAGGGATGCCTAGATAGCCGCTGAAGCATTGTTTCCAGGTGTGTCTGTGAGGGTTTTTTTGGAGGAGATTGCCTTGTGAATCAGTGGACTGAGTTGGTAAAATTTGCTCGATATTGGTGGGCACTGTCCAGTTGACTAGGGGCCTGAAAGAAACAAAAAGATGGATCCATGGATGATGCAGCAAGAAGGTCCTCACCAAATGCCAGCACCTTGATCATGAATTTCCCAGTCTCCAGAATTGTGAGGAAATAAATTTCCATTTATTATAACTTACCCAGTCTCAGGTATTTTGCTATAACAGCACAAATATACTTTGGTAACATCTATATTTCTATCAACTGCCTCTTCGATCTAGGTTTTTTTCTATGAAGCACCTCAAAATTCTTTCAATCTCTACCCATTATCCAATTCCAAAGCTGGAAAGTGACATTTCATAGAAATTCATTTATTTTGTAATATTTTATTTTTGTCACCTTGGCTGGTTTTTTTTGTGTATTCAAGTATTATTTTTATTCATGGAAGGGGTTCTTCTGCTATATTGACATTGTTTTCCATCTTGCTATTCCATTTACGAAGTGAAAGTTTCTATAGCTTAATAAAAAAACTTTTTTGAAAGTTGTATCTGTTTAATTTTTCCTTTGAAATTATCCCAGAGATGCAAGATTGGTTCAATGTATGCGAGTCAATAAATGTTATTCATCACATAAACAGAACTAAAGACAATAGTCCCAGATGCAGGAAAATACTTTTTATAAAATTCAACAACTCTTCATGTTAAAAATTTAATAAACTAGATATTGAAGGAAAATACCCAAAACATTAAGAGTCATCTATGACAAGCCCACAGCCAACATTATACTGAATGAGCAAAAGCTGGAAAATTCCCTTTTAAAGCCAGCACAAGACAAAGATGCCCTCTCTCACCACTCCTATTCAATATCATATTGGAAGTGCTAGCCAGAGCAATCAGACAAGAAAAAAAGATAAAAAGCATCCAAATAGGAAGAAAGGAAGTCACACCGTCTCTATTTGCAGACAACATAATTCTCTGTCTAGAAAACCACATGGGCTCAACCCAAAAGCTCCTTAAGCCAATAAACAACTTCAGCAGAGTCTCAGGATATAAAATCATTGTACAAAAATCATTAGCATTCCTGTACACCACAGCCAAGCTGAAAGCCAGATCAGGAATGCAATTCCATTTATGATTGCACAAAAAGAATAAAATATCTAAGAATACAGCTAAGCAGAGAGGTGAAAATTTTCTACAATAAGAATTACAAACCATTGCTCAAAAAAAAAAAAAAATCAGAGATAACACAAACAAATGAAAAAACATTCCTTGCTCATGGATAGGAAGAATCAGCATCATTAAAATAGCCATACTGCCTAAAGCAGTTTACTGACTCAGTGTTATTCCTGTCGAACTACCAATGACATTCTTCATAGAACCAGAAAAAAAACTATTTTAAAATTCGTATGGAATTTTTAAAAGAGCCCCATAGTCAAGGCAATCCGAGGCAAAAAGAACAAAACTGGAAGCATCACATTACCTGACTTCAAACTATACTACAGGACTGCAGTAACCAAAACAGCATGATAGTGGTACAATAACAGACACATAGACCAATGGAACAGAATAGCCCAGAAATAAGACCACACACCTGTGACCATCTGATCGTTGATGAAGCTGACAAACACAACCAATGGGGAAAGGACTCCCTGTTCAATAAACGGTGCTGGGATAACTGGCTAGCCATATGCAGAAGACTGAAACTGGACCCCTTCGTTATTTCATAGACAAAAATTCACTCAAGTGGATTAAAGACTGAAATGTAAAACTAAATACTATTAAAAGAAACTCTGGAAGACAACATAGGCAATACCATTCTGGACATAGGAACTGACAAATATTTCATGACAAAGATGCCAAAAGCAATTGCAACAAAAGCAAACATTGACAAATGAAATCTAATTAAACTAAAGAGCTTCTGCACAGCAAAAGAAACTATCAACAGAGTAAACAGATAACCCTACAGAATAGGAGAAAATATTCGCAAACTATGCATCTGACAAACGTCTATTATCCAGCATATATAAGGAACTTAAACAAGTTTACGAAACAAACCACCCCAAGAAACTCCATTAAAAAGTGGGTAAAGGACATGAACAGACACATTTCAAAGACGACATACATGCAGCCAACAAGCATGTAAAGAAAGCTCAATATTATTGATCATTAGAGAAATGCAACTCAAAATCACAGTGAGATACAAGGTATACAAGGTGTAAAGACCAAATTAGAGTAACTGGGGTATCTATCACCAAAAACATTTACCTTTTCTTTGTATGGGGAACATTACAATTCTTCTTTTCTAGCTATTTGGAAATATATAATAACTTATTGTCACTATAATTTTCCCCACTGTGCTGTCAAATACCAGAACTTATTCCTTCTATCTGTGTTTGTATACTCAATAACCAACTTCTCTTTATTGTCCCCCTCTTGCTTCCCTTACCAGCCTCTGGTAACCACCATATTACTGTCTATCTCAAAGAGATCCACTTTTTAGCTCCCACGTATGAGTGAGAACATGCAATATTTGTCTTTCTGTGCCTGGCTTATTTCACTTAATGTAATGACCTCCAGTTCCATCTATATTGCTGCAAATAACAGGATTTCATTTTTTATGACTGAATAATATTCCATCGTGTGTATATATCACATCTTTTATATCCATTTATTAATTGATGAACACTTAGGTTGATTATATATCTTTACTATTGTGAATAGTGCTGGAATAAACATGGGAATGCAGGTATCTCTTTGATGTAGTGATTTCCTTTCATTTGGATATATACCCAGCGGTGAGATTGCTGGATCATATAGTAGTTCTAGTTTTAGTTTTTTGAGGATCCTCCATACTGTTTTCTATAATGAGTGTACTACTTCACATTCCCACCAACGGTGTGCAAGTGTTCCTCTTATTCTGCATCCTCACCAGCATTTGCTCTTTTTTGTCCTTTTGATAATAGCCACTCTGAAGTGAAATGATATATCATTGTGGTTTTGATTCGCATTTCCCTGGTAATTTGTAATGTTGAGCATTTTTTCACATACCTGTCAGCTGTTTGTGTGTCTTCCTTCAACAAATATCTATTCAGGTCTTTTGTCCATTTTTTATCAGAAATTGTTATCTTTGCTGTTGAGTTGAGTTCCTTATATACTCTGGTTATTAATTCCTTGCTAGATGGATAATTTGCAAATCTTTTCTCCCATTCTGTAAGTTGGCTCTTCCCTTTTTAATTGTTTTCTTTGCTGTGCAGAAGCTTTTTAGCTTCATGTAATCTATTTGTCTGTTTTTGCTTTTGTTTTCTGTGCTTTTGAGATCTTACCCAAAAAAATCTTTGCCCAGACCCTTGTTGTGGAGCTTTTCCTTAATCTTTTCTTCTAGTAATTTTACAATTTCAAATCTTACATTTAAGTCTTTAATCAATATTGGGTTAATTTTATATTTAGTAAAAAATGGGGATCTAATTTTATTCTTCTACATATTGATATCCAGTTTTCCCAGAACCACTTATTAAAGAGACTATTCCTTCCCCAGTGTATATTCTTGGGATCTTTGTTGAAAATGGGTTGGCTCTTGGTGCATGGATTTATTTTTGGGTTCTCTATTCTGTTCCATTGGTGTATCTGTCTGTTTTTATGCCAGTACCATGCTGTTTGGGTTGCTATAGCTTTGTGCCATATATGTATGTGTGTGTGTGTGTGTGTGTGTGTGTGTGTGTGTGTGTGTGTGTGTGTATATTTTTTTTTTTTTTTTTTAGAGTCTTGCTCTATCGCCCAGGCTGGAGTGCAGTAGTGTGATGTCAGATCACTGCAACCTCTACCTCCTTAGTAGCTGGGATTACAGGTGTCCACCACCATGCCTGGCTGATTTTTATATTTTTAGTAGAGACAGGGTTTTGCCATGTTGGCCAGGCTGGTCTCGAACTCCTGACCTCAGGTGATCTGCCCACCTTGGCCTCCCAAAGTGCTGGTATTTTAGGCATGAGCCACCACACCCGGTCTTGTTAACAATATTAATTCTTCTAATCCATCAACAGGGAATGGCTTTCCATTTTTTTGGTGGCCTCTTCAATTTCTGTCATCAATGTTTTAGTTTTACTTATAGAGATCTCTCACTTCTTTGGTTAAATTGATTCTAAGGTATTTTTTCTTTAGTAGCTATTTTAAATGGGATTGCTTTATTGATTTATTTTTCAAACTGATCACTGTTAATATATACAAACACTACTGATTTTTGTATGTTGATTTTGTATCCTGCAACTTTATTAAATTTGTTCACAAGTTATAAGAATTTGGGGGGAAAATCCTGGGGTTTTTCTAACTATAAGATTATGTCATCTGCAAACAAGGATAATTTGACTTCTTCCTTTACAATTTAGATGCCCTTTATTTTTTTCTTTTGACTAATTGCTCCAGCTAAGATTTCTAGCACTGTTTAATAGAAGTTATGAAACTGAGCATCCTTGCCTCATTCCAGGTTTTAGTGGAACGGTTTCAGTTTTTTCTGTTCAGCGTGTTAGCTGTGTGCTTGTCATTTATGACCTTTGTCATGCAGAGGTAATTTCCTTCTATACCCAATTTGTTGAGGGTTTTTATCATCTACAGATGTTGAATTTTATGAAATGTCTTTTTCAGCATCTATTGAAATGATGATATCATTTTCACTCTTGATTTTGTTCATGTACTGTATCATGATTATTAATTTGTAAATGTTGATCATCCTTGCATCCCTGGAATTAATCCCACTTAATCATGGTGAATGATCTTTTTAAAGTATTGTTGAATTCTGTTTGCTAATATTTTGTGGAGTATTTTTGCACATACGTTAATGAAGGAGGTTGGCCTGTAGTTTTCTTTTTGGTTTTGGTATTAGGGTAATGTTGGCCTTATTGCATAAGTTTGAAAGTTTTCTCTCCTCTTTGATTTTTTTTGAATGTTTGGTAGAATTCAGCAGTGAAGTCATTGGGTCCTGGGTGTTACTTTGATGGAAGACCGTTTATTACTGCTTTGATCTCTTTATTCATCATTGATTTGTTCAGTTTTCTGTTTTCTCCTGATTTGTTGAATGTGTCCAGGAATTTACCCATTTCTAGGTTTTCCAATTTATTGTTATATAATTGTTCATAATAGTCTAATGATCATTTATATTTCTATGGTGTCACCTATAATGTTTCGTTTTTCATCTCTGATTTTAATTATTTGAGTCTTCTCTATTTTTTTCTTTGTTAGCCTAACTAATGGTTTGTTGATCTTGTTTATCTTTTCAAAAACTCAACTTTTCATTTTGTTGATCTTTTGTATTAGTTTTTAGTTTCAATTTCATTTATTTCTGCTCATATCTTCAGTATTTATTTTCTGCTACTAATTTAGGGTTTGGTTTGTTCTTTTTTTGCTAGTTCCTTGAGATGCGTCATTAGGTTGTTTATTTAGATTCTTTATATTGTTTTGATGTAAGCATTTATTGCTATAAATGTCTGTCTTAATATCACTCTTCCTGTAACCCATAGTTTCTGGTATGTTGTGCTTCCATTTTCATGTTTTTCAAGAATTTTTTTAAAGTCCTTCTGTATTTATTGACACAGTAAGCATTCAGGAGCATGTTATTTAATTTCCATGTATTTGTGTACTTTCCAAAGTTCATCTATATTTGTATAGTTTTGAAAGTTATTGATTTCTAGTTTTATTTTGTTGTGGTCAAAAAAGATACTTGATATAATTAGAATAATTTTGATTTTTTTTTTAGATTTGTTTTGTGTCCTAATATATGGTTTATTCTGGAAAATGTTCCATGTGTTGATAGGAAAAGTATGTATTCTGTAGCATTTGGGTGAAATGTTCTGTGAATATCTGTTATGGCATTTGGTCTAGAATATAGTTTAACCCTGAAGCTTTTTTGTTAAATTTCTGTCTGGATGATCTGTCCATTGCTAAAAGTGGGGCGCCCTACTATTTTTGTATTGCCATCTATCTCTCCTTTTAGATCTGTTAAAATTTGCTTTATATATTTGGGTGTGTTAGTGTTGGGTGCATACATATTTACTATTGTTACATCCTCTTGCTGAATTAACTCTTTTATTATTACATAATGACCTTTGTCTCTTTTTACAGTTTTTGACTTAAATTCTCTTTTATCTGATATAAGTATAGCTACTCCTGCTCTTTTTTGGTTTCTGTTTGCATGGACTATCTTTTCCCATCCCTTCACTTTCAGTGTGTGTGCCCTTATAGGTGAAGTGAGCAGTATATAGTTGGGCCTTATTATTTATTTCATTCAGCCACTCTTTATCTTTTAATTGAAGAATTTAGCCCATTTACATTTAATGTTATTATTGATAAGTAAGGACTTCTTATTGCTATTTGGTTACTTGTTTTCTTGTGATTTGGTAACCTCTCTCTTCCTTTTTTACTGTCTTTTTTTGTGGCTAAGTGATTTTTCTCTAATATTAGGTTGGTGCAAAAGCTATTGTGGTTTTGCACCATAAATTTTAAATCACTATAATTAGGCTCAAACACATTTTTATTAATCAAAATAGGAACCATTACAAACAACACATTTTGGCCAATGAGAAATAAGTTTGTTTATTCCTATAGCATAAAAATTCATGCTTCAGGATTTGACTAACCCTTGGAAAGCATTTTCTGCATCCTGCTGGTTGTGGAGGTATTTTCCCTGCAAAGAGTTGTCAAGATGCTTGAAGAAGTAGTAATCAGTTGGCAAGAGTTCCGGTGAGTATGGCAGATGAGGCAAAACATATAGCCCAATTCATTCAACTTTTGCAGTGTTTTTTGTGCAATATGCAGTCGGGCATTTTCACGAAGAAAAATTGGGGTCTTTCTGTTAACCAATGCTGGCTGCAGGTGTTGCAGTTTTCAGTGCATCTCATTGATTTGCTGAGGATACTTCCTTGAGATAATGGTTTCACCAGGATTCAGAAAGCTGTAGTGGATCAGATCAGCAGCAAAACACCAGACAGTGAGCATGACGTTTTTTCTGGTGCAAGTTTGGCTTTGGGGAGTGTTTTGGATCACCTCTCGGTCGAACCACTGAGCTGTTCTTCACTGCTTGTCATATGAAATCCATTTTTCATCACACATCACAGTCCAATCAAGAAATGGTTCCTTGTTGTTGCATAGAATAAAAGAAGATGACATTTCAAAATTATGATTTTTTTTCTGGTCAACTCATGAGGCACCCACTTATCAAGCTTTCTCACCTTTCCAATTTGCTTCAAATGCCGAATGACTGTAGAATGGTTGATGTTGAGTTATTTTGCCACTTCTCGTGTAGTTGTAAGAGGATCAGCTTTGATGATTGCTCTCAATTGGTTGTTGTCAACTTCTGATGACCAGTCATTATGCTCCTCATCTTCAAGCCTCCTTGAGTCCTTTGCAAAACTTCTCAATACCATACTATTTTGGTTACTATATCTCTGTAGTAAAATTAGAAGTCAGATAATGTGATTCCTCAGTTTTGTTCTTTTTGCTCAGGATAGGTTTGGCTATTCTGGGTCTTTTGTGGTTCCATGTAAATTTTAGGATTGTTTTTTCTGTTTCTGTGAAGAATGTCATTGGTATTTTGACAGAGATTGCAATGAATTTGTAGATTGCTTTGAATAGTATAGACATTTTAACAATATTGATTCTTGCAATCCATGAACATGGAGTCTTTTTTCATTTTTTGGTGTGTTCTTCGATTTCTTTCAGCAGTATTTTCTAGTTTTCATCGTAGAGATATTTCAATTCTTTGGTTGATACCTAGGTATTTTATTTTATTTGTAGCTATTGTAAATGAGATTACTTTCTTTATTTCTTTCTCAGATTGTTCATTTTTGGCATTTGGAAATGCTGCTGATTTTTATACATTAATTTTGTATCTGGCAACTTTGCTGAATTTGTTTAACAGTTCTCGTAGTTTTCTTGTGGATCTTTAGGTTTTTCCAAATATAAGACTATATATTCTGCAAATATGGATAATTTGACTTCTTCCTTTCCAATTTGGAAACCCTTTGTTTCTTGCTGCAGTTTGATTTCTCTAGCTAGGACTTCCAGTAGTATGTTAAATAACATGTTAGAAGTGGACATCCTTGTTGTGGTTCATATTTTAAAGGAAAGGCTTTCAGTTTTTCCTGATTCAGAATAATACTAGCTGTGAATCTGTCATATATACTTTTATTATGTTGAGGTATGTTCCTTCAATATCCAGTTTTTTAAGGATTTTTATCATGAAGGCATGTTGAATTTTATAAAATACTTTGTCAGCACTTGATGAAATGGTCATATGATTTTCTTCTTGATCCTGTTGATAAGACATATCATGTTGATTGATTTGCATATGTTGAACCATTCTTGCATCTCTGGGATAAATACTACTTGGTCATGATGGATGATCTTCTTAATTTGTTGTTGAATTTGGTTTGCTAGTGTTTTGTTGAGGATTTTTGCATCAATATTCATCAATGATGTTGGCCTGTGGTTTGTTTTTTAATGTGTCTTTGTCTGGTTTTGGTACTAAGGTAATCTTGGCCTCCTAGAATGAGTTTGGAAGTTTTCCCTCCTCCTCTATTTTTCAAAATAGTTTGAGTAGGATTGACCTTAAATGTTTAGTTGAATTCAGCAATGAAGTCACTGGGCCCTGGGCTTCTCTTTGCTGGGATAATTTTTATTATGGCTTCATTCTCATTACTTGTTAATGGTCTGATCTGGTTTTGGATTTCTTTATGGTTCAATCTTGATAGCTTGCATATGTCTAGGAATTTGTCTGTTTCTTCTAGATTTTCCAATTTATTGGCATATGTTTGCTCATAATTGCCAGTAGTGATCTTTTGAATTTCTGCAGTATCAATTGTAATGTCTCTTTTTTCACTCTGATTTTATTTATCTGGATCTTCTCTCTTTTTTTCTTATTCTTCTCTAAAAGTATGTCAATTTTATTTATCTTTTCTAAGAAACTATTTTTTTTTGTTTCCTTGATCTTTTATATTGTTTTCCTCATTTTAATTTCATTTATTTCTGCTCTGATCTTTTTTATTTTTTTCTTCTACTAATGTGGGTTTAGTTTGCTCTTATTTTTCTATTCTTTATGATGTACTGATTGTTTTTTTGAAGTTTTTCTTCTTTTTTGATGTAGGTACTTACAGCTATAAACTTCCCTCTTAGTACTGGTTATACTGTATCCCATATATTTTGTTATGTCATGTTTTCGTTATCTATAATTTGTTTCAAGACGTTTTTCAATTTCCTTGTTAATGTATTCATTCACCCACTGATCATTCAGGAGCATATTGTTTAACTTCCATGTGTTTGTATAGTTTCCAAAATTCCTCTTGTTATTAATTTCTAGTTTTATTCCATTGTGGTCAGAGAAGATGCTTAATATTATTTCAGTGGTTTTTTTTTTTAATGTTATAAGACTTGTTTTGTTACCTAACATATGGGCTATCCTTGAGAATGATCCATATGCTAAGGAAATTATGTGTATTCTGCAGCCACTGAATGAAATGTTCTATAAATATCTATTAGATCTATTTTGTCTTTAGTACAGATTAAGTCCAGTGTTTCTTTGTAGATTTTCTTTTTACCATTTCTTGTAGATGGTTTTGTCTGGTAATGATAAATTCCCTCTGTGTTTTTTTGTTTTTTGTTGTTTTGGTTTTGGCGGTTGTTGTTTGGTTTATTTTTAGTCTGGGAAAGTCTTTAGTTCTCCTTCATTTCTGAAGGATATTTTTAGAGGTTACAAGCTTTTTTGTTGACATTTTTTTTTCCTTCACCATTCTGAGCATATAGTCCCACTCCTTCCTGGCCTGTAGGGTTTCTAAGAAGTCTCCTTCCAGTTGTACTGGATCTCCTTTATAAGTTATTTACTTCTTTTCTTTTTCTGCTTTCAGGATTCTTTTTCTTTTAACTTTGTGAATTTAATTATATCGTGGGTTATTCTTATTTGACTGAATTTGATTGGTGACTTTTGACTTTCCTGTACCTGGATACTTAACAATTGTCTTCACGTTTGAACATTTTTCTGTTGCTACTTTTTTGAATATTATCTCTACACCTTTCTTTCTCAGTTCCCTCTTTAATGCCAGTAACTCAAATATTTGCTCTTTGATGTCCTGTAGATCCCATACATTTTGTTCATTCCTTTTCATTCTTTTTTTCTTTTCTGATTGTGTATTTTCAAAGAGTCCATCTTCAAGTGCACTGATTGTTTCTTTTGTTTGATTAATCCGGCTGTTTATGCTCTGTCTTACATTTTTCACTTTATTCGTTGTATGTTTCAGCTCCAAGGTTGATTTTTTAAAATTATTTTAATTTCTCTAATTTCTCTGATAAATTTTTGAATGAACTCTCTGTGTTCTTGAATTTCGTTGATCATCCTTAAAACAGCTATTTTGAATTCTTTGTCTGAGAGATCACACCTCTCCATCCCTTTAGGGTTGGTCTCTGGCATCTTGTCTGTTTGGTACAGCCATATTTTCCCGAATGTTCTTGATGCTTGTGAAAGAGTAACAATGTCTGTGCATTAAGGAATTAGGTATTTATTTTAGTCTTCAAAGGGTGGTTTTGTTTGTGCTTGTCCTTCTTCAGAGGGCCTTCCAGGAATTGTAAGCTGTTTGACTATGGTGTTCCCTGAGCCTATCACAGGTGAAGATATCTCAGCACCAGAGGATGCTCTAAGCCCAGTCTTGCCCACAAGTCTCACAAATGCTCAGAGGTTGATGTGGCCATCTGTCCCAGATGGATCTGGGGAAGACCCAAGGAGAGTAATGGGGCTGTGTGGGAATGCTGGCCAAGGAACTGAGTGCAGAAGACTGTCCTTTTGGCCCAAGAGGGGGATCCCTGCCTGCAGGCCTCTACCCAGGTAGGATGGGTCCCTCACTGCAGTGAAAGGGGCTGGAGTTGAGACTGAGCATTTGGGGATCTTCTGTGAGAAGGAGGCAGGTGGTCTGTCTTATTGGATCAGATGAACATGCATCACCCAGCAGATCCCTGCACAGATGGGAGAGTTCCTCAACTGCAGTAGGAGAGGCTGAAGCTGAGACTGGGACCCCTTGAGATCTGCTATGGGATAGATGCTAGAGACCCTGGTCTTAGCTCAGAAAAGTATGCATCTCCCAGTAAGTTCCTGCACAGATAGGATGGTTCTCCTACTGCAGTGAAAGGGCCAGGGCTGAGACTGGACGTTTTGGAGTCTGCTGTGGGACAGAAGTAGATGAGCCTGTCAGGGAGGCTCAGACTGCCAGGCTTAATGTATGGACAAGTCTCCCTCTAAGCTGGGATCTTAGCTGAGGAAGGCTGGAATAGTGCCCCAGGGCAACTTTCGGGTTCACTGCCAAGACCAATGTCAGCAAGCTGATGAGCCTTTCTACCAAGGCAGTAGTGTACACAGTTCTTTCTGGACCCCTTGGCAGATGATTTTGGTTGTAGGCTTAAGGCCAAATGGGGCTGTAGCCAAGCCCCTTCAGGGACTGGGCTGTTTCTGGGCTTGAACCCAGAAGCAAGTTTGGCAGAGCAGATCTGTCAGCTGGGTATTGACTGGTCTGCACTCTCAAAATGTCCCTCCTAGGTTATGGGCTCTGCTAGGCTTTCACAGACTCCTAACTGGATTTCAAGGCTCACACAGAGAGACTTTTTACTGTGGACAGGTACAGAATTGTTGTTGTGGGGGAATATGAGCAGGTTACCTTCTATTCTGCCATCTTGGTGACATCATCCCCACAGAAGACAGTTTTGAAACTGAAAGGGAATATGAAATCTTGTAGTTTAATATTTCCATTTCCATTTAAGCTATCTGAAGTCTAAGTGGGTTCAATCAATTTTTAGAAAAGGTCAGCCGGGCCGGGCGCGGTGGCTCAAGCCTGTAATCCCAGCACTTTGGGAGGCCGAGACGGGCGGATCACGAGGTCAGGAGATCGAGACCATCCTGGCTAACATGGTGAAACCCCGTCTCTACTAAAAAAATACAAAAACTAGCCGGGCGAGGTGGCGGGCGCCTGTAGTCCCAGCTACTCAGGAGGCTGAGGCAGGAGAATGGCGTAAACCTGGGAGGCGGAGCTTGCAGTGAGCTGAGATCCGGCCACTGCACTCCAGCCTGGGCGACAGAGCGAGACTCCGTCTCAAAAAAAAAAAAAGAAAAGAAAAGGTCTGCCATGTGGGCCAAATTTGGCTCAATGGGGACATGAACGTAAGTGTCATAACATCCTGTCTTTAAGAAGCTTATAATTGTGTAGTGATGAGGTTCAAACAAATATAACTATAATCAGCAGTACATGGTGTGGGCTTTAATTTTGTATTCAATCAGATACAAATTTGAAGTGCAGCTTCTGATCTTACTATCTGCGTGAACGTAGACTAATTTACTAGGTTCTTTTAGCTTCAATTTTTTCATCTGTACAAACAGAGGTAACAATAGCTAATTTTAATTTTAATGAAAGCCAATATTGGCACTGAGCACTGACATGGTGCCTCAGCCTCCTGAGTAGCTGGGATTACAGGTGTGCACCACCACGCCTGTAAGGCACTGTGCTATGTAAGCATATGTCAGGCACTGTGCTATGTGAGCATTTCACACATGTTACCACCTTTAATCCTTGTGTGAACCTATGTGAGATGATATTGTTATAACTTTATAGAGGAGGAAAATGAGGTTATTGTTGATTCTGATCATTCAACAGATTTTTATTGAGCATCTACTAACGCTAGACATCATGATAAAATAACAGAAATGCAACTATGAGTACAGGATGCAATGGGAACATACAGAAGAAGTGAAACACTGTAATTCATCTTTCAAGAGGTAGACAAGGCTCTAAGATCCAGCTCTAGGGTCACTCTCTCTCTCAGGAACTCAGGTAAGTCCATCAGCAAAACTCCCAGGGGAATTAATATTCATTTTCTTCTCTTGGAACCTGTTCCGTTCTTCTTTCTTTTGTCTTATGTTAAATTTCATAACCATATAGCCAATTATTTTTGAGAACTTCTCACTAGCAGAGCCCACATATTACTCATCTTTAGTTTCTTTATATTATGTTGCTCAGTATGACTGCCACATGCATGGATGGAGCAACGAGTCAATAAATCTCTCTGTTGGCTATTTTTGTCTCTTGATGACCAAACCCTCCCTAAAGCACATAAATTATTCATCTTAAATATCTTTTTTATCTTTTAATATATTTGTGCCTTGTTCTCATTTCCTTCAGGCTGTGAAACAGAGCCCGTTGATGTGAGCTAAATTTTGTTGTATTCTAGGCTAGAAATAAGTTGGAATTTGGGATCTGCTGCCATCTACTCCTTATTTACCATGGCTTAGGATTAATTGGATAATCTTCAGTCATATTTCTAATTAGTTCAACTCTCTCTATTATTAGTATGCTTATCTAGTTGTTAACCCTAAAATACTAGTCTTTCCAAAACTCGAATACAAGGTTTAAAAGTATATTAAAAATTTGAAAGATTTGAAACGTTGTCCTTGGCTTTTTTCTTTTTAAGTCAAATGAAAACTAAGCAAAGTAGAATTCAGGAAGCCTTTTTGAGATTGAGTGTCTTATGACACTTCATGTAATTGTTTTAAAAATGTTAAAGATCAAATTCAAATGTGAAAGGTAATGAGTAATTATACATTGGCTAACTGGCATACTTCCAAGGAAATATCAAGTGACGAAAGGGATGATTTTTTTTTAATGTTGTAGCTACTTTAATTGTAAAGATCCTTAATAAAAAAATTTAAAGCATCAAGTACCTTCCAGATTTTGAGCCTTTGAACATAATTTTACCCAAATTTTAGCACATTCATGGTTGCCAAAGACTCCCTTGGAACAATCCTAATAAGGGCTGCTTGCCAAAGTCAGGAAAATCCACCCAGGCCCTAAAATTAGTGTAATAAACCCCACCTGTCCTCTCTATTGCCTCTTTGGTTAGACTGCCCTGAGGAGCCCAAATCAAGAAGGAACAAAGTGTTTTTGCTGTGGACTGACTGCTTATGATCCAAGAGAACACTTAAGAATCTGAGAAATCTAGGGAGAATGACAAGCAGTGATCTGTGTGGTTAATAGAACAACAAGGCCAAGACAAATTCAGAGACCTTGGGGACATTTTGAACCTCTCTACAAAGCTAATCGCAAATTAGTACCTTTGAAAGGGACCATGGAGAAATTATCAGCTGAATCTCCTTATTTTGTTTTATTTTATTTTATTGAAACATAAAATATGACCAGCATCAGGGCAGGATGTGACTTGCCCGAAGTCTCAACTAGCAAGTGGCAAAGCCAGAAACACTCAAACCTGGGTCTTCTGGCTCCAAGTCCAGTGCTCTTTAATCTGAATGAAGTGAGAATGTTTTTTATGTGTGTTTTTAAGAACCTTTAAACAAAAAATTTAAAGTACTTTATTTGGATTATTTATTCATTTTGTTCATCTCTTTTATTTGGATTATTCATTTTTGTTCGTCTCTTTCACCATTACTAAGTGCACTTCTGTCCCTGTACTAAATTTTCCTCCCTTGTGGCCAGTTGATCACAGGAACATTCCATTTACTTAAAAGTGGTTGTATTATTAAAAAAAAAAAAAAAAAAAAAGTGGAAAACTTCACCAACAATGCAACATTCTAAAAACATAATGCTCATCATTTCCACTCCTGTAGAAATGCCAAGTGCAAACCCACTGCACCTGCACATTGTAGTGATCTCAGGGTGGCCAAGAGCTGGTGGCTGGCTAGTCCTGTGTGAGCATGGGTTTACAAATGCGCTTGAGTACCAGTTTAGTTTCTTTGCCATTGGCGTTACAAGTGATTTAAGTAACAGATATTTCAGAGAAAAGGGCAGGGGTGGGTTGGGGAGCGAAGCTTGAGAAGCAGCAGCCAAAGTCACACTCAAATGAAAGAATATACCCAGTGTTTTGTTTTCCCAAGTTTTCGACTATACTTCATACTGTCCTCTCTGCCCCAAGGGTTCTCATGGTGGCGGAGGATTTCTGTCTCCTCTAGACTCCTGAGGGTGGCTGTCATCTTCTGAGGCAGAAATCTCAGTATTAGTGTTGATTGACAGAAAGATTTATTAATTTGTTAACGCACCCATCCATGTAATTGTCTTTTATTGAGCCACACGATATAATGTCTGTTCAGCAGTTTCCACTCTTGGCTTTTTTTTTTTGACCCAAGTTAGGGATGAAAGGATTTGTTTTTTGAATAGGGTAACAAGGATTTGCTTTGCTTGGGTAAAAATACAATTTGGCTTGTTAAGGAGGCAAAGACACACTTAGTGGTGAAGCAAGTTCAGCTCTCCTAGCACCTGTCTTTTCCTTCCTGAAGGTGTGCCTTGGGACAGGCATGTGCCTCAATTATTGAAGGGGTGGGTGCTTAGGAGGAGGTAGGATCATCTTGTCAGGTTAGAGGAGCACTGGGTCTCCTCCTCATGCATGGGCTTCTATTTTTTAATCTGGATATTTTTATGCTCACTTAAAACATGCTCTCTTAGGCAGTGGGTAGGTAGAATGGTTTTGTCAAGGCTATTTGGGTTTTCCCAGTAGTAGTCTCCAAGTTTCTCCCTATAATTCAAAGTATAGTTTTTTAGTTTTCTCCCAGATGAGTTTCTTGGCTCTAAAGCAGAAGTTGCAACTAGCACCACTCCAGCCAGATGCAGCCTACGGATAACTTCTGTTCTGCACCCATCGTGGGGTTTTGTAAAAATTTGAATTAGTTGCCAGTATTTAAATATAATTAAATTATATTTATATGATTTATTTATAAATTAAATGTATTTCTAATAAAATCTGGATTCAAAACAGATTTTAATCCTTTAAAATCAGATCTGCTGCATTTGGTCTGTACTCCAATACAGCAAGCATCTGACAGAGCTGAAATGACACTGCTGCCTTGAGATGCTACATACTCTTTGGGGCCTCTTTCACTCACTGCACAGCCTGGACCTATAGCTATCTGCTTTTCTGATGCTTCCCCAAAGGCTGTGTAGGCCAGGTATTTCTAAGGGGAAGAAGAAAGAACTATTGTCATCATCATGGTAACGGTAAGAATAGAAAAACAATCCTCATATATTAAGTTCTAACTATGTGAGACACTCCCAAGTACTTAACATGCTATTTAAACCTCAAAGGACCCCATCTACAGCCCAAAAAGTCTAGTTTTCTTGCCCAAGGTCATATAACTTGTGAGTGACTGAGTTCGGATTTGAACTCAAACCTGTCTGACCCTATAGCCTGTGCTTTTTATTTTACTGTACTGATTCTTAGAATTATACTTACCTCTTAGACAACCCTCCTTGAATTTTAAGCCCCTGAGAATCTATGACTGGATACCAAGAATCGGGGTCCCTGCTGGCCACTGGTTTTTAGTTTTCTATGAGAAACAGTAGGAAAGAGAAGGTCTGGTTATCACTAGTGGGGCTTCTGCTTTGATCTCCTCTAGCTCAGGATCAGCTCTGGGTGCTAAGGCATACAGCCATTCTCCTGGGTAAAAGGAACTCTTTGGAAATTTTTTAAAATCTAAAGATACAAAAATATAAACTCTTAGCCTGTACCTATGGTTGTTTCAAAAGAAAAAGAATAGATTTCTTATTCTTGGAACTATACATCTCATTTATATTATCTTTCTTTCTTCCTGTTGATTCCAACCCCCACATCATCTTTAAAGCCTACTGCTTTTCAAATCCAGAGTATTGTCAGTTTCCTATTGGTTTCCTTCAGCATTTTTCTCCTTGTGTTTCTTTTCTTTCTGATTTCTCAAAACCTTAAACTAACTCTCTTGGTTTTCTCCATCTCCTTTTAAAAACTCTGGGAATACATTTCCTAACAAAGTTTCCTTCTATATACTCAGCTCCAGGGTAGGACAATAAGTGCCCTTCCTGGTGAAATACATATACTCTATTTTAGGATTCTTTGGTTACAAGCAATAGAAATTGAAACCTAATTGAAACAAATAGAAATAGAAACCTAAGCTCAAAAAGATGAATCACTGAAAGGATAAAGATTAATGACAAGAATATCAACTATATATTTAGCAAAATACATATTGGGCAACTAGAACCAAACAGAAAGCTGAAAGGCCAGGCCTCAAGAAGCACAGGTGCCAGGGTAGCTTTGAGGTCCTCAGTTACAGGTGTGCACGGATCTGGCAAAAAATAACTTAGTTCTAATCATATTCTGATTCTTTCTGTCTCCAACCAGTTTTCAAATTCCCAGGGAAGAGAATCTAGCCTAGTCTAAGTGTCTCTATTATTGAATTAATTAGCCATGGCCAGGGGATGGAGTGACTAACACAGTCATGGCCACTGGGGATTTCCTAGGGATGCTGTAAGTGAATATGGGCATAATGCCAGGTCTGTAATTATTTTTGTGTATTTATTTCTAAATTAGGGATTTGGTCTATATGAAAGTTGATTTTATTAAGTATGTAGCATATATTATACATTATATATAATGTATAGTATAATGTAGCACCTACATAAACATTTCTATATTATACATTAAATATACATTATAATATGCATTATATATAAGATGTAATACAGCATATATACATTTCCATATACATTATATATTTAATGTATATTGAAGTACATAGCTTCTGATGTATGGTAAAATAATTTGACAGAAGGTTCTTAGAACTTTTAAAATCTGAAATTTTATTGGTTAGAGATTCAGTCTGAGAAATATATCTTTTCCTATAACAGGAAATAATTTATTAAGGCAATAGTTTTGAAAATCACATTAAAGTTTTACCATCTTCATGATTGTTAGCAATTGTAGCAGGACAATGCAGTACAGGCTTCTGCATAAGAAATGTCTTCCTAGTTAGTGAATGGATGTGATTTCACTACTGCCTACTGCCTATGAGAAGGTAGTCATACCTTGAGTCATTATTCTGCTCCCTGTACAGTGAATTGCATCTTTTATGCTTTGGTGGGTGTATCTGTTCGGCTGGGAGTGCTCAGAAGTTAATAGTGATAGACAAGCCATGGAAAACTTCTGTCTTGCTTCATACTAAAATCTTTTTGCACTAGGACAAAATGAACCTTCTCCTGCAAACATGAGCCTCCTCTCTTCTTTAGCCAAAAGTTCACCAGGGTTCGAACAATTTCTTAATGGATTCCAGCAAGATTTTGTGGGGCTATAAGAAATACGTTTCTGGTTTGCAGCCTAGAGGAATGTGTTTCGCACAGTACCAGCACTGGAATCAGGACCCACCTGGATTCAAGCCCCAGACTGGGTTTCTAATCTGGTTCTGATTTTGGGGGGACTTGGCAGCCTGCCTTTATTGTTCCAGGGTATTGCTGCCATCCTTTAATTCAGAGCTCGCATCTCACCTCCTCCATCAACCGTTTCCAGGCTGATGAGCAATCAGCCCCATCTGTACCCCAAATCTAGTCCATAAGATCCTTTTATTCTCCCTGTCGAACAAATCTGTCAGACGCAGGCACTTCTCAGTTGTCCATACTGATGAAGGAATGTATTTCTATAGGTAATCTATGATATCTAGTCTAAGGAGACTTTTTCTTCCCTGTGGAAAGGTATCTGACACATGGAGTTAAGTAGGTCAGACAGTGAGAACTGGCAACACTGGAATGCCCACTGAAGGGACTGTGTGTTTGTGCAGGTGAGTTTTCTCTGAATTTTTGATACTTACTTTCTAAATACTCCCATTTTTCTTCCTTAGATCAATAGGGCAACTTCTGAGAGGAAAAAAAATGAGGTAAATATTTTTACGTAAAATGAGAGCTAAGTTTCTCACTTTTGAAGAACATCAGAAAATAATATTTTAAAACACCGATTAACGTCCACTTACTTTTGTTCTTCTTCAACTCCTGCGGTTGGATTTGTTGTAATCATTTTAATTATTAATAGTAGTGGTAGGTGTCCCATAGTTAAACTCTGAGAGTTTTCTATTCCTTTGTTGAATCCTTCTAACGACTCTTGGAGGTATGAATGGTACCATTTTACAGGTGAAGAAACCAAGGTCTGGAGAGATGAGGTGACATGGACAAAGTCATGCAGCTAATAAATAGCAGAACTTAGATTAGATTTAGATCCATCTGTCTCCAAAGCTGTATGCTATGCTATGCTATGCTAGTCTGTGCTGTGCTGTGCTGTGCTGTGCTGTGCTGTGCTGTGCTGTGCTGTGCTGTGCTGTGCTATACTGTGCTATACTGTGGATGTAGTATGGTTGAGTCCATATATGTCTTGTTCAGTAGAACAGTGAGTGCAAACACAAGGAGTTTTGTCCACATCTAGTTAGAAAGAGGCCATAGGACCAGTTGGTATTTAGGGCAGAGGCATCATTCCATACCTCCTCAACAACCAACCATTTAGCAGATGTTTACTTTTATTTGTTTCTGTAATGACATGGCTCTGTGTATTCCTTGTGTTAGTTACTTCTGTGTCTGTTGCTTTTCTGCCTCCTATTCTTATTATAGTAAAATGTAACATAGATTTTACCATTTTAACCCTTTTTAAGTTATAGTTCAGGGACATTCAGTACATTCATGTTGTTGTGCCATCTCCAGGACTTTTTCATCTTCCCAAACTGACACTCTATGCCTATTAACCAATAACTCCCTGTTAGAAATACCAAAATTGTTAGAAATAGATAATTGGTGCCACAAAGAAAAGTCAGCACGGAGACAAAAGATCTCTCAGCAAGGCAATCTTCACTTTCTGCAGAAAGGGTGCTCGGTTGCAGATGGAACAATGGTGAGAGCACTCCTGAACAAAGGCAAAGCAGACATATTTATCCCTTACGCATTTGGGTCGTCCTTACCGCTGTGTCCTGCATCCATTGGCTGAAGCTGGACCTCATATTCTTAAACTGACACCCGATTTGCTAATAGCCTAAAACTTTCCTAAATAGGTAAGTGCAAGGAAGAACAAAGAAGTTGCTTACAGAATGTTTAAGGAAGCAATAACATTTCCAAATAAGGAAGGGGCATAGGCTGTGAGCTGGAACGTGCCTGTGAGCCTGTCCAACAGTTACATAGGATAGGGCTTAACAGAGTTATTAGCACAAAGCAAGGAGGCTTGAGGAGAGTTAGTCTTTAAAAGAAACTATTATTTCTAACACTAATGATTTATTTTTTAACAAGAAGGAAAACTTTGAAGAGCAAATTTTACTCTCTACACTCCCCATCTCCCCCTCTTTCTAATCCCCAGTAATCACCGTTCTATTTTCTTTCTTTATGAATTTGACTATTTGGGGTGCCTCATATAATGAAATCATGTAATATTTGTCCTTTTTTGTCTGGCTTATTTTACTTAACCTAAGGTCTTCACAATTCTTCTATGTCATAGCATGTGTCATAATTTCATTCCTTTTTAGAGCTGAATATTTTGTTGTATGAATATACAACATTTTATCCATTTGGCATCTATGGACACTAGAGTTGTTTCCCCCTTTTGGCTATTGTGAATTATGCTGCTGTGAGCATAAGCACACAAGTGTATGCTCAAGTCCTTGTTTGCAATTCTTTTAGGTAGATAGGCACAGAAGTAGCATTACTGAATCACGTGGTAAATTGCATGTTTAATTTTTTTAGGAACCGCCATACTGTTTTCTACAGCGGCTGCACCATTTTACATTCCCACCAGTTCTGCCTCCTACTCATGCCTACTTTGAGTTTATGAAGCCCTCTGAAGCACAGCTGCTGCAACTTTTGAGTCTTTTACCCTTTAACAGCTAGGACAATACCATTCCCATAAAGAGTGTTGATTAAAAGACATGCTCATTGTAATGGAGATCATGATACTAAAATTACTTCAGCTTCTCCAGGAGATTTACAAATGTTCGGCCATGGAACTCCTCTCACTTGTATTCTTCCCTACCTTTTTTCCCTCCTCTGCTCCCAAGCTCAGAAAATAACCATGAAAATAGTGAGATGCCTCTCTGCAGGAAAGAAATAAAAGTGTAACTGTGCTCCTTTGCATATCAATGGGGTATTTCAGAGAGTGGCAACCCATTTATCTATGCAATTGTTGATTTATGATCACCAGTACATGTTTGGCAGGCTGAATCCACATCTGCAATTTAAATGACTGCTTACAAAATGAGCCTTTTTCCCCTAATATCCAATTAGGCCCAAGGGTGGGCATTGTAGATGAAAAAGCAGTTATGTCAAAAACAGTTCTGATCCCAATTGTGAAAGAAGTTATCACTGGTGGAACTATCAGAAAAACTCTTGGTTCAGGAATGCAACCTTGACAGTCTACACATTTTAAGGCAAGAGCATGTTTGTACTCAGCAATGGGTTCTGCACTCCACCTTGGGAAAGAAGAATAGAAAAGACAGCCTGCTTTTGGTATAGGCCTAGAGACAGCATCAGGCCTCAGATGAGCTTCCCACACAACTCTTCCTATATCTCTGATTTTGTACTTGCATCATCCCTGGTACTGTAATCTTGAACACTTTTGGTGCTAAAGCTGCCAATTTTCCTGATTTTGTGGAATTTTTTGAGGTTCACAAATAGAAACAAGTATACAAATATTCCATTCACATGCTTTCCAAATGTTTTTATTTTAGCTTTGACTGAAAGGGGTCAGAGCTGAGTGTAAAGGTGCTTTGATATTGGAACACACTCTCCTTGCCTCACGCTTGACCCAGGTTGGGTGGCAGAAGTAGGGGTAGGTGTTACTTGTGTGAACTGTGTGTTCAAGTCAGCATGCTCTGGAACTCATAGCGTGTCCTTCTGGGTTTTCTACTCCTTTCTGACACTGCGTGGTACAAACCAAAAGTTCACACTGGGGTCATGATTGCTGGCTTTTGGCAGGGCTTGGCGAGGTCTCTGCAGGGTTAGGCCGCCCAGATGCGAGCTGTTTGGGCTGAGTTCAGTTTGTTTCCATTCACTCCCTCTCCCTCCTCCCTTCTCCTGAGTCATGCCAACTGCTACTGGAGATGTTTTTCCTCTGTTTAAGGTAATAACCAAGTCAATGCTGAAGTCAAGCTATAGGCAAGCATTGAAAATAAATTTTCAAGGGGGTTGTTTTCATATTATTAGAAAACGCCTTGGAATCTTTTGAAAGTTTTGTTTCCTGAGAAACTGCCCTTTGGGAATATCTTTGTTTTTTGAGTGCCTTTAGCTTGGTGCTGAGAAATAAACTTAGGAAATATGATTGAGATGTAGTGGGCTAGGTTTTTAAACAAAATGCTCCAAACATTCCCTCAAAAACCATTTCTCTAAACAGAGTGCTCACATGAGTAGCTGATTAGTACATGTGGTGCTGCCCGACCTCTTGAGGATACACACTGTTCACTTGAAAGTCCTCTGGTATATTAGGTGACCTAGTGTGATAGGAATGACATTTTTTAAAGAGACTAAATCCCAATGCTATCATTTTCTAGATAGGTGATATAGGTAGTTGCTTTGGTTTAGTCACCTGTTCAGTTGCAGAGTTTGTTTTACAGCCTTCACGAACTCTGTAAAACACCTGACAGGACTTGATCCACACACCGTACTTCAGAAACACCACAATTCCTTCCCCTCCACTATTTATGTATTTATTGCCTCTTCTCGGCCTCAAGTTTGGTAAGTGAGAACCATCCACTGCTACAGTCTGTAATTTCCTAATGTAATTTCCCACTCTTCAGAATAATTGTGGCTGACAGTATTTATTTTCTCCCTTCCTGCCAACTGAGATACAACCTCCATTCACTTGCCCTAAGACGAAAGGTTTTGTGGCCTCCAGCTGTGAAGACCAGATCTCACTGAGACAAACAACTGCTCTTATCTTAGGGAAAAAGGCAAATAAACCAGCCAACAATGAGCAATCCATGTAAGCCTTGCTCTTAGCACACTCATTAAAAAGAATTTTGAAATTGAGGTTGGAAATCATCTGACAACTCAATGCCCAAATGTTCTGGGGAGCATGCTCATAAAAATTCTCCTAGTAACAAATGTGTTCATCTCCCCTTTGATTTGTATCCCAGCCTGTGATTCTCTGGAACATGCCTGCACCTACAGAAGATAGTTCAACTTTCAATTGTAAAATTTTAATGTTGAAAAACAGCCCGAAGACTAGGTCAACACTCTGCCAAGAATCTACTTGAAACAACCCTTGAAAACCATAAAATTCATGGTCAAATATGTTTTTCTATCGAATGTGGCATTTGATAGACCCAGTTTGTAGAATATGGGGACTTTTCAATTTAGATTCACATAGATGTATTGAAAAGAATGCATTGCATATTTTAAAAATATAAACCACTTATTGCAAATTACATGCTTTTTATACATAATACATGCAGAAGAAATGCAACGTGATGCAATCTAGCCAAATTTGATTGTGGGGTGAACCATAAAAATTGGAAATCCCTTTTCTTCTTTTCCCGTGGTCCACCGTGAAGCAGTAAGGTTAGGGTAGAGAAGCAGGTAATTTGGGTACTTTTAGGGGAATTTGAAGAGAGCATTTACACTTCCTGTGTGAAGATAATTCTTTTTAACTAGTTTGGGACAACTGACTAAACACCAATAACCATTATAAAACTGTAGTGTTTAAAAAATTTCTAAACTTAAATATTCCAGTTACTACATGATTTAATTTCACTCTCTAATTAGACATACGCTGTGTGTTGAATTCTGTCAGATTTGGAATTTATAGTTTCAGCTGGATTTAAAGTAGGACTATAGCAGGAAAGAAAAAGAATTCATTTATATGCATGTGAGTGGGGAGTTAGTGGAATCTTAATCTTTCTGAATGGGAAAATGTATGCAGTTATTTCTTTTCATCTCAGCGCCTTTGAGTGAATTTGCTTTTGTCTAAAATGAAAGGAGAAACAGCTCATTTTTCCATTGTCATAATAGTACAGTGATTCAGCAAAATGTAACTGATTATCCTGAACCCACAAGGCTAGTGTTAGAAAGGGTAGCCAAATTGCTAACTGTCAGCTGTTTTCCAGCTCAGTCCCATCACTACATCCAGCAGCTCACCTTTCATCTGGCTCTGGAAATCTGGGGATCATTAAAAATCAGCCAGCTCACTTTTCTCTTAGAATTTTGTGACTCCTATTTGATTGGTTCATTGTTAATTCTGATGAATAAGAATTTAAATTCCCAACTTCCAGAAGACTGCTTTTCTTTATAAAAAGATTGCAACTGATTTGCTTTTGGCTTATTCATTTAGATTCAGGAATTCTTCTCCATTAAAATAAATAACTTTTGAATATCACATATATTAAGATGAGTTGCTGAATGCTCACTTCCTTTCGTTATATTCAACTGGCGTATCGCTACATTCATATGGGCAGGAACACCAAAGGAGAAAACAGGACCCCAGGCTCTTGTCCCAGTCCCTGAAAATATGTCTTTCCCAGCACCTGAGGTTTTAGAAGAATGGCTGTGAGAAATCTCTATTTCGTGTTGACAAATATATTTAATGATAGTTACTTGATTGTATGTATTTGAAAGTGGTTCCTGAATTAACTCTGGATCAGTAGTCCTAGAGTTGGAGAGCTAAGGAAGGATGTTTGCAGAATCCTAAGCATTTCTCTTTAATTTGAGTACAATGCAGAGGAGATGATTTGCTACTCCACAGCAATTTCCAAAAAGTATTTTTCATTTCTAACAGAACCCTACCAGAGATCATTTCCCAAACAGCCAACCACGCTTGCTGGTATTTCCTGGCTAAGTTAGCAGGGTAGAGGGAAGTTAAAAATAAAAAATAAAAAATTATCCGATGGTACTCCATCTGCTCTGACCTCTAAAGGAGAGTATATTTCTTCAATGGAATTTGAGTTGTGATCTTACTTCCTATATGCTGTTGTCAAATCCAAAGGGGCTGAAATAGATCTGAGCTTTTGCAAACTTGACCCTGTCTCTAGAGCTGTAGGCCTTGGAGTCTACAGGTTCCCCGATCCCTAAGACACCCTTTATCGCTTCAGATGCATTTCACATATATAATGAGAAAATACCTCCTATTTGCACAATGACTACATATCCCCCCCGCAAAATAATCAGCACACGTGGTCTGATAATTGTGGAGACTATGAAATAGAAGAGTTGAAAATAGAGTTGTCCCAGAAATTCCAGGATGTGTGGTCAGAGTTGTTATGTGCTAGGCAATGAACTGGATCTTTTTATATAAGCTATCACCTCAAATCCTTAGAACAAGTGTATAAAATAAGTCGGATTATATAACTCACAAGAGAACTGAACTCATACTGAGAGTGATATATTCAAGCCATCACATCCAGGTTGAGTTGTTGGTTGCACCACAATGTCATGCTTCCTCTTTTGTGGTTTAGGGTTCCACAACACATAGATTCTTGGTATAAAGAATGATGTTCCCGGGTAACAAGTGGCCAGGGAAGTGAATATGTGGATCAAAACCTGAGATGCAGCACTATGGTCTTGTGGTCTTAAGTGTGACATTTCCAGAGGGGGAAATACACCTTTAGCAATTATAAAGTTTATGATAGAACTGGGGGTCATGTCATGGCTCCATTTGTTCTGTGACAGAGTAAAAATTATATTTTTTTTTTAACAGAAGAAATTTACTATCCTATCCAAATATTTTGTGCTGTGGCTTTTTCCTCTGGGAAAGAATCTTCGATTAACAACCTTTAATTTCTCAAGCTGATCTGAAAATTTGCTGCCTTGTGCATGCATTCGAGATACTTTTGAGGGACAGAAGTTTAGAGTTACTTTACAGATGATGCCTTTCCTTAAACTCTGCTTTTGATCAATTCTCTCCAGGCTCTACCCTAAAGAGACCCAATGTAGACAGACAGAAATGGCAGTAGAGAACCAGGAAGGAAAAAGGGTTATATTATTAATATATCAGTAGTGGATGTCTTTAACAGACTTTGAAAGCAGGATATTGATAGCACTGTCAAAGAAGTTTCAAATTAATATAAAGTCATAAGTTCTGAGAGGTAACCAGGTAAGAGCCAAAGAATGACACAAGCCCTCCTAACTTGGGAATCTGAGATGCATGAACAATTGTGATGGGAGGAGAATTGTTTGGGGACATAGATAAATCCCTCTTCACCTTTCGTTTTCCATCCTCTCTAACCTTGACACACAACTGCAGCCAGCACACTATTGCTGTTGGAATATTGACTTCAGATAACATTTCCAGACATGTAAATAAGAGTTTAATTGTGTGTAGAATTTTATTTAAATTATGGACCATATCTGGAATTTAAAACTCCTTAAATATAAAGTTCCAGAAAAATTTTCAGAGGTACACGTGTGAGTGAGTTCCAGCCATCATAGTAGAATAGCTACTTTGTGGTGACTTACTGAACAGACACATTCCAGTAAGATCCACGTTTGTACCAGGGCAGAATACCAGCTGCTATCCTATCTTCTCAACAAAGGACTCTTGTGTTTAAACAAAAAACTATGTACTGTATGCCCAGCAGCAGAAGGGAGTCTGAGCAGTGATGTCAAAGTATACCATGATGTCACCACAATTCACAAAGAATTACAGTTAATGCCATGTGAAGTGAGGCCAAATTCAACACTTTCCCTCTTGGGTGCTTCACAGTCTGAGAGACAGAAGCAAGGCCAGAGGTCAGGCCTTTGTATAATTTTGTTTCGCATTCTCCAGACACCCTAATTTTGGAAGCAGGGGAGGGAGAAGACAGCCTGCTAAAGAAAAGTCCCTGACCATCTGCTGAGAATGAATTGTAGTGTCTGTATGCACGAATGTCTATACTAGGATAGTTCTTAGGATTTCTACTGAAGACTACTAAATAAACAAATTTCACAAAAACAATACGCAAAAAAATCCAGATGTGTTTAGCAATAAATTCATACAAGAATTTGTCCAAGACCCTGAAGTAAATAAGACGAGAACAAAATAAATCAGACAGGGAGCACCTGAGAGTTTTAATAAACGTTAGAAATCAGACTGACTTACTCTCTTTTTCCCTTTCAGAGTGTTTATCCAGTCATTAGATGGTTTAGATCCTTGACCTCAGGAAAGGCAATATAAGAAAAAATTATTTAAGATGTTTGCAATCTTAGTTCAAACAATAGAGGACAGAAATAGGACCCTTAAAAATTAGCACCTGGCAAAAGTTTATTCCTATGAAACCAGGTCCTCCTCTATAATTTAACCACAGAGGCTGCCAAAGTTCCTACCCTTTGGTGGAGGTGGGAGTGTGTAGGTTGGATGTAGAAAGAGTGTGGCTTTGCCCCAGCCAGACCACCAGCCAAAGGGCCAGAGCTCACAAAAGGTAAAGGGAAGAGCCAGGCCAGGGGGTTGCCCAAGCTGAAGTCTATTAGGAAGTGCCAGGAATCAGGAACTCAGGAGATCAAGCACAAAGTGAATCTATAGATCCAGAGTTGGTGTCAGAGTCAGGGCATGAAGCCTGGGGCACTGTGCCTAGCAGGAAAGAAGTCAGAGGGAGACGCACTTGGAAATAATGAGCATTTATGCCCCAAGGCAATTCTGGAGTAGTGGGTGAAATAGCAGGCAAGGTGACAAGTGGAAATTAAACTCTCAGATTACAGTGTTATAAAATGATTTGTCCTTAGGGATCTTTTTCTTTTAGAGAGTGTCCTTTTGGTCTTTGGAACCAGTGGCAGAGAGTTTAAATGGTAGCAGCTGTTATGTTTTAGCTTGAGACAAAGAGGAAAATTCTTTGTAATCACAATGTATCCGTGTCACCTGTGTTGTTGCCTATAGGCTGAATCCATTCATTCATCAAACACATATATTTTAGTTGCTTGCTGTATGCCAGGCACTTTTCTAGGTGGACAATGAACAGGACATCCAAATATCCTTGACCTAGTAGGAGATAGAAAATAAATAATACGCTTAATAAATATCCATGGAACAGAACAGAGAACCCAGAAATAAGACCGCACACCTACAACTATCTGATCTTTGACAAAAGCAATGGGGAAAGGATTCCTTATTCAATAAATGGTTCTGGGATAACTGTCTAGCCATATGCAGAAAATTGAAACTGGATCGCTTCCTTACACCACATGCAAAAATTAATTCACGATGGATTAAAGACTTAAATGTAAAACCTAAAACTATAAAAATCCTGGAAGACAATGTAGGCAATACCATTCTGGACATAGGAACTGGCAAAGATTTCATGATGAAGACGCCAAAAACAACAGAAGCAAAAATTGACAAATGGGATCTAATGAAGCTAACGAACTTCTACACAGCAAAAGAAACTATCATCAGAGTGAACAGACAACCTACAGAATCGAAGAAAATATTTGCAAACTATGCATCTGACAAAGGTCTAACATCCAGCATCTATAAGAAATTAAACAAATTTATAAGAAAAAAACAATGCCATTGAAAGGTAGGTAAAGAATATGAATAGACACTTCTCAAAAGAAGACATTTATGTAACCAAAGAGCATATGGGAAAAAAAGCTCAACATCACTAATCATTAGAGAAATGCAAACCAAAACCACAATGAGATACCATTTCTGACCAGTCAGAATGACTATTGTTAAAAAGTCAAAAAATAACAGATGCTGGCAAGGTTGTGGAAAAAAAGAAACACTTATACACTGTTGGTGGGAGTGTAAATTAGTTCAAGCATTATGAAAGACAGCATGGCGCTTCCTCAAAGACCTAAGGACAGAAATACTATTTGACCCAGTAATCCCACTCCTGAGTATATACCCAAAGGAATATAAATTGTTCTATTATAAAGACACATGCACATGTATGTTCATTGCAGCACTGTTCACAATACCAAAGACATGGAACCAACCCAAATGCCCATCAATGATAGACTGGATAAAGAAAATGTGGTAAAGAAACACCATGGAATATTATGTAACCATAAAAAAGAATGGGATTATGCCCTTTGCAGGGACGTGGATGGAGCTGGAGGCCATTATCCTTAGCAAACTGACACAGGAACAAAAACAAACAAACAAACAAAAACAAATACTGCATGTTATCACTTATAAGTGGGGGCTAAATGATAAGAACACATGAAGACAAAAGGTGAAACAACAGACACTGGTGCCTACTTAAGGGTGAAGGGTGAGAGGAGGCAGAAGATCAGGAAAAAAACTATTGGGTACTAGGCTTAGTACCTGTGCAATGAAATAATCTGTACGATATAGCCCCATGACACGCATATACCTATGTAACAAAGGTGCACATCCTGCACATGTACCCCTGAACTTAAAAGTTAAAAAATAAATATTATGACTGAGGAGAAGTACAGCTTTAAATAGTCTGATCAAAGTAGATCTTATTGAGAAGGTATTGATTTTCTCAAAGACTTCAAAGAGTCAGACAACTGCCGTAGAAGTGCCTGAGGAAGAGTGTTACAGCCAGAGGTAGCAACTCAGGGCTGTCCTGAGATGAGAAAGTGTCTGTTGTGTTTGAAGGGCAGCAAAGAGACTGAGCCAGAGGGAGTGAGGTCAGAGAGGTCGTTCACATAGATGCTGCAGGACGATGTGGGCTGTTGTAAGGGTCTGGTGAACGTGCAAGGAAATTTGCTAGTCCTGGCTATGACTGCTAAACCCCAGGAGAGAGAATGCCAGGTGTGGGGAGGATATGCATCCTTCTTTTCTTCTGCGTGTGTCTTCATGGCCATCTAAACCTCAAGGGGAACATGGTATCTCATAGACTAGAGAGAAGCTCATTGATGACACAGTGCTATTTAGCCTAGACTTCAACTCTGGTGACAACAAATCCTAGTAATGCGATTTGTGGAAGTTGTGTAATCTGTTTCAGTTTTATTTTTGTGAAATAGACACAATTGTAGCTAATTTTCAAGATTATTACAAGAATTATGTGAGAAGTTATGTATCTAAAAATAGCAAGTTTTCACAAACACTAGTTCACATTTCCTTCTGTAAGCAGGTTTCCCTCCTGTCTTTCTCCTCCTCCATGCCCCTTTGACCTTTAGTTATACTGCTCTTACTCCCTGTCTACTCTCACCTGTTTTGAGGAAATAATCTGATTAAACCCCCTCACCCTAGATTGAGACCGTACCTACCACCTATATGTATTCCCAACAGCACCATAACAGCCAGCTTAATGCCTTATGCTCAGTCGATTTGGTCTAATTTAAGTATAATCAGCAACTTCATGTGTTACTCCTCCCAAGGGTACTGGAACAACAGACAAAGGACTACACCAGTGTTTTTCCAACTTTTTAACACAAAGGAGCCCTTTATTATTTTTTTTCCTATGGGACTTGTGTTTTGGAAGTTTCCATCTACTCAAAACACTGCATGTATTAAGTAATAATTTGTTTTCCTATTTTATAGCTAAAAAAAACCTGAGTTTGCAATTAAAAAATAAATATAGTAAAGGTCAAGATTCTGCTTGTTTGTATAATGAGATGATTGGTGTTTTGGTGACCTTATGTAGTTTTACTGCAGGTAAATATATTTCCATTAGGCTTTTGGAAATAGTAAACGTAGCTCATGGAGCACTGTTAGCACCTTTGTGAATTACTGGGGATTCTGTTTTCTCTTACTGGAAATCTTAGTTGTAAACCAAAAAAAAGAAAAAGAAAAAAAAAAACCAAGTGTGTAACAGAGGAAATTTTGGTACCCATAACAAACCATGAGAGAGATAGAGTATGGCTGCCTGTGTGGCAGGGGGAGAGGTAGGAGGTATGGACCACAGGTGTTGTTGGGGCTTAGCACCTTCCCATTCACTTGCTATATGTGCTTCTAAGTCACAGATCACAGATGAAACCATCTCTTCATCCCTGTGCATAAGTGTAACTCTAGAGGTAGTGATCTTGATTAGAATATTCAAACTTGTTATTACTGCTCATTATTGCCATATAAATACTGCATAGTATGCCTTTTCATGGTTAATGGGCATCCTACTATAATTTATAGTCAAATAATCTCAAGGTGGAATTTTGGTTTTGTTATTAACCAGCTATGTGACCTTGGGGAAGTTATCTTCTCTGAACCTCAGTATTATAATCTGATTGGTATTTTGGTGACCTTATGAAGTTTTATTGCAGGTATTAGAGCCACCTCTTTGAAACTGCTTGTATTTATTTGCTCAGATGTTATTGAGACATTTATTTGTTCAGATGTTATTGGGACATTGTTACATGACATTGTCTTTCAGAAAACTCACAAGTAATATGTATTATTTCAGTACTTTAATTATGGTGCTCCTGAGCTGGTTTTTGATTTATTCATTTATTACACAAATACGTACTGTCTACTATAAAGAACACATTATTGCATACATTTTCTAAAAGATTCAGTGGATTCTCTGACTCTTACAACTGCTCATGTGTTCCTATTTTCTAGGAAGCTCAAATCCAGATGTGACCTCCCCCCACCACATCTAGCAACTGTACAGGACGGCATAGTGTGCATTATGTGTAGTTCTCTCATTTCTAGATTTATCTTTCTTACCTTTGCCTTTCTTTTTGCTCCATTCACTCATTTGTTTTCTTAATTTTATTGTTATATGTATGCTATAAATCTTTTTATTATTTAATGAAAGGTTAAGCATAAGCGAATTAATGAATAGCTAAATCTTTTGAGGATGAGGTTAGAAATGCACTCCCTCCCCTATATATTAAAATAGTAAATAAAGGATAATCTATGTAAATCATACTGTTACCCATAAAGTTCTATCTGAATGAAGTAAATATAAATAAGAGCAGCTATGGTCAGATTTGCACAGTTTAGTTTTCCATATTTGTCTTTCCCAGTGCTGAAAATAGAAGGCTTTAAAAGTTTCTTACCTCATGGTGTTGGATCAAGAAAAGCTTGACATCACTGGCTCAGTATTTGATGCTAGATTGAGGTCCTTATGGGAAACCATTTGAAATGAAGCCAGTGTGAACCCATCCTAAGAATGTCAGTCTGAGGCATGATATCTGCTTATGGATTATATTTATTTATGTTCTCCAAATTATTAGTATGGTGATCTTTCTTTCTCCTGTGGCTACTAATGAAGGCATTTTATTATACGTATTTCAGTGTCTAGAGAATTTCAGTCTTGCATACTGCCTGTTCTCTTGCTATCAGCTCTGTAAAGTAAAGGAAGAAATCCCTACTGCAGGCCTGATGCCTAAAATCTGCACAACATGCTAAGTCTCTGAGCCAACTCGGATTGGATGCTATGATCCTAGTTTGTTTGTTTGTTTGTTTTTGGCAGTGGGGAGGGGGTTGGGTCGGTGGGCAGTTCTCTCCCTCCCTTTAGTAAATCTGAAAGAAGAATAAAGAAAAATCAGCAGTGTCAAGTGTGTTTGCTCAACTCAAAAATAAGACAAGGGGCTGCATATCTTTGTACACATATATGTACATAAGAGAGGGTACAAAAGACATACATTTCAGATATGAAAGCAGAACTTGATAACCCACTAGTGGTGTCTAAACAATGAAAACACTATTAATTTGGTAAGTTTCGGGGTGCTATTTTGCCTTTCTTTAAATTTTTCTTGGATCTTCTCACTTTTTTGTTACCTGAGATTAAAATATTGCAAAATAAGCAACACTGTGCAATGATTTTGGGTGAGGATGAGGTCAGACCACTGCATCCAGCTGACACCTCATAGCAGAGTACTAATAAGCTGTATTAGATCAAAATATTCAGTTTTCCACTGTTTGCAAAAAAATTTTTGTGCAGTTGCCGAGGTTATGAGTGGTCATTATCTCACTTAAATGTTTTGTCCAGAATGGGGTGGGTCTGGGAACTCAGTGACCTAAACATTGCCTTTCATGACACTTCTCTAATAATTAACATAGGTGCACTCGGGAAATAGTCTCTGAAAAATAATAGCCCTTTACAGCAATTCCTGTTCATGCATCAGGACAGAGGTTTAGGTAGCCTCTTGCTGTCATTTATGGTATGTCTGTTTCTTTGTGTGAACAGTTAAAAACACATGTACATATACATGCCTACACACATGCATGCACACATTTTTGCAGACTTGTATGTCAATGGCTGCAGTCTAAGGCCGCCTATCTGCAAACTACATTGGAACTATTAGCAAACCATTATGTGTTTCATTGATTCAGCAGCATTTATTGTGTATCTCAAATGTCTGATACTGGGCTGAGCAGCAGAAATGTCAAGATTAATAAAACACAGGTTCTCAGGTAGCCCAGGATGTTGTGTAGAGATAGACATGTTAATAGAGTAAACTCAATATAAGTTATATAACAATTTGAATTGGGTATACATGAAAAAAAAATAATAATAATAGTGGCTTAGACACATAAAAAATTTATTCTCTCACAAAAAAAGATGTAATCAGTCCAAGTGTGGTTCAGGAAACAGGATCTTTCTCTCTTTCTGCTCTGCCATTCTGAGTACAAGGCTTCCATTCTCAAGATTGTCTCATTTCCAAGATGGCTGCTGGAGCCAGCAGGAAGGTAGGAAGGGGGAGGGCGGAAAAGGCATTCCCCAGCTAAGTCAGCTTCTTTTAAGTAGCCTTCCGAGAAGCCTCACACAACACTTCCACTTTTATTTCAGTAATTATGATTTGGTCTCATGACGAATGAGAAATGTATTCTTTTAACTGCATATAATGCTAACCAAGATAAAATTGGGCTCCAGTACAAGAAAAATAAGAGAAGATGAATATTGGATGACAACCAGAAACCTCTGTCACATGGAAGTAGGAAGAAATGACTATGGAAACATACAGCAATAAGGCAGTTACCTCTGGAATCTGGACAGGCTTTCTTGAGGAGACACCTAATTTGGGATTTGAAGGATGAATAGGAGTTTGCCAAATAAAGACTAGGGAAAGAGTATCCTAGACAAAAAATAATAGCACGTGCACAGAGGGCCAGTTAAGCCCATTTTTGTATTTCTATTTATTTTTCTCTCTGTTATTAATAGTAGGTCTTAAAGTAACAACTAATTTTAATTAATCTAACAGTTATTCAAAATCAACAGATTAAGATATGTCAAGTATGATTATCCTGATATCTCTACAAACAATTTTCCACTTGGACCAAAGTAAGAACATTTTATCTGATATCAAGTATTCCACATTTTAAAATAATTGAGTTAGAAGATTTTGGCATCTTGAAGAGGAATCAATAACAGAGAAAAGGAAGAAAAAAAACAATTGTGTCAGGGAGATGTTTGTCTTTTAAATTCTGAAGCTAAACAAAGCCCATTTAAAACTGACTTGGTTCATATCCTGGGGTCCATAAACCCACACTAAGAGTGCTAAGTCAGGCGTCTAGCCAAGTTAGTCTTAAAGTATGTCACCTCCTATTTAGCTATTTCTAATATTACTGTTACTTTGGATCTGTGAAGCTGAATTGTTCATTACTGAAAATGGTTTTGGAGCCATAAGAAATCTTTAGACTTAGAGAGAGATTTTCATGATTATCTCCTTTGGCTCCATTAGAGGTATCAGAATCCATTAAAAATTTTCCGGAGAAACTTAAATCCTTTGAGAAACCTGAAATTCCTATAGTTTGAGGAGTAAATCCAGTTAGATTTGGGATGCCTGAGAGTGGAAATTTCTGTGCCCACTGCCTGTGCTGTCCTTCCACATAGCGAAGGACCTTGTCAGATTAAGTCCTCTTTAATCCCAGCAACCACAACAACAGTAAAGTCAATAATGCTTTGAATATTGCCTAAATTAAAACTGCCATGCTTTCTCAAAGAATTCGGTCCTTCTAAGGCAATTAGGTTATCAGTTTTCTGGTTTTTTGTTTTTTTTTTTTTTTTTTTTTTTTTTTTTGGCCAACTTTGGTTTTGCTTCCTCTCCAATTAGCTAGTATCCAGCCATTTCTAAAGGACACAGTGAACCTCATTGTGACACCTCTCTTCCGTTGTTAACTCTGACTTCACATCTCAGCTCAAAAAAGTCTCTTCCTAAGGGAAATCTTCTCTTGCCTCCCTAACCAAATTGAGTTATCCAAATTTTATGCTCTCAGAGTGCCATGTGTCTGTGTTTTATAGCTTTTATCATGATTATCATTTTATGCTTTTTGCGTGTGATGATTTGAGCACTATCTCCCTCTGCCACTAGACTGTAAAGTCTCATGAGAGTGGACCCATAGATGCTGAAATTCACCATTGAATGTTGCTGCTAGCACAGTGCCTGGCCCATAGCAGGTCCTCAATAAATGCTGCCTAAACAGTTAAATGAATTCTTTTATAAAGTACTTCTGTAATCCCATTTGACACTGTACTAAGAACATAAGAGTGAATACAGAAGTGATCCGCTCATGGGTGGACCCATCTATAGATATGAATTTTGAAAATAATTTTACTGCAGTTACGTAGAAATACACCAAAGCAGTCTTATGCCAGCACATGCTTGGCACTGCAGGGATGAAATTTGGTTGCTTTCTGAAGTGGCCTCACTGCAGCCTCTGAATAGATTGAGGTGAACTGCTCCTCAGCTACGGTAAACCCACAGGGATAGAGCCCATCTGCCTTTGTCCCTGACTTTAGAACTCAGCACCATGTTTTCCTGACATCTTTACACTTAAAAAAATGTACAGTTATTGAAGGAGTTGTTGCTTTTCATCTGTTTTTAAAAGATGTTCATTTGCTATTAATGAAAAAATACACATTACCACATTTTAAAAATAGAGTACATATATAACACAATATTAAATGATTATGTTTTTAAACCTTTGCCTAAACATGTGTTTGCAATTATTAATAAAAGGAATAAAAAAGAAAAGCCTCAAGCCTCTGGTCATATTAACAAGCAGATTTTTGAAAGGCAAGAAGAACTGTGGGGACTTTATGAAGAGAAGCCATAAGTCCCTTCAGTTGTCACTACCATTATCATTTTATTTTGTCAAACAGAGTAATTGAAATAGTTTGGGAATGGAATAAATCTTTCTATATTTGATCTAACTAGAACTATAAGCCATATAACCTGGCATAATTTGGATTTGAATTTCTAAAACTCAGATATTGGAAAGTAAAGAGGAAAGACACAAGTGGCATTGCCCACATACTTTATAAAAGCCTGTGATGTTGTTAAGCCTGATTTGGACCAGGTGTAAATGTTTCACTAGAAGTCTTTAGAACTTGACTGCTTATTAGCTAAGTGACCTTGGGTAAGATTCATGACCTCGGGTAAGATTCATTCATCTCCATATAGAATGGAGATATCTTACTTGCATGGCTCTTTTGAGAATGAATGAGATATTTGTACTGTGCCTGGTACAGGACAGGATAAGGCAAATGACAGGGTCTTAGTGGTGTTCATCCCTGCTGCCCTTCATGCAACCCTCCTCTTCCTCACGCATACACACACTAAGTTTGTATCTGTTTGCTGATTCTCTTCTCTTTTTTAAGCTGGAGTGCTAGCTAGAAAAGGAAGTATTTTCATTATCACTCAGCAAATATTTTTTGAGGGCCTACAATTGACTAAGCACTGTTCTCATTGCTTGGAATACATTAATTAGCCCAAGATACAAATCACCCACCCTTATGCAGCTTACATTCTAAGGAACCATGTGGAACGTGGAGATCATTTATAAAATGTTTCCTGCTACCATTACCTCTTGGTTGTAGTTTTTGTCATTTGGGTGAATCGTAATTATTAACGTAGGAGTTATTCTTGAATTAGGCCCAAAACATCAGTAATTCAGGATCTTCTTGTTTCTCTTACTTTCTTCCCATCATTCCCTACCCTGCTCCCTATTCTCTCTCATTCTCTTTCTTTTACCCTTCTTTCTATTTGTATATCTGAACTTTGAAAACATCTTTACCCATGCTACCTTTTTTTCTTTCTTAGCTTGATTCAAATTCTGGTTGAATTCCATCCCCTTCATGGGAAGTATGTTTTAGGCCCCTCAGGGATGAAGGGAGGGTTGTTTTGTGGTGATTGGCCTCGTAGTGGATTCTGCCATCGGTAGGTGCTTGGTTGAATTACACATCTCTCTTTCTTGTTAGATCGTTGGCTGCGATCACCAGCTGGGAAGCACCGTCAAGGAAGATAACTGTGGGGTCTGCAACGGAGATGGGTCCACCTGCCGGCTGGTCCGAGGGCAGTATAAATCCCAGCTCTCCGCAACCAAATGTAAGACACACAGAGATGGGTGACCTTTGGACTTGTTAATTTATCCTCCCCTGGCTTAGGTCTGGCCCCACTAAACAGCCAGGGAACAACACATCCACCAAAATGATGATGAACCTGAAAGTGTAGAAGGCCTCATGCTTGGGCATGTGAATTAGCTTAGGTGGGACAAGTCAGGTTACCAGCTGCAGTTCCAAAGAGGAAACCTGTCCTTCTGAGGCACATCAGGAGTGAGCCAGACATGGGGCTACAAATACTCTCTGTGTAAACATGAGCTTTGCTGTCCAACATGAGGACAGACTGTATCCCAGCTCCTGCATGATGTATAGTGTGATATGCCTGGTGGAAGATAGCAGGGAGAGTGGGAAGATAACACAAATTCACTCCTGTCACTGTGAAGTCACATGACCTTCATTTACAAGGTGGCCTTTGGTCAGTACTAAAACAAGTTCTTTCAGAATTAATGTAGGGCAGTGATTACGTGAAGTTTTGGTTTTTTGGTTTTTGGGTTTTGTGTGTGTGTGTGTGTGTGTGTTTTTTTTTTTTTTTGAGAGCAGGTCTCTCATGCTGTTGCCCAGGCTGGAGTGCAATGGGGCGATCTCAGCTCACTGCAACCTCTGCTTCCCGCGTTCAAGCGATTCTCTTGCCTCAACCTTGCAAGTAGCTGGAATTACAGGCACATGCCACCACACCCAGCTAATTTTTGTATTTTTAGTACAGACAGGGTTTCGTCATGTTGGCCAGGCTAGTCTTGAACTCCTGACCTCAAGCGATCCACCCGTCTCAGCCTCCCAAAGTGAGAGATTACAGGCACAAGCCACTGCACCCAGGCTATATGAAGTTTTTTATTGACCTTTGTGTCCTGATATCTCAATACTAGCAAAAAAAAAAAAAAAAAGTGTGCTTATTATACATGTACTCACTGAGAACTTCACACAATCATCCTCTGTAATTGTTATAACAACCTCATGAGCAAAGTACTATTAATCCCCATGTTATGGATGAGATAACTGAAGCTTAGCTAGATTTTGGGACTTACACAGAGTCACACAGTTGTAATGGAGCCAAGATTTGAGCTCAGAGTCTGATTCCAGAGCCTAAGCACTTACTTGTTCCTCTGGACTGGTCACAGCCCTGCCGATAGTCTCCGTGGCGGGACATTTGCAAAGCAGATAGATGGATCAAGGGAAGGTGCCCCAGATGTCTACCCAGTCAGGTCCTGCTAGGATAGATGGTACAAGTTCTCATGGTACCTAAGCCAAAAACGGAGTCATTAATCTGAGACATTTTATGATGCACAGTCCTCTGTGACAAGCACTGTTCTAGGCACTGCAGCAGATACAGATAGAAATAAGACAACCCTTGTATTAAGGACATGCATTTTTAGAATTATTTTGGCATTGCTTGGCATATTGTCTCCAGATTTCGCTACTATGCAGAATCCTTCAGTAGATCCCTGATTGAGTATTTCTTTCCACATGTCTCTCTGACTTGGGAAATGAGAATGAATATCTTTACTGAATGTGTTTTGTTATCTTTACTTGTTGACTAGCTGGAGGAAAACAATTGACATATGGGGAGTTTGTTGCTTTAAATGGACTTACAGGTCAAGGAAGAAAGGCAGATGCAGTTATTCTGGTATGCAGTGGAGAAATATTCTCAGAAGCCTTAAAAGGCAGCTTGCCAAAGGATTAGCCTCGAGGTAAAAAGAGGGGGCAGAAAGAAAGAACGGGGACTACTAAACACATGAAAAATTGGAGATACCAGTTTAGGGAACTCTGTACATTCTAACTCCATTGGAAGCAGCGGAAAATGTAATTCTGCAAAAATAAATAAAATAAAATAGATTTAAAGAATGAGATAACTTAGACATTGATATAATACATTTAGGCAAGATTTTTCTTTGGTCATGTCTGTTGGTAGCTTCTTCTATAAGATGAAAAATTTCTAAAGTTAGAAGATGGAAACCAGAAATGGATAGAGGCATAATTCTCTTGTAAATCATGGTTGGATGTTAGGAAAGAGTTATGTTTGAAAGATCACTCTTAAGAACGCTTCAAGAATGCTAGAAGAATTAAAATCTCTCTAATTATTTCTGTCTTGTATCTGAATCAGTTTTCATTATCTAGGAATCTAGGAATTACTGTTAGGTACAAAAGGGAATGTCATGCATGTGTGCAGTAACGGCTGTATAGTGTCCTGGGAGCATGTTTTTAATGGTAAAGATGCTTCTTTATTCTCATGTCCATACCTTCTTGTTCTCATAGAGGAGCTAGACTACTATGCTCAGATAGACATTCCTCTTACCGTACTGTTTGGGAGGGATGGGTAACCTCTGGGGCCTGAATCGCAAAACAATGATGGAGAAGCTCCGAAGGAACAAACTGAAGCAAATTGAGAGCCCTATATAATCTCCAAGTCTACAAATAAATACCTCAATGAAAAGTGCCCTATTCAAGACCAACAGTGGGTGAATTATATGATACACAACCTGATGATTATACATAACGGCAAAATGCAATTGATTCATTTACCTTAGCACTGATGATGCCTCATGACAAAATGATTGATATCAATAAAGCCCAGCGTATGCATGCATCTCACCACAATCTATAGCAGATGCTGAACAAACTGCCTCACTTATGTTTTCTCCACCCTAGAAGAATCTTCCATCTTATATTTACGGACTGTGAGGCGACCCACTGGCAGGGAATATGAGGCTGCTCTGCAGGGCCCAGTGGAGTGGCCAGGTGAGCAGTTCTCCATGCCTGGAGGAGTTCTGCCAGATCTCTCCCCTGTCTTCTGCCAAAAAGCACCGTCAGCTCGCCACATGCTCTCTTCAAACTTCTGGCACTCAGATTCCCCACATTGAACTCATTTTCTTTCTGAACTTATATCCAAGTTTTTTTCCCCCGTATGTTATCAAGCCTCAGAGGAACAAAGCAAAAACAGGAGAGTGGAGAAAGACCATGGTAGAAAGTGCCAGAAGGATAAAGAGAAGTAGGAATAGTTTATCAAATGGCTGCCATTTGCTGGTGAATTTTTAAAAAATCATCTTTTTATTAAAAGACATTACAGTTGCCTAATACAAATACAGACAATGGAAATAGAGCAAGATCAAAGTACTCTTTCTCCTTTCTTAAAGGAAAAGACTGCCCACTGGTAGCACTCAGCCGTTTCATTTTTCCTAGTTACTTCCCAACTCCCCAGCCCAACAAAATAGTCAAATATAGCTAACATTACCTTGCTTTTGATTCTTGAAATTTAAAGGCTCACTTCTCACAAGATGTATTGACTTATACTATATTATGTATTTTCAAAGTATACTCAGAATATTCTTAGGGCTAGAGCCAGCCTATTTGCTATCAATTTGATATTTCCAGCTTTGTGGAGTTCTTATCTGTATCTGTATGTTTTGAAATCACCTGGAGATCCTAAAGCTGTCTCTGTACCTTCCTTGCATGGTGAGGTCACTTAACTAATTTATATCAAGATAAAATTAAGTTTAAGCTTTTTTTTTTTTTTTTTTTTTT
>NW_016809668.1:879160-899585 GCF_001698545.2 Rhinopithecus bieti
ATTCTTTTTTTTTTTTTTGAGGCGGAGTCTTGCTCTGTGGCCCAGGCTGGAGTGCAGTGGCCGGATCTCAGCTCACTGCAAGCTCCGCCCCCCGGGTTTACGCCATTCTCCTGCCTCAGCCTCCTGAGTAGCTGGGACTACAGGCGCCTGCCACCGCGCCCGGCTAATTTTTTGTATTTTTAGTAGAGACGGGGTTTCACCATGGTCTCGATCTCCTGACCTTGTGATCCACCCGCCTCGGCCTCCCAAAGTGCTGGGATTACAGGCGTGAGCCACCGCGCCCGGCCTAGTTTAAGCTTTTAATACTTAAAAATATGCTCTCAGACTGTGGCTTATACTGATGTGTGATGGCTATGGGTAAACATATTCTTGGACTATCATTCTACCTCAAAGATTTTGAGGTAAAGTACGCTTATAATAAAACACAGGCCTCTATGCTATAAAGTACAAAATACATATGGATTTTTTAAAGAAAGCACAAAACATTAAAGAAATTTCCACTTGCCCCTGGATGCTTCAGGCTATCCTCACAAGCCACTCAAGGATATATTCATTCAACAGCACATATTTAATGGGCACCTGCTATGTGCTGAGGAACTGTTCTAGGTGCTGGAAACACAGCACAGAACAAAACAGACAAAATCCATTTATCTTCATAGGAGCCATGGAAAAAACAAACCAGAGCAGGAGAACAGGAAATGGGTATAGGCTGCCAACCACGAGTGATGCAGGGGAGCTGCAATTTTCAGTATGTTAATAAAGAAAGGACTCACTGATAACATGGCATTTGAACAAGGATCTAAGGGAAGTGAAAAGAGGTCACCATGCAAAAGTCAGGGAGAAGAAAATTCTAGGATATATTTGGGATATATTTCAGGAAGAACAAAGAAGCCAGTGTGACTAAAATGAGATGAGTTTCAAAAAGGCTAGAGAAAATGATGTGAGGCAGGGGGAAGAACGGCACAGATATTGTGGGGTTTTGTAAGTCTGAATGAAATGGGAAGTCGTTGGAGGATTTTGAACAGAGGAATGAATTGATCAGATTTCTGCTATACTGAGAATAGACTGTAGTTGGAAAGACGTTACACTAAGCCAGGCCACAGATGACAGTGACTTGGACTGTACCAGTAGCTGTGGCAATGATGAGAAGTGATCCAATTCTAGATACACTGCACCTGTAGTTATTTATTTATTTCCTTCCCTCCTTCCCTCCTTCCTTTCTTTTCTTTCTCTCTCTCTCTTTCTCTCTCTCTCTCTTTCTTTCTTTCTCTTTCTTTTCTTTCTCTCTCTCTCTCTCTCTCTCTCTCTCTCTCTCTCTCTCTCTCTCTCTCTTTCTTTGAAACAGGGTCTCACTCTGTCTCTGAGGCTTCAGTGCAGTGGCACAATCACAGTTCAGCTCATTGCAGCCTTGACCTCCTGGACTCAGGTGATCCTCCCACTTCAGCCTCCCTGAGTAGCTGGGATTACAGGTGTGCACCACCACACCTGGCTAATTTTTGTGTTTTTAGTAGAGATGGGGTTTTGCCGTGTTGGCCAGGCTGGTCTCAAACTCATGGCCTCAAGTGATCTGCCCACCTTAACCTCCCAAAGTGTTGGGATTGCAGGTGTGAGCCATGGCACCTGGCCAGCATTTTATATTTTAGCCATTCTTATCAGTGAGTAGTGGTATCTCATACTTGTTTTTATTTGCATATTCCTAACGGCTAATAATGCTCACATCTTTTCATGTTTCATTAGCTTGCAATTGATGCTGTAACTAATTACCACAGACTAAGTGATTTAAAGCAACACAAATTTATTATTTTATGGTTCTGGGGGCGTCAGAAAACTGAAATAGGTTTCAGTGGGCTAAAAACAAGGTATTTGCAGAATTCAGCTCTGGAAGCATTCAGGGAGAATTTCTTTTTCTTCAATTTTGATTTTCCTGCTCCTGGAGCCTATGCACATTCTTTGGCATCTTCAAAGCCAGTAGCGTAGCATCTTCAGCTCTCTCTCTGACTCAAGCTTCCTCTTCTGCCTGCCTCTTGTATATTAAAGAATGTTTGTGATTACACTGAGTCCACTCAGATCATCCAGGATAATCGCTTAATTTTAGGGTCAGCTGATTAGCAATCTTAATTTCCCCTGCCCACATAATATCACACATTCACAGATTTAAGGACTTACTTAGCAGGAGAGAGGGATACATTAGTCTACTTACCATGGTGTGCTTTGTTCATCTTTTGCATAATGTCGTTTCAAGTCTTTTGCTCATTTTTAAAAAATGTGTTGCTTGACTTTCTCTTGTTGAGTTTTGGGAGTTCTTTACATGTTTTCTAGGTATAAGTCCTTTGTGGGATATTTGAATTGGAAGTATTTTCTCCATCATAGCTTTTTTCTTCAAAATTGCTTAAGGTTATCTTTCACAGAGCAAAAGCTTTTTATTTAGATGAAGACCAGGCTATCATTTTTTTCTTTTATGGCTCGTACTTTTAATGTCATGTCTAAGAACTTCTTGCCTAAGACCAGGACACAAAGATTTTCTCTTATGTTTTCTTGCAGAAATACATTTCACCTTTAGATCAGTGACCTATTTTCAGTTATTTTTAGTATAAGGTGTAAGTTTGACAGGTAGGTTGAAATTTTTTTCATATAGATGCCCAATTCTTCCAGTACCATTTGTTGAAAAGACAACCTTTTCTCTTTTGAATTGTATTTAAACCGTGTCAAAAATCTATTGCCATTTCCGTGTGGGTCTGTTTCTGGACTGTATTCTGATATGTGTCTGTCCCTTCATCAGTACTCCATTTTTTTTTATTACTGTGGCTTTAAGGTAAATCTTAAAATGAGGTAGTGTGATTTCTCCAACTTTATTCTTGTTTTCAAATTCATTTTGGCTATTCTATTCTGAGTCTTTGCCTTTCCATATAAATTTTACTACCTGCTTATCCATATCTACAAAAAGTCTTGCTGGGATTTTGTTGTGTTAATTCTACAGATTGATTTGGAGGGGGTAGGAATTGGCATCTTTACCATGTTAAGTCACTCAATCTGTAAGGTATGAGAATTTTATGTCTCTGTTTATTTAGGTCTTGTTTTATCTCTTTGATTAGCCTTTATTAGCTTTCAGCATGAAGATCGCATATACTTTAGTTAGATTTACACCTGCTGTATTTTTTTGTAACTATTGCAAATGCCATTATATTCTCTTTTTTAAAATTAGAGGTGGGGTTTCACTATGTTGCTCAGACTGAAGTTCAGTGGCTATTCACAGATGTAATGACAGCACACTACAGACCCACACTCAGCTCAAGTGATCTACCTGCCTCAGCCTCCCAAGTAGCTGGGACTGCAGGAGTTACTGTGCTTGGCTTGGCGTTGTATTCTTTGTTTCCATTTCCAATTATATATTGCTGGTTCATAGAAATATGGTTGATTTTTGTGTGTTAGCCATGTATTATGTAAACTTGATAAACTCACTCAATACCTGTGAGTTTTTTGGTAGATGACTGGGATTTTCTCAATAAACAATCATGTTGTTTGCAAATAAGAGTGGTTTTGCCTCTTTTCAATTTGTAAGCCACTCTTTTTTTTTTTTTTTTTTTTTGGAGTCTTATTGTACTGGCTACGCATGCAATACAATAGTGAATAGGAATGATGACAATGGAGATCCTTATCTTATTCCCAATCTTAAGAGGAAAGCGTTCAGTTTCTCACCATTGAGTATGATGTTAGCTGTAGGTTTTTATAAATGCCCTTTATCAGGTTGAGGAAGTTCCCTTCCTTTCCTGGTTTGCTGGAAGTTATTATCATGAAGGGATGATGAATTTTATTAAATTCTCTTTTACCTCAACTGACAAAATCGTGGTTTTTCTTTAGACTGTTATTGTGATGAATTACATTAATTGGTTTTTAAATAACCAACTTTGCATTTCTGGGATAAACTGTACTTGGTTATGCTGTATTATTCTTTATATAGATTTCTGGTTTGATTCGGCAGTATTTTGCTGAGGCTTTTTATCTGTGTTCATGAGAGATACTGGTCTGTCGTTTTCTTTTATGTATTTGTTTGGTGTTAGTATTAGCACAAAATGGCCTCAAATGATGAGTTGAGAAGTAAGAGACTGTATAGAATTGATGTTATTTCTTCTTTAAGTGGTTGGTACCATGCCCCAGTGAAATTTTCTGGATCTGGAGATTTATTTTTCAGTATGTGACCTTATGAACATAATGAATACCATTATAGTAACTATTTTAATGTCCATTCTGTGTTTGGATTGATTGATTTTTCACTTTAATATGTGCTGTATTTTTTTTTGTTTCTTTACATGCCTCGTATTTTTTGACTGGATGCAAATTTTACTTTTTTGAGTACTAGATATTTTTTTATTTCTATAAATATCCTTGAGCTGTGTTCTGGGAGCAGTTAAGTTACTGAAATCAGTTTGAACCTTTGGGGTCTTAAAATGTGGTAGACAGGACCAAAGCCATGTTTGGTCTAGAGCTAATTGCACCCTTTTACTGAGGCAGGACCTTTCTGAGTATACTACTCAATGTTCCATGACTTACAAAGTTTGTCACTTTGGCTGATGGGATAAGATACTATTCTCAGCCCTGTATGAGCACCATGTACTCTTCTCTATAATTCTTTTGTGTAGTTCTTACCCCAGGCCAGGTAATTTCCTCACACTTATGTATTGATTGCTATGCTGCTGGCTACTTTAAGGAAACCCTCTTGGGTCTCCAGAGTTGGCTTTCTGTATAGCTCTCTCCTTTCTGTTACTTTGTCCCAGAAATTCTAACTGTTTTGGTCTCCTTGGACTCTTGGCTTTGTCTCCTCAATTCAGGGAATCTACTAAGCTCTACCAGCCTTCCTACTTCCAAAGCTGTAGCCTGGGAACTCTATGAAGGCAGTGAGCTGAGGCAATGTTGGGCCTTATCTGATTTGTTTCCTGAGTGTACAGAATTGCTGCCCTTGTTTGCCTGATGTTCACTAACTTAAAAACCATGGTTTCATCTGACTTTTTAATTGTTTTAGGCAGAATATTAAATCTAGTTCCTGTTAGTTCATCTTTGTCAGAAGCAGAAGTCTTGGTGCTGGGCTCTCAATTCCACTCTGCAGTTACACAGAGCTAGCCAGCTTTTGACTCCTTCTGTGGCAATGTAGTTAAGCACCTCTAATTCTTCATCTCCCCTCAACCTCCACAGCCATTTGATTCCTAGAGGTTGAATGTGTTCCAATACTGTCTTAGAAGTTTCTCCCAAGCAGCTGACACTCATTTTGTGAGTCTGATACTGGCTGTTTTGATGTTATCACCTCTGCAGGCAAAGGTATCTATGTCAGGATTATTGTCTGAGTGAGAATATAAGATACTACTGATTGTGAGATGTATTCTGATTTCATATACGTTAAAGCATGAAAAGTTGTCCCTCTTGGAATCAATGAAATAGGGTATTTTGACAACAGAACTTTTTAACTGATTAGATATAAAGATGAAGTATAGGATGCCTCCAAGGTTTCTGGCCTAGGCAAATAGAAGGATGAAATTCTCCAGATGGGAATGAGGAGGGCATCTTGTTTGGCCTGTCCAGTATATATCTTCTATTGTGCAATTACAGATAAACCAGGGAGAAAATTGAAAGCCTCAGATGCTCAACTTCTTATTTTGTTGGATGTATTTTAAGAGTAATAAAACTGTCATGGAGATGTAAAATATACCATTTAAATCTCCTCAAGATTGGGAAACTATTTTTATATGTAGTCAATTGTATTTTTAAATGGCTCTTTCATTTTAAAATAAAATAAAATTTAGTATCAGCTCCATAGGCACAGAGGGAAGAGTCTTTAAAACATGAACTTATCAATGTATCTAAAAATAAGATAAACTCAGATATCAGAATAGGAAATTCTGTCTTTTCAAAATATTATCCTCATCACCTTCCTCTGATACAGCTGTCTATTACACAGAACATCCACATATGACAAGATTTTAAAACGGATATAAAATGTTCTGTATAGAAAGTTGTGTGATATACATATAGATAGATAATTTTTAAAGAATTCTCTGACGTACAAATCTTGGGAACAATTTTCTTGAGAAAAGACATTTGCAACCCATATCTATGAAATGATAGAATTTATGATTCCCATGGAAAGTTTGTCCGTTGAATGGAGAAAGGAATTATCTGGTATCTGGAGCAGATCATTTAGAATTGTTGATTAATAAGCTAGAAATATGTCCTGAAGACTGGCATCATGGTTCAGTCAACAAAGCCAGAATAGATTAGGGCAGATGCACTCGATCCTAGAACAGCGCGCCTTTGTAGGAAAGGGCACCCAGAGGAATGTGCAGCACGGTGGGAGAGGATGCGGCCCCTGCCTCGGCAGCTATACTAATGGCATTAATCACCAAGGAGGCAGGTGTTGCAAACAGATTGCTCTCACATCCTGAGAAATCGTAAACACCACTCTGTGCACAGCATTCTAATAGGTGCCAAGTAGATGCGTCTTCCAACCCATCCCAAATCCTTGAGGATTTATCAGCAAGTGAGACCATTATTAATACATAAACAACTCAAAAGTGGCTTTTTATGAACATGCAGAAAATGAAATTTTTAATTGTTTTTCCTATTTTGTTTTTTGTTAAAGTAAGAGTACTGTTACCTAAAGTATGTTCTAAGATATATCAGCTGATTTTAACAGATGACACACATAAGAAAAAGTTTTTATGCATAAACATCTTAGGTATACACTGGGTTAGATAGAGTGAAATGGGTTTCTTTGGTGCAGGGCTCCTAAAAAATGAATGAATGTGCTTCGGGAATTTCATCTGTGGGGTGTAGTATTTTGTATTTCCCCCATGTTTTATCTTAGATCCCTTTTTCAGGACCATCTTGTGGGGCTAGTGCTTTGTTTATCTTCGTCGCTGAAACCCTAGTACCTAGCATGGAGCCTGACACTAAAAGACCTTCAAAAAATATTTGTGGAATAAAGTAATGAATTTGCAGATTGTTTAATGACTTGCCAGGGGTCCATCAGCCCTTTTCAGAATAATATATAAGAGAAGGCTGTGGCTCTTCCTACTTCAGTGCCATGTGCTGCCAACTGCTAGTTTGTACCAGCCTGAGTTGTTTCATTTCTCTTTGACTAGGTGAGTGCAAGGGGCATCAGAAAATACTCTTTCACCTGGTCTACTTTCTCCATATACCCTCTTCCTCAACAACTTTCTGGGAGATTCTTCTCTTTTTGGGGAGCATGCAAATGCTACCACACCCTATCTTCTTTAGGGAACATACAGATATTACAGCATCAGCCAAAAGTTAGGATATTAATGTTCCACTGTATGGAATGCGAGTCACTTCCCAGCAGAGCAAGAGAGAGGCTGCATGAGTGTGTGTGGGTCACAAGACTGCTGCTGAGCATGGCAGGGCCAAACAGAAAGCTTTCCTTTTACTTGCACTTTATTTGACCTGTGGGTAAACAAAGACTTTCTATTTCTAGAAAGTGCCATTGTTTTAACTGCTTTGAGTTTCTTTTGCAAACTTAAAATGTCATGTCTTTATGCAAGGCATTTAAAGCTCTGTAGGCCCAGTCTTGGCCGGGTGGGGTGGCTCATTCCAGTAATCCCAGCACTTTGGGAGGCTGAGGTAGGTGGATCATGAGATCAGGAGTTCAAGACCAGCCTGGCCAAGATGGTGAAACCCCATCTCTACTAAAAATACAAAAATTAGCCGGGTGCGGTGGCAGGAGTCTGTAATCCCAGCTACTTGAGGCTGAGGCAGGAGAATCACTTGAACCCAGGGGGCAGAGGTTGCAGTGAGTCAAAATCGCAATCAAGCCACTGCACTCCAGCCTGGATAACAAAGTGAGACTCCATCTCAAAAAACAAACAAACAAAAAAAGCTCTGTAGGCCTATTCCTAACATTTTGTTGTTGTTGTTCCTTTTCTATGTTCCTGTTACACTTTTTTTCTGTTGTTGTTCTTATATACCACAAACTCTTAGCTCTCTGAATTTCAACAACATATGCCATTAAAAACAGCTATAAGATTTTAGCATGAGTGGAATATTCAACTTTGTAGAGAACTTGATAATATAACCTCTCCGAGGAAGGAATTGGGAGAATATGATTCTTCTTTCTCATTCAACAGGTAATGTGCTAGGGGCTTTGGAGAGTTGAAACGCAATAAAAAGTAGTTTTTCAGTCCCTGTCCTTTAAGAGATTTGGAGTAGAGGGAGGAAAATAATGTTTACAGATTACTTACTGTGTTCCAGGCTATACATCCATATATCTAGATTCATGTCTATATTTATATCTAGTAACAACAATAGTATAAGGCAAGTTTTGTTTTCCCTGTTTTACAACTGAGGAAACTTAAGATCAGAGAAGTCAGGTAACTTCTGAGATTCACTAATTTAAACTAAATTCTCCTAAAGATAGGATGATAATATTAAGGTTCAGAGAAGTTGAGTAAGAATTGGGATTCTCTTATTTAACCTAAATCCTTCCAATGATAGGATAATTATGTACACTATTAAAAAAAATGTCTGAACAGGTCAGGTGCAGTGGCTTACCTGTGCAATCCCAGCACTTTGGGAGGCCAAGGCAGGTGGATCTCATGAGTTCAGGAGTTCAAGAAAAGCCTAGGCAACATGGCAAAACCACATCTCTACAAAATTACAAAAATTATCTAGGCATAGTGGTGTGCACCTGTAGTCCCAGCTACTTGGGGTGCTGAAGTAGGAGGATCTCTTGAGCCCGGCAAGCTGAGGCTGCAGTGAGCTGTGATCACGCCACTGCACTCCAGTCTGGGTGACAAAGCGAGACCCTATCTCAAAAGAATAATAATAATAATAAGGGCCTGGCGCGGTGGCTCACGCCTGTAATCCCAGCACTTTGGGAGGCTGAGGTGGGCAGATCATGAGGTCAGGAGTTCGAGACCAGCCTGGCCAACATGGTGAAACCCCATCTCTACTAAAAATACAAAAATTAGCCAGGTGTGGTGGTAGGTACCTGTAATCCTAGATACTTGGGAGGCTGAGGCAGAAGAATTGCTTGAACCCGGGAAGCAGAGGTTGCATTGAGCCAAGATGGTACCACTGCACTCCAGCCTGGGCAACAGAGCGGGACGGGACACCTAAAAAAAAAAAAAAAAAAAAAAAAAAAAAAATATATTATTTATATAAAATATATTATATATATATAGTGAAAGAAATCCATTATAAAGTGTATCTGTGGTTCAGTCAATTTCTAAAAAAATATTTTTAAATAGAGTGTGTGTAGAGAAATGTTAAGAAACATTTGTGGGGTACGCACTACATATAGTTTTAGGGATAGATATTGTGAAGGATATTTAAGAACTAGAAGGCATGATTTCTGCCCCTGGGGTGTTCAGAGTATACAAATATATCTTCCCTTTCTCTTATCTGTTCTACTCATCCAAGATACTCTGCTGGAGAGTAGTCCAGATTTTGATGTAATAAATTCATCCTTTGAACATTAGACTTTATTTTTATGTTTTAATTCAGCACAAGTGTTTTTGATCATATAAGACCAGATTTTAAAATCAAAATGAAAACTCGCAAACTAATTTTTCAGTATATCAAAATTCCTATGTTTTAAAAGGCCACATCCTCCAGGAGTTAACTAGTGACTAGCATCTTTGGCATATTTTATTTTGAGGAAAGTGAAAATGTTGATTCCTAAATAATGGCCTTCACATTTCAAACACTTTAAAAAACCGTAATTTTTAAGGTATGTAAGTCAGTGCCTTTATTTAGAAGGCGATCAGTAATTTTGTGTCAAGTGACGTGCTTTAAGATTTCGCTTTGTCTCTCTCTAGCGGATGACGCTGTGGTTGCGATTCCCTATGGAAGCAGACATGTTCGCCTTGTCTTAAAAGGTCCTGATCACTTGTGTAAGTAACTCCGTTGTTTTCCTTTGGGAATTGAGAATTGTAGTCATTATTATTTATTTTGTGTTCCCAGAAAAGATTAAAACACAAGAATACACATCTTTCTACTCTATCATAATATGATATTTTGAGTGCTTCTGTTTATCTTTTAGCTGCCTGATGAGATGGCAGAAAGCCCTGTGGTAATTATCTTTAACCACAGTCATCCTGAAAAATACAAAATAGATGCTCCCAATGGGTTGTTCATGGGTTAAGCGCATGTTTATGCTCTTGTGAGTATTATATCTCATTCCCTCTCTTCTTCCTTTCCAATCTCAATCTTTTTTGCCTTCCCTCTCCTTTTTTCTTCTTTCTTCTAACCTCCTTCTCTCTTCTTCATTCATTCTCTTTTTCTACCTACTTTCATGTTTCATTACTTCATCAATCCAGAGGAACATAGAAACACCAAACAACCTTAACACTGTAGCATTTAAAGAAAACCATCATGGTGTAATTAAGCATCCCATGTATTAAAGAAAAATTCAGGGCCCTCATATCTTAAAGAAAGCTACTGGGATTCAGGATTAAATGGTAATCATAACCCCAAAGATCAAATGGCAGCATGGCCCCTCCAGGATTTGTGCAAAAATTGATCTTCAATCATGCCAAGGCAGCAGTACAGAGCCACCTATTTCTTATTATTTAGTGTTGTTTAGATACAGAGCTGTAAATTACAGGAAGAAAATTATAGGCTATAAACAAAGAAAAGGATGAGAGGGGATATGATAGCATTTTCTGTAAAATTCAATTTCACTGAAAGACTTCACTTCAGTTGGTTCCTTGAGCATTTCTGATCTCCTCCACTGTGATTGTTCCTGGGTTTCCACAAGGCCATCTATCATCTGTCCTTTCTCCCCTCCCACACAAATGTCTGTGAAACCAATTTAGATAGCAAGCATTATTTTTTAGTAATTGGATTATGAATGAAATCATGCTAAAAAGGCAAACAAGAGGAAGACAAATTGAAGCCCATAAAGGTCAAGATCGCCTACAGTAGTCTTTCTAAAACTAAAAATAAATACATTTCATGGAAGAGGTGGGATTTGAAAGGCCATGTGAAGTAAAAGAATAAGTAAGGTACAGTTCAGGCAAAACCAAAAAATGCTGATAAGTCACCTTCTATGTATTCAAGTTTGTTTCTAATCCTGAACAACCCTGTAAAATATGGTGTTCACATGTGAAAAGATAATGTATGTGTGTGTATTATTACCATTCAAATGATTCATTTTTCCCCATTTGAGAATTGGAGAGGGCTAACTTCTAATGTAACAACCCCACTCAAAAGCAGTACTTTTGTGAGCAGTAACAGATACTGGAATAAAATATTCAGGCCAATGTCATCACCAAGTGGGGGACTGACTCTTCATTGCAGAAGAAAGAACCCATAGGAATAGATTTAAGGGGAATTTTTTTTTTTTTTTTTTTTTTTTTTTGAGACGGAGTCTCGCTCTGTTGCCCAGGCTGGAGTGCACTGGCGGGATCTTAGCTCACTGCAAGCTCCGCCTCCCAGGTTTACACCATTCTCCTGCCTCAGCCTCCCGCATAGCTGGGACTACAGGTGCCCGCCACCTTGCCCGGCTAGTTTTTTGTGTTTTTTAGTAGAGACGGGGTTTCACCGTGTTAGCCAGGATGGTCTCAATCTCCTGACCTCGTGATCCGCCCATCTCGGCCTCCCAAAGTGCTGGGATTACAGGCTTGAGCCACCACGCCCGGCCGTGGAAATTTATTTTTATAAATGTATTAGTCTCCTAGATTTCCTAATTATGTGATCACAAAGAAGCTGAAGAATTGGCCTTGTCTGATTTAATTATCCTAAAGATTTGATGAAAAGCAAACTGGAATCTGCTTTTCTCTCCCAACGAACATACTATTGGTAGCATACGTATAACTAAATCATTTTTCCTTGTGTGTTCTTTTTTTGTATTTGAAATATAATTCAGCAAAATGAATGTGGGAGTAAAGGATACCCTGCTTCTCTTGTAGCTCTTTTGCCCTTCATTCCAGAAGCTGGTATAGTGCAAAATCAACCTTAAATATTTTGGTCCAAAGCAGAATAAGATGAGGCGATCTAGTCTGCCCCCTTGGCTCATCTTTAATTAGATGTACCTTGAGAAGGACAGCTGTAAGCCTCTTGATAAAATGGAATTAGAAGCTCAGATCAGGCCTACAACTGCAAGATTTTTCTAAAACTAAGTTAATTGATGTCCTAGAAATATTTCTGCAAGTGCCTGTGAGGCAGTTTGAGGAATGAAGGCTAGAGGAAGGAGATTTAGTGCAGTTGCTTTCCCCTATGACAACAACTGTGATTTCCTCCGTCCAATATTCCCTTGATGTGCCCTATATTCTTCGGTGGGATCCCCTCTGTTCTGAGGAAAGGGAATGAAGTCTGGCTTACTCTAGAAGAAGGGCTCCACAGACTTCATCTGAGAGTCACTGGGCATTTAATTGAAGACCAAGATTTTCCAGCTGTTGATATTCCTTGCAGTAGAGAACTACAAGTAGACCACCTCTACAATAATGTAATACAAGTATCTAGGTACTTGAGTGCCTCCACAGACCTTAAAATTGTTTTAGCCCAGAGCCCCATCCAAGCACTCCCATTTTTCTGCTGAAGAATCTTTGCCAAAACCAAACGTTCTTGTCGAGTTTTGGAAACCATTAGCCTTAGTACATCCATCTTTCTTCATGCAACACAACAGACAGTTATTCTAAATCACTCCTCAGTGGCATGAGAACTTAGTCTTCTCTGAATCACACATCATAATTACCATCATCCCCAGCATGCTCTGATTTTCTACAACAAAATATGCTTCATAGGCTTTGTCACTGGCCAAATCTGGATTTGAATGCTCCAGCAATAAAGGTTTTTTTTTCTATCTTAAGCACTTATGAAATATCTTATATTTGCATAAAGCTAAACTAAGTATCAAAATGAATTTTAAAGAGAGAATACTGAAAATGATAGCTCCTGTTCTTATGTGACTATTGTTTCTTCATTTTGAGCAATAGCATCAGTGCAGTAAGTAACCAGAAAGTATAAACACAGGTTAATGCACTAATATAAAGTCATACAGGTACTGAGGCAACTCAGAGATACACCCTGGATCTTGTAGAGCAAAAAGAAAACTGAAGAGTATCCTAGGCTGAGGGTCATCAAGATTGTAGTCAAAAAGAGATGTATGAGAATTGGTTTACTCAAAAGAATAGGGTTGCAGTAAAGTAGGGTGCCCAAATAATGTCATCTGGAGAGTCAAAGATTTTTTTGACAGGAACCCTTGAATGCCTGGCTAATGACTTTTAAAATAATTTCAATTGCAGCATAAATTCCTATATGACTCAGCAGTGCCTATATATTTTGTTGATATCACAGTTTCAATTTTGTCAGTCATATAAAGAATGATGTGTCTCCCTTACCTAGCTCTAAACATTGTTGCATGAAATGTGCTTGCCTGTGGTTGCCCCAGGAACATCTTTCTCTCATCTTCATATGTTTGATTATGTAGATCTGGAAACCAAAACCCTCCAGGGGGCTAAAGGTGAAAACAGTCTCAGCTCCATAGGAACTTTTCTTGTGGACAATTCTAGTGTGGACTTCCAGAAATTTCCAGACAAAGAGATACTGAGAATGGCTGGACCACTCACAGCAGATTTCATTGTCAAGGTGAGCCCAATTTAGATACTTCCTTTTCAAGCCACGTCCAAACTGATGTTACTTATAATTTCCTGAGCAGAGAGAGACTTTAGGTTCTGACATATGTTTGGAAAGCCTGTTTGTCACCCAGGAAATGTTTAATCTGAGGGTGTTGAGCTAGCTGCATCCTGGACTTTATGAGAACATATGATATTTTAAGGTCATAGGAAATCTTTATTATATAATTAATACAATCTTTGTTATATAATTAATAAAATTACCCCACCTAAGAAGCCAATGTATCGTAAGTTGGTGGCTATAGATTGTTTTTAAAATAGTTTGGATACAGTCGTTGACTTATATAGGCTATCCTCAATAAAAGAGAAAAACAAACCGATTATCCACAGACTTGGTCAACTCATCATGCTTTCCAATGGCAAGTTCTGTTTTCTTTTGCACTGGCAAGAAAACTAAGTTGTTTCCTTCTATCAGAGCTTCCCTACTCTTCAAGGTAATATAAAACACATTGCTGGAAGCTACATGCACATTCTGCTGGAAAAATGTACACACTAGAAGAACATTTGGGAATCACAATAAAATAAAACATATTTTTTCCTTCAGTAGGTCAGGAGGACCTGAAGGATTTCAGCTGTAAAGCTGTAAAACTTGTAATGTGTCCAGGACTCCATAAATTTTTCATCATGGGACCTGGAGCCAGAGGACATTTGATTTAAGCTAAAGCTTGATGACCCCATGGCAGCTGGAAGTAAGAATGCATATAGAAAAATACAATAGGCAGTAAGGTTGGAGGGAGAAAGCTTCCAGAATACTGTCCTCCGTCTCCATCTGCATGGTAGTTCTCTTTAATCCAGTCCAGACACCAGCCACATGAACGTGAGCAAGAAGCTACAAGCCATCAGAGGTAGCTCACTATAGAAATGATGCTGTAGGTAGTTAAATGATTTCCGTTAAGCAAGAAAATCCAGTAAAGAAGTGAAAGATGTCTTTATTCTTTGAAGCCCTTGGAGTACCATTAAATAGACCATGTATACTATAGTAATTTCCCTAGTGGCCTTGTGAGAGTTAATACACATACTGAAATTATGTAACTGGATTCAAGCAATATTACTTACATTGGAACAGCTCACAGCATTGTCAAATGTGTTACATCTATCCAGTTGCCTTCTGCACCTCACCACTTGGATAATAGGCACAACAAGCCCAACATGCCTAAGTTTAACTTGAGCCCCAGATACCTGCTTTAACATCTTTATTTTTTTAGTCTTACAAATTAAGACACTGTCTACCCAGGCAAGTGAGAAACCTTTGATTCACCCTGATTTTCCCTTCTATGTGCCGTCAGTCAGGCTTCATCCAAACTGTCTCTCAACATTGGTTTTTCTCCTCCATCCTTGCTGCCACTGTGTTAGCACAGGCCTTTACATTTTGTCATCTGAACTAGTACCATGGACCCTGAGCTAGTTTCCCAGCCTCTGATTTCATTGCCTATGTTACCTTCAGAGTGCATTTCCTAAAACCCCTTCCCTAATTCTTCATAACCCCTCACCTTCACTCATTGCCTCTAGGTTAGAAGACAAATCCATAGCACAGCATCTGTTACTCTCATTTAGCTGGATTGTGCCCACCTTTCCAACCTCACCTTGGACTTTACCCCTTCTGTTTCAGCCCTGAATGTTGGGCAGGTCCCCCAGCACCTTACACTCTCATAACTCATTACCTTTGCAGGATGCTGTGCCCTCTACCTGGAATGCTCTTATCGTGTCTTCTTCCATTCTCTTCACTACCTCTTACTTCTTCAAGATCTCCTCCTTCTAGGAGTATTCTTTGACTCTACCCCAAATTTCTGTCTGTATCTCCCCACTTCTGTGTTCCTTGAGGGAAGAAACTGAATTGTGTTTGTCTTCATATCTCCGTGAGAAGAACCCAATAAGCACTAACAAGTGCTGGATGAATAAAGAATTTTTGCCACACAACAATTGTTTAAATAGAGCAGATGCTGACATCTCTATTATACCCACAAGGAAACTTAGCTTCAGGAAATTTGAGTGACTTGCCTGAGTTCACACTGATGGGAAGCCAGCACTGAAAATCACATCTCTTTACTTCTGGTCCAGAACGCTTTCAATAGTTTGTGTTGCTTCTAAGAGAGAGTATACATCTTTTTCTTCAGTGTTTCATTAGAAAACACTGGGAATCAAATAAATGTAAAGTTATTCTAAGATAGATTGTGTGATTCTTAAATTAATTTACTTAAACTTTAAAATGAGCCAGATAATTGAAGTATATAGAGAAAAAAAAAGAAAATGATCTTTTTTCTAGTACTTCATAATGAAACAATTTTTTCATCCCTAATTTTCGTCAGAGAAATAGCTGAAAATAAGATATTACTATTGATTATTATTTTCATGATTTAAGTATTACAATTATATATATATCATATGAATTAAGCTTTCAGTAGCATTCAAAGTATAGTCTCTTTTACATCATGTATATAACACACATATATAGTTGATTAATCAAATCCTCTTTATAGATTTAAATGGCCATTTACTCAAGTCTCAAACGAATCTCACCTTGATAAGCGTCATTAGAAACACTGAAATCCATCTTCACAATAAGCAAAATAGCATCCTCCTTGAGATGAGGTCATTACCCTGGCGATCCGGTGGTATGAAGTCAGGTGACTCAGAAAGTGGAATAAACCAAACATAGAGCAGAAAGCCATCAGTGTGGTGCTTACACAGAGGCCATGAGTATCTGGTTCTTCACAGAGAGCTGTCCAATGGCTACTTGAAGATTTTTTTTTTAAGGCATGGAAGGATTTTATTTTTGAGATGTGGACATGTCTCTTAAAACAGTCTAATTGAAACAAGTTCTCTTTTATTTTTTATTAATTAATTTTTTATTGACAAGTAAAAACTGTATATTCATCATATACATGTTTTCAAATATGTATACTTTGTGGAACAGCTGAACTGAGCTAATTAATATATGTATTACTTCACATATTTATCAATTTTTTTTAGTATACTTTAAGTTCTAGGGTACATGTGCACAATGTGCAGGTTTGTTACATATATATACATGTGCCATGTTGGTGTGCTGCACCCATTAACTCATCATTTACATTAGGTATATCTCCTAATGCTATCCCTCCCCACTCCCCCAACCCCACGACAGGCCCTGGTATGTGATGTTCCCCTTCCTGTGTCCAATTGATCTCATTGTTCAATTCCCACCTATGAGTGAGAACATGCAGTGTTTGGTTTTCTGTTCTTGCGATAGTTTGCTGAGAATGATGGTTTCCAGCTGCATCCATGTCCCAACAAAGGACAGGAATTCATCCTTTCTTATGGCTGCATAGTATTCCATGGTGTATATGTGCCACATTTTCTTAATCCAGTCTGTCATTGATGGACATTTGGGTTGGTTCCAAGTCTTTGCTATTGTGAATAGTGCCACAATTAACATACGTGTGCATGTGTCTTTATAGCAGCATGATTTATAATCTTTTGGGTATATACCCAGGAATGTGCTGAGAACACTTAAAATCTATCTCTTGGCAATTTTCACAAATACAATACATTGTTATTAACTGCAGCCACCATGTTGTAGGTAGATCTCTTGAACTTATTCCTCCTAACTGAAATTTCGTATCTTTTGACCAACATTTCCCCCACAATTTACTTCCACCCCAACCTCCTGGCAGCCAACATTCTACTCTGTGTTTCTATTGGGTCAATTGTTTTAGATTGGACATAGAAATATTATTAATATCACACAGTATTTGTCTTTCTGGGCCTAGCTTATTTCATTTAACATAGTGTTCTCCAGGTTCACCCACATTGTCAAAATGACAGGATTTTCTTTTTTTTTTTAAGGCTGAATAGTATTCCATTGTGCATATATACTATGTTTTGTTAATCTGTCTGTTGATGAACACCTAGGATGATTTCACATCTTGGCTATTGTGACTAGTGCCACAGTGAACACAAGAGTGTAGATATCTCTTCAACATACTGATTTCATTTCCTTTGAATATATACCCAGGAGTGAGATTGCTGGATCATATGGTAGTTCTATTTTTCAAATTTTTTAAGAAATCTTTATACTGTTTTCTACAATGGCTGAATCAATTTACATTCCCAACTATAGTATCCAAGGGTTCCCTTTTTCTCTACATCCATGCCAACACCCATCTTTTGGCTTTTTGATAATGGCAATTCTGTTAGGTGTAAGGTGATATCATAGTATTGAATGCCTTTTCCTGATGATTAATGATGTTGAATATTTTAAAATATGCTTGTTGGCCATTTGTATGTCTTCTTTTGAGAAAAATCTATTCAGATCCTTTGTTCATTTTTCAGTCAGATTGTTTTCTTGCTATTGAGTTGTTTGAGTTTCTTGTATATTTTGGATATTAACCCCTTATCAGATGTGTGATTTGCACATTTTTTTTTTCCATTCTGTACGTTGTCTCTTCACTCTGTTGATTGTTTCCTTCACCGTGCAGAAGCTTTTTCTATTTTTGCTTTTGTTGCCTGTACTTTGGGATCATATTCCAAAAATTGCCCAGACTAATTGAAGTTTGTCAGTATGTTTTCTTCTAGTAGTTTTATAGTTTCAGGTCTTACATTTAAGTCTTTAATCCATTTTAAGTTGATTTTTGTGTATAGTGTGAGATACGGGTCTGATTTCATTCTTCCACATATGGAAGTTTTTCCAAACACCGCTGTCCTTTTCTCAGCAACTTTGTCAGAAAATCAATTGACCTTAAATTTGTGGATTAATGTCTGGGCTGTCTTCTGTTTAATTGGTCTATGTGTTTGTTTTTAGACTGGTACCATGGTGTTTTGATTACTATAGGTTTTCAGTAGATTTTGAAATCAGGTTGTATGATGCCTTTAGCCTTTTTCTTTTTTATTCTAGAATACTTTGGCTATTTGGGGTATTTTGTGGTTCCATTTTAATTTTAGGGGTTTTTTTCTATTTCTGTGAAAAATGTTATTGGAATTTTCATGGAGATTGCATTAAATCTGTAGATAGTGTTGGGTAGTATGGACATTTAACAATATTAATTATTTCAATTCATGAACATAGGATATCTTTCCATTAATTTGTGTTTCTTCAATTTTTTCATCAATGTTTTATAGTTTTCAGTCTTTCACTTTCTTGATTAAATTTACTCCTAAATCTTGGGGGTTTTTGGTAGCTATTATAAATGGGATTGTTTCCTTAATTTCTTTTTTGAATGGTTTGTTATTAGTGTATAGAAATGCTATTGATGTTTATATGTTGATTTTTTTATCCTGCAACTTTACTGAATTTATTGATTAGTTCTAACAGTTCTTTGGTGGATGCATTATATATTAATTTAAGCACCACATTACTTTTTGAAAAAGATATGTAGGAATCAGAATGGCCACTTGTCAGTATCTCCATGAAATTTTATTGCCAAAATACCGTTTTTGTTTCTTAAGGAAAAGATTTTTTTGTGCAAAAGGAAGAGTTTCTGACAGTGAGCAATTGTTATATATTGCCCTTGGTTCCAAAATAACGTTTTGTAATATCCTTCTCTTGCCACCTTTAAAACTGGACTGAATTCTCATCTTGCTTCCTAGAGGAGCATTTCTTCTAAAAATTTTAAGCTTGTTTCGTTGGCTCTACATACATTTTGACAATGCCAGTTTAGTGTGGTAGAATAGATAATCTGATGCTTACTGGGTGTGTGACCTCAAGGATATTGCTTTGCCTCCTTGAACCTGTTTACTCCTTTATGCAATGGTAATAAAATACTCCTCACTCCTGAAGGAGCCCTTGTGGGGGATTAAATGAGATAATGTGTATAAAAGTGGATAGATCCCAATTATTTACTTTCCATCTTTTTGAAACACTTTAACTTTCAGTCAAACAAATCACTATACTCTATCTAAACAACAGCAGGAAGCTGCTTTGCTGAAGATGGTGAAAGGCTGATGCATTTACCAGTGATATACCCAGGAACAATTTGGCAGATGTAGCCATTAAGATAAATGGCTATGAGAGCAGACTGGCGGTGACATCTGTCAGTACATTAATTATTAGAGGTGATCTGGCCATCATCTGGATAACTGGCTGGCTTAGTATCCCCTGCCTCCCTTACCATGTGCATCTTTTCTGAAGCTGCAGACCCAAGGAAAGAGAATGACTTTCCCAGGTAGAAGAGTCCTTCTCAGTCATAGGTCCATTCTTCATTAGAACCTCCAACTCAGCTCTACCTGTAAAAGCAGCTAAGATATTTTGGTACATATTCTGGTTTTGCCCATTTGAAAGATCTCTGCAGAAAGCCAGATTAGACAGAGAAGAAAGTCATTGATAAGTATCTAAGCTACAAAAGTAGCAGAAACACACAACAGAAGAGAAAACAATAGCATACTCAGAGCTAAGAGCACTAACTCATAATTCATGCACTGATAACGAGAGAACACTTATTTCCTGCAGAGGACAATTTTAAAAAGGTATTGCATTTCTATAGTTGGAAAATTTGGTTAGGAAGATTGGCATCATTCCAATTGTTACCAAAATAGCATCTTTGAGAATTCTAAGGGAACAGAAACTTTGTGATTTTTACTTGTATTAGTTAGAATATTAGGCAAAGACGATGCCTTCATATTTTGTTCTAGACAGCCTTGAACATAACCTTGCATACAATTCAGGATACAAAACTTGTTTTTATTATAAGAGGAAACAATACAAGGAGTCTGGAGAGAAATCCCATGTGCAAAATAATGGGAATTTACTTTATTAAGTTTATTAAATTATATATATAATATATAATTATATACATATAATTATATATTAT
>NW_016809668.1:902174-917478 GCF_001698545.2 Rhinopithecus bieti
ATATAATTATATATAAAATATATATAATTGTCTCTCTATATAAACAATTTTGAAATAATGATACATACCATTGAATACTAAAGAAAAAAAGACACAGAGTGAAAGCTATAGATATGCACTACAAGCTAATATGCTTAAGAAAGCCTTTGTGGTGGGTGGCTTACTTGAAGTCAGGAGTTCAAGACCAGCCTGGCCAAAATGGTGAAACCCCATCTCTCCTAAAATTACAAGAATTGGCTGGGTGTGGTGGCAGGCACCTGTGATCCCAGCTACTCAGGAGGCTGAGGCAGGAGAATCATTTGAATCCAGGAGGCAGAGGTTGCAGAGATTGCACCATTGCACTCCAGCTTGGGTGACAAGAGCAAAACTCCATCTCAAAAAAAAAAAAAAAAAAAAAAAAACAGAAAGAAAGAAAGCCTTTATGATACTTGGGCAGCCTGTAAATCTTGGGTAGGATTGAAATACAGTTAGTCCTCTACTTACAATAACCAACAACAAATTTTTGACTTTATTTTGGTGCCACAGCAATATACATTCAGTAGAAAATGCATTTCAAGTGCCCATACAACCATTCTGTTTTTCACTTTTAGCACAGTACTTAATAAATTATATGAAATATTCAACACTTTATTAGAAAACATGCTTTGTGTTGGATGATTTTGCCCAATTGTAGCCCAGCATAGGTGTTCTGAGAACATTTAAGGTAGATGTGGGGAAGCTGGGATGTTTGGTAAGTGAGGTGTATTAAATGCATTTTCAACTTACAATATTTTCAACTTATGATGGGTTTATCAGGATATAACCCCATTGTAAGTTGAGGAGCATCTGTAACCAATTCTTTTATCCACTGGAGGCTGAGCATTGGCCAATATTTAATCCCAGATTGGTTTCACCCTGACACCCAGCATGTTTCTAGACAGTCTCCCCATTTTCGTCAACCCGTACTTATAGAAGGGAAAACCATTGTCCTAAGCCATGTGTTCTTGAGAGGAAAAGTTTAAGTCAACTGTAGGAAAGAAAAGAAGTGAATAGTACTGGTTCATTTTCCTACCCAACTTTTACGGGTAGTGACTCCACTAATAAATATGCCCCTTTTGCTGATAGATGTCAAGCGTTTCGAACTGAGCTAATCAGAATATACTGCATTTCTCGTCAGATTTCACACATTGTTTTGCCAATCACACAGCTAGGTTTAGGATGCAGAGACAGAGAACTGGTTCCTCATCTTTCTTTCACTCTTGAGAGCTGCAGATCCCTGCCCACTCCTGCCTCACTCCCCACCACCACAGTACTAAGCTGAGTTCTGGTCATTGGTTTCCTGTCCTTGTCATCCATCTGACCACTGGGACAGTGCTTCAAGTAGGCTGCAGTCTGCTTTGCCACTCAGTGTCTCCTTCCTGACAAATCTTTGCCACCCTCTTTGTTCTTTAGACAACATTATACCTGTTGTTTCCAGAGAAGCATCTCTGATCTATTGTCCTACTCAAGGGTTGGGGGCAGCATTAATCATAACCCTGAGCTAGGTAGGTTGGGCACAGTGGCTCATGCCTGGAATCCCAGCACTTTTGGGAGCTGAGGCAGGAGGACTGCTTGAGCTCAGGAGTTTGAGACTAGCCTGGGCAACTTAGTGAGAGATCCCATTTCTATGAAAAAGAAAAAAAAAAAGAAAAACTCTGAACTAGGGTTCTATGGGCTGAACTGCACTATTTTCCAATATGGAGGTCTGGAGTTCTAGAAAAACTAGAAAACTCTGTAAGAAGTATGGAGGTAAAGTTGGGTACTAATATTTTAAAATCATTTTATTCTACTAATGCCTAATCTTAGCATTTCCAACTGTTAAAATGATCAGGTATTTCAAACAGCAAGATGACTGAATCTGTTTCATTCCTATAGTAAGTAGCATTTTGGCAAGCCCTCTTCACTATACTATCCTGCCTAAAAGACAGCCTTCCAAGGAGGGTAGAAAGTGCTTTAGGGTTGGGTGTGCTGGCTCACGCCTGTAATCCCAACACTTTGGGAGGTCAAGGCAGGTGGATCACCTGAGATCAGAAGTTCGAGACCTGCCTTGCCAACATGGCAAAACTTCGTCTCTACTAAAAGTACAAAAAATTAGCTGGGCGTAGTGGTGGACACCTGTAATCCCAGCTACTTGGGAGGTTGAAGCAGGAGAATCACTTGAACCTGGGAGGTGGAGGTTGCAGTGAACCAAGATCCTGCCACTTCACTCCACCCTGGGTGACAGAGCAAGACTCCATCTCAAAACAAAGTGCTCTTGGATAAACATTGTTTTGTAATAATACTGTTTCTTTTTATGAAAAGTGTCATTTGATAATCAAGTGATCAGTAACATCTTCAAGGAAACTGGCAGATATATATAAAAAGATAATGACTCATTAAATAATTTATCACAAATAATAGTTTGAAATTCCAAAAGTACCTGAAAGGTATATAATTCAATTGTTTGTTCATTAATGCATTTGTTTATTCAGCCATTATTTGGATACCTACTATGTGCCAGACATTGTAGATGACACTGAAAAGTGATGAGCAGGATAAATGTACCTGCCTCCATGGAGTTTATAGAATATGAAGGAGAAAGATGATAACAATTATTTCAAAATGTGGTATTTATAGATATGTAACTGCTATAAGGAATATTTTATTATTGTTACATATCTTTTTAAGCTCAAACAAAAGCATTTTAAAATAGTCTTAACAGCAGTTCCTGAGGATACAGTATCACTGTCAACTACCAGAACAACCCAAAATTGAATCTAGTAGACTGATACATTTAATAAAGAGATGTACCAGTTTTTCATGTTGTTCTCTCCCTAGCAGGCAAACTGATGTATGTTCACTGTTCCCAAGCTTTCCAAAGTCATGACATCCCTGTTGCTCTGAGAGCAGTGTGACCAAGTCATATAACACTGTGGATCCCAGCTCAGAGGTACACAGTAGTGGCTCACCTGTGGGTTCCTTTTGCCTCCCTGTCCTCATGAGAGCAGCGACTGAAGAGCTAAGCCGGGTTGGGGGGACCTCTGATTGCCAGTCCCCTTACTGGCCCATCTGAGGCAACAGTTTCTACATTAGTGAGAGAAAGAAACTTAGGGAATATCCCAAAGCTCACAAATTGCCTTTTCCCAATGAAAAAGGAAAAGGTGCTTTCACAGTGCTTTATCTGGAAAAGCCTTTGTGTGCTTAATGATGTTTTCATGTGCTTATGGTATCTTCTCGACTCCTTGGATTTTACATGGAATTAAAGCTCAACCATAACCCCGCATACTCATTTCTATGGTCTTCTAACTCTGTCATGACAGTGCAGTCAATCGCTATGGAAAAGTTTTTGTCTTGTCTTTTCATGTTAGTGTGAGAAATCATTGTGTTGAATTAGAAACACTGAAACATTGTGATTATAGGAAGAAGAGTTTGGTTTGAACACTCTTTTTTATTAACATAAGGAGGTCAAAATTACATATACCAGATGTGTTTAGCTCCCTAAACCAAATGTGTCAAACTGAAGCTTTCTAGAACAGAGTTTCTCCAAGTATTATGATGTTATATCCTCCTCACTTTGGCTGTAGGAAGCGAAGATTTTTTCCCTTACTTCCCAAGACTCAGGTTAGCATTCCAAAAAGAACACCTGCAAAACAAACAGAAAAGCAAAAAACAAAACAAACAAACAAAAAACTCATCTCTTTAAATCTAAACAAACGTTCTGGTCTTTTATTTTTTCATGAATCTTATGTTTAGATGAAAGTTTTTTTCTAATAGCTTTCCAGTGTGATAACCACACATCCGAAGAAAGCTAGAGACTTTTATAAGCTTAAAAAAAAAAATTTAAAAAAGAACTTTCCAAGGAGTGTGATTAATACTACACCCCTAAGCAAGCAATTAGGTACCCTTGTATCTGACACATAGAAATGAGAAATAGGAATCTATAGGCAGTGCTCTTTTTTTGTGAAAGACACTGTATTGCTTCAGCTGTTTTTGTTTTAAAGTAGGGAGCGGTATCACTGTTTATTCTAATTGGAAAATACGTGAACGCTCTACAGGTCAAAATCCCAGGGTAATATGAGACATTTTGTAGGGTTCTCTCTTCCTTCTTTCCACCTCTCTCAGACTTTCTGGGAAACTTTTCCATATTCCCATCTAAACTCCAAAAACTGATGTAGAGTTTAGCATCCATCAATTTTTCTTGGCCCTGTTTCTTCAATATTCTTATTTTCCCCCTGCATCCTAGATGTTTAATCCACTTGTTAAATTAAGTAGCACAGAAATAGGACTATCTTTAAAATAATCTGAAGGCCAAATCCATCAATGTATCCTACATTACGGGCAATTAAGAAAATGGTAAGACTTAAAAACACTTAAAAAAGACTTGGGGCAGGTGGTTCAGTTGGACTCTGATACTTCTCTAATTGTTGTAATGTAGAGTAAGAAGTAATCCTCTCAATTGTCCTTGGAACCTCCTTATAGTAAGTAGTCCAAACCTTGTCCAACAGTCTAAATGTTGTATCATTCTGTCTTCATGAAATTGTTGACATAAGGTACTTTTTCCCTCTCTTCAGTTTGAGTATGTTTTCTCAACCTTGTACTCTTAAGAACCATTAAGGACTTGTCTCACATACTCACATACCCCCTTTAAAAAAAAGAAGAAGAAGTTGTAATTTCCATTAAGCACCAGTTTTATTTAAAAGTAAATAAATTGTTTTTAAGTAAATAATTGTTTGTATAACATAAATTTGTGTTTTCAGTTTTATTCTTAAACTATCAACATTTGAATTACCTAGTTCTCTAGGCATGGGCCCAGAAATTTGCATTTTAGCAAGCATCTGGTTGGTAACTTTGCACACTCAAATATGTGAATCACTAAATTGACAAGAAGCCCAGTATGTGTCTCTGAATGGGCAGTGTTATTTAATTCTTCAACACTTCTTTTTTCTTAACCAAAACCAGTAAATTTTCTGCAGTATATAATTTTCTTAGAACAAATTGTCTATTTCTGAATCTACATTTTAAAATCCACATAATTTTATCTATTACACCAAAGAGGTTGGAAATAAAGGACAGAAAAGGAATACCAGCTTGGATTAAGATGATAGTGAAATCACAAATTAAGATATTGCTCTCCCTTGTTCTGTGGCAACAGAACTGAGAAGATAATGATAGTGAAAGCTCATGCAAGGACCATTCACTGGTGAAATGGTAGGACAAATGATACTGCCATTGCCATTTCTCCCCTGATGCAGTCCCTCACACAGCCTAAAACCATCAACACTACCATATACTCTTGTTCGAAGCTGCAAGGGACCACAAAGCACCGCACTGTCACGTTACTTCTTTTACTTTCCTGTTGACTCCTGCAGATTCGTAACTCGGGCTCCAGTGACAGTACAGTCCAGTTCATCTTCTATCAACCCATCATCCACCGATGGAGGGAGACGGATTTCTTTCCTTGCTCGGCAACCTGTGGAGGAGGTAATGGTGTTCACTTAGTCTAGAAACTGTTGGCTTCTGTGAGGAAATACATGGGTTATATAAGAGTAGAGTTACTTCAGCGTGGAAGAAATTTTGTACTGTGGTGGACTAGATCCTTTCTTCTGAGCAGAGTGGAATCTCGAGGCCCTCTTGTAAGGCAGATACCTCCGCCAAGATGCCAAAGACATTTTCTGTATGTAGAGGAGTCCCACTAGAGGAAACAGTCTTTTTTTTTTTTTTTTTTTTTTTTTTTTTTTTTTTTTGTGAGACGGAGTCTCACTCTGTCTCCCAGGCTGGAGTGCAGTGGCACGGTCTCGGTTCTCTGCAAGCTCCGCCTCCCAGGTTCGCGCCATTCTCCTGCCTCAGCCTCCCTAGTAGCTGGGACTACAGGCGCCCGCCACCTCGCCCGGCTAGTTTTTTGTATTTTTGGTAGAGACGGGGTTTCACTGTGTTAGCCAGGATGGTCTCGATCTGCTGACCTCATGATCCGTCCGCCTCGGCCTCCCAAAATGCNTTTTGTGAGACGGAGTCTCACTCTGTCTCCCAGGCTGGAGTGCAGTGGCACGGTCTCGGTTCTCTGCAAGCTCCGCCTCCCAGGTTCGCGCCATTCTCCTGCCTCAGCCTCCCTAGTAGCTGGGACTACAGGCGCCCGCCACCTCGCCCGGCTAGTTTTTTGTATTTTGGTAGAGACGGGGTTTCACTGTGTTAGCCAGGATGGTCTCGATCTGCTGACCTCATGATCCGTCCGCCTCGGCCTCCCAAAATGCTGGGATTACAGGCATGAGCCACCGCACCCAACCAAGGAAACAGTCTTTACTTCTCTCCTTGATTTTGTAGAAGGTCACAGCTAGAAATATTCTAATTTGGCAGCGGTTTGGTACTGAAGCAGGCAGGTCCATTCACTTACATGTAAACTACTCATGTGATTGAAGTAAAGTCATCTATTCAGCTATCAATTAAAGAGTGTCTATCAGGCTTACTTAATTAGAGAAAATAGTTTGCTACCAGGAAAAAAAATCTCTGCATTTTAGACTTAGGCTCAGTTATTTTTCAACTCCACCCCATCATCCATGCAGTAAAAGAAATGCCATTTGCTTTATTTATTCATTAAAATGCATCTCTCCTGAAAAGTCACAAAATAAACTCCCGTCTCTCTCCATCATATTTGTAACACGAACAGTATTTTGTGTTACTAGAAAAGGCGTTTGTGTTACCACAGAAGGTTATTTTTCCTCATTTTCTGCTCATCATAATTATAGTGTTTACATAATAATTGCATTGAATTGTTTCCCAATAATTTGTTTAGACATTTCCCTACAGCAAATCATTTAGTTCCTTTAACTTTTATGCTTTGATAAGGCAATGAATAACTTAATACCTAAGTATTTTTCTCCTTTCAAATTATTTTCTTGGTGTAAATACTCAGGAGTGAGATTATTAGATCAAGGAATTTCAGAATTTTTATGGCTATTGGCACACATTACCAAATTCTTTCCAGAAGGATAACAATCAGTGTGTGAATATTTTAGATTCATTGCCAACTGAGTCAGTATTTGTGGATTATCGTTTTCTAAGTTTTCTAATGTAATGGATATAAAATTGTACGTCTGTTCTTTTGAAAATTAGCACATCAAATAAATTCTAGCTCTAGTTTCATAGAAACCAGTTAATTGGCTGACTTTAGCTAATCCACAGAAGTATCACTAGATTAATTTGACAAGATATAAAAGGATAGTACCTCAAAATGGAGTTAAATGATTACCCATAAATTTTTGGAAAATGTTGTATGATGTAATTCATCTTTACCTATGTTTTTCTATCTGCACAACGTAAACAAATCACTGAAAATGTGGTTCTATGGAGCAAAGTTGGATTTTAGCTTGAAAGAAGTCAGTAGAAGTGCCATGAAGTACTTTTACTCAGTTGATAAAAAACTGTCAATTCAACATTTTAAGCATTTCGATAGAATGAGTGTTTCTACTTGTTCCATCTGTCAGGAATAGAAAATCATTTAGCTGGCCAGGCGCAGTGGATCACGCCTGTAATCCCAGCACTTTGGGAAGCCAAGGCAGAAGGATGGCTTGAGGCCAGGAGTTCAAGACCAGCCTGGCCAACATGGTGAAATCCCGTCTCTACTAAAAATACAAAAATTAGCTGGTGTGGTGGTGCGAGCCTGTAATCCCAGCTACTTGGGAGGCTGAGGCATGAGAATCGCTTGAAACCAGGAGGCAGAGGTTGCAGTGAGCCAAGATCATGCCTCTGCACTCTAACCTGGGTGACAGAGCAAGACTCTATCTCAAAAAAAAAAAGAAAAGAAAATTGCTTTGTTTTAAAAAAGAAAATCGCTTTGTTTAAAAATGAACTGTCAGTTACTTTGATGTTCCATGGGAATACATTATTTTGATATATTTACTAATGACTAGCATAGGAAATAGTTTCAAGGAAGGAATCTAAGGTTTTCTTTTTTCTTTTGTAAAAATGAAAACCATGCTTTGTGAGAAATAGCACTTCAATTATATGCACACATACAGCTGCTATTAGAGTATGATGTCAGCAACCTTGATAATAGCTCACTACATAATAAAAACATTGATGTTAGATTCACATATATCTTCTTTGGGCCTCATTTTCCTCACATCAAAATGAAGAAGTAGAACTATCAGTGGTTTTCAGATGTTTCTGGGTATCAAACCTTGCTTCAAAGGAAACCTTAATTATGAAGCCAGGATAAAAGGAAGACTGTTCTGAGTGAAGATGTGAGGGATGTGGAGACCAGCCGTCCTTCCACTTTATTTTGAAATTTACTGAAGTTTCCAGCTTGAAAATTACTGAAGAAATGATCTCTAAATTGTCTTCTCTGTTTCTGGTTCCAGATTCAACTGGTTGGACATTTTGCTTAGTGTAAAAATTGCTACTCCAAATACCATATGAAACTTTAGAAAACATGATTTTCTGATGATTTTAGTCATTTCCTTCATTTTTGCTCTAACCCTTCATTTTATCCATGCTATAATAGCTTCAAAGCAACAGGTTTAGGCTGACAAATTTTGATTTTGAAAAATAATCATCTCAGATTAATAATTTACTGTGTTGTTCCTGTATTTTACTATGTGATAAATTCTGTCCCTGTGTAGAAATTATTATCTGGAAAATTATAAAATGATTAGCCTGTTATAAAATTAGATGCTTTTTGAGTACAACGTGATTGAAAAGTAAAAGTACATTTACTTACTTAAAATGTCATTTTGCTACTTGATTTTTTTATAAAACAAATATTAGATGGAAAAAGTGTTCTTATCCATTGCTTTCATTACTTTTCATGCTTTTCATCTTTATAGTCAAATTTTAAAAGGCCTTTTTTTAGGGTCTTTAATGAACAATTAATTTTTGTGGGTGGTCTGAGTACACAGCCTTAAGCCAGGAAATCTGGCTCATAAACCTCCTTCTGATTTCCTAAAATCTTTTGCAAGTCCCTTAATGATTTAAATCTTGCTTCCTAATATATATTTAGCAATAACAGCGCTCAACCCACCTGCTAGGGATAATATATTTGGCAGATTAATTAGGGTAAGAATGATATAAATAGCCTGATTTTTAAAAATTCTCTGTGTACATTTATTTTTCACCCCAAGAATCTAAGTCTTGATTACCACCCTACCAGAAATCCACAGGACAATGAAAAGGCAGGTAGGAAAGATAAAACATACGAAGAGAATTAACTATTACTCAACAATACTTTTTTTTAAGAGAGGCTTCTTTAAACAATGACAATTTGTGGGTGGAGGTTAAGAAATATTCACTAGAGACTTTTTAAAGAGAATGACAGAAGATTTTGAATATAACAAAATGGAACAGTAACAGGGAGGTATTTTATTAATTCTGCAGGGAAACGGGATTTGTGATGTCCACTGTTGGAATCTCAGTGGTCCATTTACTCAACCCACTCAGGTTGAATTTTAGCAAAAGTAATGTTCCCAGGCAGCTGGTGGGACCTGATCCTGTGCTGGCCCCTCATGTGCAAGGGGAGCAATGTGGGATTTATTTTATTTATTTGGGAGTTTATTCTCCCTAGTTCCCCAGGTACTAAGGAGGCTATTTAGCATTCTTGTATAAGATGGTTGATAAATACTGATGATCTTTTTTGGATATAGAATTCTGCATTATATTTTTAGATCATAAAAAAGAAATAACAAGAACAGTTCTTACCACAGTCTTATTATCTGGCTGGGCCCTTAAGTAGTTCAAGCCTAATTATATAATGTAATTATTAAGATTTGAGTGGATTACTTGAGAAAAGCACAGTACCTGAGGTCTGCAAAAATTAATGAGCCTTCCAATTATGTGTCTTTTTTTCCTGGAAATGACTAAGGCATTGGGGAATAATTTCCATTGATATGAGCTGGCCAAAATGCATAAAGAAATACATTGCATTGGCATGTACGTTTAAATTTGCCTGGATGGTTTGATACTACAGGTTATCAGCTGACATCGGCTGAGTGCTATGATCTGAGAAGCAACCGCGTGGTTGCTGACCAATACTGTCACTATTATCCAGAGAACATCAAACCCAAACCCAAGCTTCAGGAGTGCAACTTGGATCCTTGTCCAGCCAGGTCAGTCAAATTTGCTAGTTCATTTGTCATAAACATAACTCAAGTTCCAAATAGGTTTCTTAAATTAAAATGAAATATTTTAATTGAAAATAAAATGAAATGAAACATAAATAGCATTGCTGTCCAGTGTCCATTACTGATCATGAATTAGTACCCCTGGTTCCTGCTCTTGCCGCTATGCGAGGCCATCTCAGAGTCTACAGACTTTCCTTTTATGAAGCAGCAGGTGACATGCTCTTCAGAGTCATTTTCTCGTCTGATTTCCTTTCCTTGTGGTTCCTTGTTTCTTTCCTTAACAAGGTCCAGACCAATGGAGCATTCAACGTTCTTAACCAATGTGATGACACAGTGTTCTCAGGATTTTATCTCTGTTCCCGATCAGGGACATGATCAGAGCAGACCATATTCCAGGGCTACAACTGATCCCTTCTAGCCTGTCCACACTGATTTATATAGAGTCAAAACCAGCCTTAGAACAGTTCTGTTGCCTTTGAACATACTCAGTCTTTGCTAAAGAGAAAACAGAGCTTATTCCCAGTAGTCAGATTCTTAAAACGTCTTTTAAATTAGAAGCTTTAAGCAGGCACTTGACACGTTCACACATGATTATTTGCTTTTTGGAATCCACATTTAGCCCTCAGATTATTTGCAGGGTCAAGAATCTGCCTGATGAATGAAATATCTCAGGTGATGAGTAGTCATGGAAGTGCAGGTCAAGAATCTTTTCATGCGTGTAACATTTGCCTTTGCAGTCACAACACTTGCTGGTGGTTCTCTTTAGTATAGCGTCGCTTACTCATCCTCAGCTTATGAGAGAGAATATAAGAAAAGCCTTCCCCTACAAAAGCAATCAGGAATACCAAAAGACAAAGATTCATTTTCAAACTCCTTGGATTTTTGAGAAACATCCCAGTGTTATTTTTTAAAATCACAGTATACTAATGACGTATGCATAATAAGAAAGCTTCAACTCATTAAAATATGACTTGGGCAATGTTGATGCAAATCATTCTATTTTGAGGTTACAAGCAATGCAATTTTAGTTTTTGTTTCTGCTGTTAATTTCTTAAGGTGTATATTCCTGTACTCTTCTATCTTTACATTTATGAATGCTAAGTTCTGCATGTGATATGAAATTGCTGTTATTAATTAATTCACAGGAACCATATTCCCTACCTCATAAAAGTAAACTCAGAATAACAGGTTTTCATTAAAGGAACAAAAAGAATAGATGTTTTATAACTGTAAAATTTAGGTGAAGTTTAATTTAGCATCATATTACATCAGAAAATTATATATTAAAATTGGATACAATATAAAACTGAATAAGGTGTTGAAATTGTGCTAGGATTTCTTTATTTTGGAAATCTTAAGGGTTTGAAATTTTTTAGCCAAGATAGTTATAACCCATGCAATTTGATTTCATTTTAAAATTATTCTACTTATACGTTTTTTATATATAACTGTAATAGGAAGACCAATGTGTGAAAGGCACAGTTATCCTAATTTAGTCAGCCCTAGAGAGACCTTGAAAGTCTTTTACACATTTCCATGAAAATTTGTACGTATATTTCTAGGAGAAATGACAGTTTCACTTCCCACAACTTCATAAAGCTTTTTTCCACTAGGGAAAAAAAATGTCAATTGAGAGATGGCCATGGAAGAGAGTTAGGTGAAATAAAAGCATTTTGTTAACAATTTGAAAGAAATGTTTATAATAATGTTTACTCAGTCTTTCTCGCCTCTGATTTTTACCCACTCTTGTCTGTTGGAGAAACTTTTTGGCCTATTTCTTACTACCCAAAGCAAAAGGCCATTCTACAGTGAAAGAAGTCTGCCTGTGCAATTTCTACCTTTTCTATGTCCCGTGTTATTTTAAAACATTTAATACAGCACATGAATAAATGTTGGGACAGGTGGCTATTTAAAAAAGAAAGACACAAAGAAAGATAAGTGAGAAAAGGAAAAAGAAAAAATAGGCAAATGTCCGGAAGCTGCTTTTTTTGTTGAAGAAGTAATTAGACAAAGCTGAGAAAATGAAGACTTAGCAGTAGAAAGGTCTAAGGGACAGCTGCTTCAGAAAATATAAGTATGCAACTCTGAGGTTAAGATACTTCAGAAATTGCCATGAAATTCATTGAACTCTTTTGCATTCTAAGAAATTCTAAGAAATGCAATTTCTGAATTCTAAGAAAATGCAAAGTGATGGTCTAAGCAAAGCAGATAGAAGAGACTCCATAAAACAGATCTGCTCTTCTATCAGCCACTGCAGAATCAAACCCTCAGGAAACTGTTTTTTCACTCAGATTTAATGGTCTAATAGTAAAATCAAGAGCGAACAATGGCATCCCACCAACACTTTTGTGTCCAAATTTAGAAATTCCCAAAAGGGAAAACCAATATTCTTGGTATAAAATCACATATTTTTAATTTCAAAAGAAATTTATCATATCTTGCCACTGAGATATTTATTCATTTTTCCTGAATCACACTAGGATTTTACCTATTATAGTATTTAAAAGTAGAATCACTTGTAGTAAGAAAAGAGAAGGAAAAAAATTTAAAATTTTAAAATTAAAAGCAAAGTCCCAGTTAGATAGCCAACTTTATTCCCTATCAAGGCTTGCAAGTGTCATTGACAGCAAAAACTGCATCAAACAATTAGGTCTACAACCTTATATTTATTATTTTACCCTTCTGGGCTTCCATTTTCTCACCCACAAAATGGGAAGAGAGGGTCATTTGTTGTCAAATTAGTGGTTTTCAAACTGTGCCCACAGAGCCTGTTGTTCCACAGTTTTTTAAATTAAATTTTGTTTTATGTATTTTAAAGTTTTTTTAAATAACAATTCACAAAAAATATATTCAAACATGTTAAACTAATGTTAACTGATTCACACTAAGTTAAATTATAAAAATTATAACAATTTTAAGTGTTATACTACCAAAGTACATGCTTTTGCCCTCATGATTGAGTTCCTCAGTTATGTCTAGTTGAAAAAATAACTACCCTAAGATTGCAAGGTAAGCTGTAAAAACAGTTTTCATTACCAAACACTCTCTGTAATAATAAGAATTTTCTTATTACTACACATCTAAAACCAAAACAAAGAAGAAATTAACTAGACATGGCCACCAGTAGCCATAATCCCTGATATCTACTTTTTGTGTTTACCAAAATAGCTTCCCTATTCTTATTATTTTGCTTTATAATAGGTAAACATTATACATTTGAACTAATCAACTAAAATCATAAATATCATCAGCGTTGGGTCTATATATGTTGGTCTTTTACACAATATAAAGCCTCCCAATGACCAGGATGTTTCTAGTCACTGCATGTGATTGTATCCATGCTCCCTTCCAACTTCAAACTCAATGACTATAAATATCAGTCATTATTTTAGTTTTAGGAAGTTTACAACAGCTTCCTAAATACATGAACAACTGCTAGGAATTGTCTGAAATCAACAGAGAACGCAACCAGTGGCATGGAGGGGTCTCAGGAATATCTCACTCCACACATCTGTCTATTTTTTGGTTCTCATTCTCTTTTCCTTTTGTTCCCACCATCTTATTTCTTTACTTTCCCATCTCATGTTTTGTTCCTCCTTCTTACACTCACTGACAACATCCACTGGCTTCCATGGTGGTGGATTAGTTCATCTACTAGTTTTTGAGACTGGAGAGATTGTTGCCATCTCACCTATACTCTTCAAAATAATTTTTATGTTTTTATGGCTTTTTTGCTGATTCTAAGTGCTAACTTAGAAATGTTGATAAGTTAAAAGACTCTAATGAAAACAATGAACTCACTAATAATCCCCAGTGCCTGCAGAGAACCTCTGTTAATGCTTTTGCTGTATTTCTTTCCAGTCTTGTCTATAGCTCATAACATAATTGAGATCATACTTTATACAGTAGATACTTGGCATTGAATAATTTGGCATTCTTGGTTTTCATTCTTCTAAAAGCAAGCCTGAATATCCATGACACATAGTAACTCAACATTGTGCTGAGGTAGGAATTTAAGTCCACTGGACTATAAGACCAACAGTTGAGCCTTGCTGGCTGCCCAGCAGTTTCATCCCAAGAAGGCTTTGTTGCTCTCTGCTGGTGTCATTTACACAGTCATTTTTCTGAAGTGATAAAACACTTTGTTTCCTGGCCAAAAGTTGTCTCAAACAGGGAGCCAAAATTTAATCCTTATAAGGGAAGTGAAGAGAAAGTAAAGTATAAAGATTTAATGACTTTTAGCTAAAATTAATAAGGTTTTTCATTAGTGACTCAGAGCTATGACATCACTAAGCCCATCATATGCTCTGTACACAGTGTATTACATGTTCTACTGGTAGTCCCAATGGGCATTCCCAGAAGTCCAGAGACATACCCCTCCTGCATGTGAGAGATCTAGCACATGTTTATTTTCTGCTTCATACATTTAACACTATGTTCTGTGTACTTTCCCATGTGACTAAGACATTTAGGATCTAGTCAAATGTAAAATCCTCTCTTGTGCCTACCGTGGTATAATCAAAGCTTCTGTCTTACACCGGGGGAGATTTTTTTGGAATTTGTGCAATGATGTGTGGCATTTTTACCTCTTGGGTGAAAGGTCAGGTCCATCATGTGGCCAGAAAGCCTCAAAATATAAGCCCTGTGGTTCAGCAACAACTAAAAAGGGATAGCATGAATTCAGCTAATAAACACCTTGACGTTTTCAAAGCAGCTTTAGATGTAAAATATACAACATTTAGCCTTACATATCTTAGTCTGTGAGACAGTGAGACAGTTAAGGTTGTCTGGAGGAATTTGTGCAAGTTATTCTTTGTGAGACAATCAGAGAACCACCTTTGCAGATTTTTTTGGGGGGGGTGGGGCACAGACCTTTAGTTTTCCCTCCAAGGCAGTAATGAAGGGGGCTTAAATTGGCAAGAGGTGGACAAGTGAAAAAAGCTCTCATTCATCACACTATCACGGCCACAATTATTAGCAAACAAACCTGTTTCTAGCTGAAACTGCATCCAGATTCCCCGTTCCCTCAAGGAATTCAGAGCAACAGTCCTAAGCAAATGCCCAAACTTGTATACACCAAGCAGCAATTCGTGGCAAGTTCAAGTGAACTTTTTTTTTTTTGTCCAGCTCCATTTAGTTTCACAGTAAATTGCATCAATTATCTCTGGTCAGGAACCAAAAAAAAAAAAAAAAAAAAA
>NW_016809668.1:917852-980360 GCF_001698545.2 Rhinopithecus bieti
AAAAAAAAAAAAAAAAAAAAAAAAAAGTCTCAATTAAACTCTAATGCAAATATAAAGAAATACTCTGCATTCGAACAAGTGGTATGTGTAGTAGGCATGTAAAATCCTGATTCTCACACTAACTTGGTGACCAACTAGTCAATGGCAATATAGCCTGATGTTTAAGAGTGGGACCTTTGGCATAAAACGTCCTTGCTTGAGATCCTGGCTCTGTCACTTACTAGTAGAGTAGCCTTTGGCAAATTCCTTATTCCCACTAAGCCTCAGATTTGTCATCCTGTGAAGTGAGGATAATGACAATACTTACCTCATAAAGTTGTCATGAGGAATACATGGCATAATACATTTAAAGAGCTTAGCACAGTGCCTGACTCATGATAAGCACTCAATAAATGTTAGCTGCAGCAGCTATAATGACTAAGATCATGGTTATGATGATGTTGATGTTAGCTCAGAGAAACTCCTAAGCTCTCTAGAAATCAGCTTTCTCATCTGTAAAAGGAAAAGATGGAACTCTAGAATTCTATATGGGTCTAGAAAGATGGTTCTCTATTGTGGTTTTAACACCAGGAGCTATAAGTCCTAGGAAAATCTGATCTTGAGAGTAAATCACATTTATCAGATGTTTTAAATATAATGATCACAAGAAATTAAGATAATTGGCAACTCCTGAGGTCTCAGTTCACAAGTGTCTGATAACCTCTACTTTACCAGCTGTGAGACATTGCCATTTAATTTACATGGGATGTAGGCCAGGTATGTCTCCAGAAAAAACTCAGTGTAGGGACAAGAAAATGGTTGACTTATTTAGCAATTACGGTACAATAAAATGTTTTCTTAATTATAGAGGTCTTTTAGTTTTACTACAGTAAGTAAATGATTTAGAAAAGTAACAACTTCTTACCTTTTGATGAACCTCATTTAAGTATACTATTTTGTGCAGTAATGAGTAAACAATAAGAAAAAAACACCCATAAAATCTCATTTCCACATTCATGTATTATTCATAATGAGATAAATGAAGCAAAGTTAGGGTGCTTCTCAGAATGCATGATCATACCCTTCCCATGCTTATAGATACACCACACATCAGCAGACAATTACATAATCAACTATAACTCATTTATCTGGGAAATTCAATTTTCTGCAAAGCTGGATCATCCCTAATAGTAATATCACTTCTTATGGTACACTTCAAAGCTTTTAAAAGTGTAATTATTTGTGTAATTCTTTTAATTGGCCTGTGAGTTAATAGAGTAGGTATTGTTACCATCCTCATTTTTAACTTCAATCCGTCCGTTTGTAGCCAAAAGACTTTACTAGCTAAGTAACTTCTTCTCTAGGCCTGAGTTTTGCCATCTGTAAAATAAACATAATATTCCTGTCAGAGAGTAACTGTGAGAATTAATGAGATAACATATGTAAAGTCCTTAGTAAGGTGTCAAGCACTCATCAAACATCAGCTATCATGATTGAATTGAGAAACAGACTGGTAAAACAACTTGCCCAATGTCACTTCTGTTTGAAGTTTATAAGGTGCCTTCACATCCATTATCTTATTTAGTTTTACAGTCCCTAGGTTAGCGGGTCAGGGGTTGTCACCTATATTTTACAGATGAAAAAACTGAAGCTCAGAGAGGTTAAGTATTAGGGCCACTTTGCAAAAGCAAATTGGGATGTGGATCTAAGTTCTTCCAGTTCCACAGCATCGCTACATAAAGAGCGGCATAAAGGCAGGCTACCTAATCCCTGGTGCAGCCTTGAGGCCGTCAAATCCCACAGTCATCTTTGTTCTGCATGATGCCTTCAGCAACCTGTAAGATCTGGTTCCAACCCAATGTAGAACAGCACAGCCAGCACAGAACTGCTAACCACACCAATGCCAAGTCTGAGTGTTTGAATTGACCACATACCCAGGTTACGCAAGCCTCTTTCATGTAAGTGTAAATACTGATGTTTACTCAGATCAAACAATGGCTAAATCACTCAGTACAGAAAGAAGTAAACAAAGACCAAGGAAATATTAGTCCCACTTATTTAAAAGCAGTTCAGAAATTACATTCATTAATACCAAGAATGTTTAACCCCAGAAATGTAGATGTGAGGAAGTGTTCAATGATCTGACCCTAAATATTAAAACGCTTCAGTATTTAGTTTATTACAGAAAATGAACTTGTATCTAAAAAACTGTTTTCAGATCTGCATAAAACAGACTCCTTTTGATCTGATTTCAGTGGGAGCCCAGATAAATGAATGTTGCTGCTTAGTTTATGGTTTTTAAAAATGGTACCTAATTATAGAATATTTTCTATTTGCGGGATCCTAACTTGCCTCTGTACATGTTAGGGAAGTTTTCTGTGTTTTTAGAAGTCATGAAGTGTTACAGGAGGAGAAATTTTGAGAGAATTATCTTAGTTCAGTGGTTTTCAAGCTGTGGCCCACTAAGCTCTGAGTTCTACCCTCAGCAGCCACTAGGAAGGGGCAGGTAAGATACAGTCCAATAGCATGGGTTTCCAGGCACCTACTCTCACTTCATCTTAAAACTTCTGATCTCATCCAGTACTTAGATTTTGCAGATGGCCAAACCTTGATGTAAGGTACTCAAGGTAACATAAAAAGAAAGTAGCAGAGAGGAGTACTGACCTTCCAACTCCCAGCCTCTCAGGTGATCCTTTTCCTCATTATCGCTAGATCCTCCGTGCTTTGCTTCTCATGAAATAGCAAAGTGCTTGTAGCTCTTCCAACTTTTTATTATTTCTCTCCTGCACTCTTCTAAACTGTTGCTTAGAAATGGACTGGTTTCTATTTCTAGAAATAGAAGGTCGTCTAGAGAAGATGGAGGATTGTTTTCTATACAGGAGACCCTTCTACTACACACAATTTTGTTCATTTTTTAAAAAATATAGTCACCTATTTTGTGAAAGGTTCTATGCTTAGTGCCATGGCAAACGTAAAAATGAATCAACTAGAATCTGGGCCCCCACACTGTCCAGGGCAGGTTGAGTTGTCCAAAGCAGCGTGGTATCTGAAAGACACATGAGAGAGAGAAAAGAAGATCTTTTAAAAAGCTTTCAGTGTTATTTCGGGGAGATAGCCAATGAAAAGATACAGAGGTAACCTAAGCAGGATAGAAGCACAGTCACTAATCCATCCTTTCTCTGCTCATATCAGGCAATCACCTCTGCTTGCCAGAACAGCCTTCCTAAACTGCCAGACCACTCTCCATATCAGACTGCCCTCTCTCGAAGATGGCAGGGCCAGCAAAAGGCAAGGCGTGGGACTGAATATGTGCACAACAGTGGCAGTTAGGGAGTTTCTTTCCCTCCTTTCCTAACTAGCTTTTAAAAACTTGTTTTTGCTTTTTTTGGTTTAATTTTGGATGGGGTTGCATTACTTGCCTTTGCATCTGCACACTGATGACATAAGTTCACTCAATGATTATTTACTAATCACCTATGTGCAGAATACTGTCCTAAGAGATGCAATAAAGAACCAATATAGCTTCTGACTCATGGTGATAAACTAAAGAAAAACTTGTGCAACAGTTAGAAGTTAGTACAGTTGGCCCTCAGTATCCATGGGGGATTGGTTCCAGGACCCACCCCACCCCCACCTCCACAGATACCAAAAGCCACAGATGCTCAAGTGCCTTCCAAAAATAAAGTGGTGTAGTATTTGAATGTGACCTATATACACCCTCTGTGTACTTTAAATCATCTCTAGATTATGTATAGTACCTTTTAAAGTATAAATGTGATGTAAATAATTGTTATACTATAATGTTTAGGGAGTAATGATGAGAGAAAACATCTGTACATATCCAGTACAGATGCAGCCATTCATTTTTTTTCTTCATATATTTTCAGGCTATGGTTGAATCCATGGATGCAGGATCCATGGATATAAAGAGCCAACAGTACACAGTTAAAAGTGAGGAGAGGAGTTAGTATTACGGGTGTTGAGAAGAAGGAGAGAGAATTTCTGGCTAGATGTTAAGAGAGAAAATAGGCAAGAATTTAGGAGAAGTAGCATTCGACTAATAAATTTCGGTGGGCATTATGGAACCACGTGAGTCGTCTAAATGGTGAAGTAAAATATTAGGTGCTTTGGCAGCAGAGTAGACTGGATTGATTTGTTAGGAGACTGGTGTGAAAGTGCCTGAACTTGTGTCAGGAGGAGATCTACTTGTCAAACATTGCTGGTGTTGCGATGACAACACCAGCAATGGAAGATGACAACTGGAAGAACTGAGTGGTGAGGATAGCCCCAGTGTACAGTGGATAGGAGAATGGCCATGCCTGAATGGTAGTTGTGATCACAGGAGAAGAAGCAGGGCCAAATAATGAATTGTCTGGGATGCACTGAGCTTGAAAAGCCTAGAGCACATCTAGTTATCAGGAAGTCAGAAATGAAGATTTGCAGTTCCAGAGAAGAGGCAAGAGGTCCTGAGAGATTCACTGAAAGAAACCCTTGAAACCGTAAAAAGATATCTTTATGGCTCATTTTCATTATAAAAAGAACTGGCCAGGCGCGGTGGCTCATGCCTATAATCCCAGCACTTTAGAAGGCCGAGGTGGGCGGATCATGAGGTCACGAGATCGAGACCATCCTGGCTAACACGGTGAAACCCAATCTCTACTAAAATACAAAACTTAGCCAGGCATGGTGGCGGGCGCCTGTAGTCCCAGCTACTCAGGAGGCTGAGGCAGGAGAATGGCGTGCACCCGGGAGGCGAAGCTTGCAGTGAGCCCAGATAGTGCCACTGCACTCCAGCCTGGGCGACAGAGTGAGACTCTGTCTCAAAAAACAAACAAAACAAAACAAAACAAAAATATCCAGAACCCCGGTAAATTAGGTGTCCATGGACTTAACTACTTTAGAATTTTTCTTGTAAAGAGAGATGTATCACAATAGTTAAATTCTACAACTGAGCAGTGTGAGCCCAATTTTGGCTTTTTTTTTTTTTTTTTTTTTAACATTGGGGACTCTGTTCTAAAGTAACATCTTAGATCACTTCTGCACAGACTCAGTGATCTTGAAGTGACACATGGAATTTGAGGTGATGGCCTCATTTCATCCACTTACATCATAGTTCCAAAGTTTCTGTCTTTTGCTTTCTTAGATTTGAATTTTTTCATACTTGAATATTCTAATTGTCATGATTATAAAAGATAATATATTATAGAAAGCTTAGAAAACAGAAAAACATTTAAAAAGAAAGCAAAAAATACTCATAAGCCAACACCAATAACTAACCACTGTTGAGAGTTTTTTATATATGTGTGTGCACACATATATGCATGTATACATATGTGTGTATACATGTGTCACAGGAACACACATATGCAAGTTATGAAAATGCATAGATACGTACACCCATCTATATATTTTCTTAGTATTATAGATCGTATCATACATTCTATTTCATAGTCAATTATTTTTAGTTAACATTACATTTGAGCATTTTTTCATGTCATTAAAAATGATTCAAAAACCATTATGTCCATGTGCTGCATAATGTTTCATTATATAAACTTGTCATAACTGAATCATTCTCCTGAATTGTCATTCAATGTATTTTTAGAGGATGAGGTGGGATGCCTTTTCTACGTATACCACATCACTCCAGAATGATCACTTGCTCATGCTCACCTTCTCTTCTTACCACCACAACCCCTGATGATGGGGATATTAGATGGAATCATGTTACTGCCCAGTGTAAGAGAAACAATGTAAGAACTGTGGGCGTGGTGGTTAGCATAGTGAAGGCAGTGGAGAATGAGTTTTACCCCCAAGCCAACTGTTTCTTCTATGTTTTCCTTTGTGATCATTTTTAAAAATCGTTTTTGCCTCCTTCACCACAGCCCACATATTCAGATGCATGTCTGAACGCATGCATATATGCACACACACCCACATGGAGACCTAAACATGGGGAGAACTTCTTAAAGTCCCGAAATTACATTATTTTTCATTATTCTTTATGATTCGCACTTTGCCTAAGAAAAAAAGTAAGCAGTAGGTGAGCAATAGGAAGTTAACTTCAGGCAAGCTTGCTTCCCCCCTGTAGTGAAAGGCTAGGGCCATGGCATGAACCCCAGAGAGAGCTGAGCCCGTGCACACGAATATGCATTAGCAGGACTGGACAGAGCACCATTGTTTTGATATCTTTCTGTTTTCACAGGTGCTATAGAGTCATTTTATGAGTCTTCACCATGACCCATGTCATAGAAGACAAATATAGCTATAGTTTTGCTGAATCCAGGTTTCAAGCTCCTTGTTCAAACAAAAACATAATTTCTAAATCGGTCCAAAGCAAAGTTCAACGTCTTGAATTTTGTACACTCTCCCTTATATTCTCCTTCACTTCAGCTTGTCTCCTTCAATGTTACTGTCTCCATTTTAAATATCATCAGCTGATAAATCAGTTGACAGAGATCTGCAACAGTTTATTCTAATATTGAAGATGACAAATTACAGCCATAAATTTTTTCGGGAGAGAAGTCTATGGTATGCATTTCTGCATTTAGAAATTGATGTATCATGAATAAAGATACTAGAGTAAGGTAAAATGTAATTTCAAAGTCATCTTGATTTATTCCTTAATTGACTACTGTTAGATAACAGTGTATGTACAAACTTACTAGAAGAACTGTGGAAGATGATTGGCATTCTTTAAAATATAGTCCTTTTAGAAAAAAATTCCCTTTATTACTAGATGTAAAAATGATTCTTACTAGATGTTAGAATGATTCTAACATAAGGAAGGATTAAGTTTTCACCTGATTTCTTATCTGTCAGAAGGTAGAAAAAAATAGGATGGTTAACTCAAAAAACAGAAAAGGTTAAAGACTGTTCATTTCATTCTTGTGCGAAGAACTGTGGGATTTTGAGCATGCCCAAAAGGCAGCATCCCATTTCGTATACATTGTTACTGAAGGTTAATACACACACTGCACACACACACACATCATGAAAATTCTCTCACACAAATGAGTATTAAAAAACTTATTCACACAAATAAATACAGAAAATGTAGTCACGTAAAATAAATAAGTTAGTACTCCAATGACTTGCCCTCCTGCAAATAGATATCCATCTTAATCGCTTTGTTTCCTATTTTTTAAAAAACAAAATTTGACTTCTCTCATGTATCCCCTTACCTTTCACTAATTTCTTCAGAAACTATGCAGGCCCCTTTATCTCCCTCTCTCTCCTTCTTTTCATCATCTCCAGCCAGTGCCGTTTTTATCTTTGTGATCCACACTCGTGGCTCACTCTTTCTACCTAAACACCTGGATTTGCTAGCCATATTTTTTAAACCTACTATATCATCTTATATCAGAGGAATGGGTAAAAATGGAAGTCTCTATTTATTTAAATATAAAGATATATTTATATTGAACATATAGATATTATATAGATATATAAATATATATGCATCCATCTATCCCAGAGGCACAGATAGAATACATGAGTTCCTTCAATAGCTTTCTATCTTTTATCAGTTGCAAAATAAGCATCTTCCACTTATGCGCTACCATGCTCTACATCTGTGCATCTCCATCTCCCACTCTTGATGAAGGTGCTGTTGCACTAGCAGTCTTATCCAAAAATCATGAATCATCAGTCTGCCACAAACCAGACAATTAGGTCTCTGCAGGGACCCACCAGTCTTACCAATTGGAGACTTTAGTTGAAATCAGTGAAGTAGGTTAGAGTAGTTTATTGGGATCCTAAAGAAGGCCTCCAGGAACTTCCACACGGCCTATGATATTTCTTGTGGATCATGAGCAGTCACTCTGTCTGTAAACCTCACAGGTTTCCCAGGGTCCTAGACGTACTAACAAGCCGTGACAACCACAACCATCACTGCAATAGCAGTTAACACTGTATAATATTTCATAGACAAAAAAACCCACTTTTCATAGTATCTCATTTTAACTGCCTACCTTTATTTTGATAAGAAATTTCCCTTTGCTAATAATTGCCTACTATGTTCAGTAGTTTCCCCCTCCCCTTATAAAATACCCAAGTGGCTACTTTCCAGGTATTAGTGAAATCCCTAGATCTGCCAAGAGAAGAAACCTAGCTAATGCAGTTACATAGTATTGTCAATTCTGAGGTACATAATCTCCGACTTGAATAGTTCTCTCTTTCATCAGAAGTGAGACAGTTACTGTAATTGCTTGGCGAGCATCTGGAAGTAACATGAATAATGATGATAATAAGAATGACCTCATAGGATGTATAATTTGGGGATTAAAGAACATTTACAACCTTATTGTGTCATGGTTAATGATGAGGTGCCAAGTTTTCTTGCCACCACCCTTTGCAATGGTATTTCCTGCTTGGATCAGAGAACTAATTATAGTAAATGGTGTCCTTTCAAAGAACTTGCCCCATCCTAAAGCATATGCTGGCATAAAAATATAAAACTGTTTTAGTGTTGTTTTACAGATACAAGTTATTAATGTTATTTTGCATTTGTATTAAAAATTTGTATAATGTAATCATTTAGTGTTTATTTTATTGTGTGTACCTTCTACTCAGAGGGTTGGCATTATTGTTCCTAACAGTGACGGATACAAGCAGATCATGCCTTATGACCTCTACCATCCCCTTCCTCGGTACGTAAATCAATCATCCTGATGTTAGAATTAGCAAATTAGTCTTCTGCTGCTTATCTATACATATAGATATACATATACCTAGAGAGAGAGATTATATGTTTTTAAGATGGTAGATGGTATATTTTGCAATCCATCCTGAGTTCTACTTTTGTATAATACTAGCCTGCTCAGACTGTAAGCTTATCGTTCAGAAACCATTTTAAGGTAGAATCCAGTTACACTGGAGTGAACACAGTAATTCACTCTGATTAGATACAGTGTATGGGTTTATGTTATGTCTTTCTTTCCCTCCCTTTGTTCTTTTCTATTTTTCCTCTCAATAGGACCCTAGTCATTAAAGCACTGTTGCTAACTATTAAACAAACTGCCTAAAGTATTATTGCACTACCACTAACATGGAATTTCAGATGTGGTATTATTCTACATAGGGGCTTTAAATGTCCACTTTTTATTCGAAGAAATTATAATTAAATACAAAAGGCAAATTTTATATTCTAATTGTTCAAAACATTTTGGGGAACATTTTTTCTAAACAAAATTCAATGTGCTGCATTGCTTTTTTAAAGTTCAGTACTTTTAAAAACTAGAAAAAAGGTAATGAAAGTAATTCAGGAACTTTTAAAAGAAATTGTTCCCTTTATAATATATTCATAAGAAAACTGGAGAAGCTGAAAAATCCTCTAGCTACTGAGTGTGTTGCCTGCATTGGAAACAGCTGCACAGAGAGCAGAACTTAGAATTGGGATTGAAGTAGACCTATGGTCTATTTTCTTTGCTTATTTGGCCCTCAGGGAATCAGCTGCTATTTAGAACCAAGGGTTTAAATCAGATCATAAATGGTTGGGGTAATCCACAGCAGCCTGCTCCATCTCAAATTAAACCAAGCCCAGAAAATAATTTTATTTTGAACTGTAAAGATTTGATGGAAAAATCTCCAAATACCTAATGAGTTAGAATCCAAATAGTGGTCCCTTAAGGTCATCTAGTGCAACTCCCCATTGAGGCTTCATTCTCCCATTCCTTCTCCAACAATCACAACCATATACCACAGATATGTTTAATATATATTTACACAAATATGCATTCACATATTCAATGCATATGTATTCATACATGTATATACACATCTATCGATGTTTATATAATACATATATACAAGTGAAAATTGTCATCCAGCATCTACTTAAATATGTCTAGTGACTGGCAGGCAACTCACTTTTCACCTGATGATCACATATAGGAAAGGAATTTGACTTTTACTAGATATACTTCTTGTTTTCCTTGTTATTTTTAATTCTTTCACTATGTGGCTATGTCATTAGTCAGCTCCCTCCTACTTTCCTATGACTATATTGATAAAGACAATAAATGGCTTTAGAATGTTCCTAATGTATCATTTTTCTGGTTTTATCCAGAACTCTTGTCCTTGAAAAAATTTTAATGAAAATAGCAAAGATTAATTTAACTGAACCAAGATTTCATTTGGTTTCAATTTGTGTATCTGTGAACTAAGTGTTCATAGGATATATGTATCTGTGTGTATGAAAGCCATACATTTCATTATTTCATGATAAAGGTAAAGTTGGACATCAGGAGTAAGCAACATAAAGTTTATGTTTTTATGTAATGACAACTCCTAGATTTCTGTTTTATCTGTGGTCTCTCTTGTTTATATTTCTCTGGCATAACTAATGCCTTTATTAGGTTAAAATTGATTTCTTATAGGTTGGGATTTTCTCCAAATGCCTAAATCCCAATGATATATTAAAACGATCCTCCTGGGTGTGTGTTTGCACTATGTCCTTGTATACACTCTTGGCATATCTATGTATCACAATGGGTAAGAACAATAAACTTTATTTCTTACCCCTTTGTATGTCTGATACTGAACTAGTTATAAAGTTAGATATTCAGCTATATTGACAGACTCTTAGTAAATGGAAGCTATTTTTACAGCTGTGTTTTCATTCATAAGAAGAATTAAGGCTCAAAAATGGTTCTCAAATGGCAGCTACCTACTGATCAAGGCAATTTCAATTATTTAAATGGGCTTAAGAACACAAGTATAGATATAAAACACAATTAACATATTTTTACCTTGTTCTTTCCTGCTTTCAGCCTTTGACTGTAACACATATCTGGACATAATATGAGGATGTAGTCTGAATAATTATCTTGATTCGTAATTAATATATGTCACTCTTGTGCATCCTGCTTTATTTGAGAATTTCCTAAACACACTGTGTGTTTAAAAAAATTAAAGGCCAAAAGAGTTTAAATGTATGATATATAAATTCATTCAGTGTTCTCCAGGATAAGATTCTTGAATATGTCTTTTTTTTTTTATTCCAAGCACTTACTTGGTTACCGTCTTCAGATCTCCTGATCTCTCTCAGCTTTTGTTATGCTTTCTTTAAAGCACATAGACATGTTTTACTTCAAGGTTCAACAAAACCCTATTATTATACAAGGATTCACATGATAATTTTCTACACTTAGAACTGTAGTTGTATGCTGGAACCATAGTACAAATTTTTGAGATAATATTAGCCTCATTTTTCTTTCTATGATCACTGACATTGAAAAAGATACTTACTGCTATGTGTGAAATTACACTATGGTCAGGTCCAAGTGCTGAGACAGAAATTAATCACTCTCCCTTTAGTAGGGTCAAGCTTGAGAATTTTAGAGTACCAATTAGAAAATGTGTTTTTTTATGGCATCTTAATATTCTAAGCGATTAAATGTACATTTAAAAAACATATTCCTACTTCATTGTCAGGTCAAATCTAATGTGAATACATACTTACGTATTCAACCCAATTTCAATCTGAATCAGGCCTGTTATTCATCTCCAGAAGGAAGCCCTCCAGAGATTTGTGTGGAGACAAAGGAGAATTGGTCTTAGCCCTTGGGAAGAGAAACTCTCTACAGAGCTACTTCATTCTCTTGAAAGAGATCAGAAAGTCTCCCAAGGGCCAAACAGAGGGCCTCAGTTTCCCCACCATGACATTTTCTTATGTGTCTCCTGGGGAAATACACATGGGAAAATATTGTATTTGGCAGCACATCTTGGCTTTTGGCAGTGGAGATAACAGTTGTTGCCTAAACTTTAACAGTGTAGAGAAAATGTGAGGGAAAACCCCTTGTAACTAGGAAAAACACAAGATTCAGGCTTATGCAGAAGAGAAATCAAACTCACAATGTACACGGAAAACTTGACTACAGAATAATTAATGTCTCGATGGTGTGCCCGTGCAATATTTTAAAATTTTAACTATTCAAATGGATCAACCCGGTGACATTTTGTTTCTTTCATTAAAATTATATCTCTCATAATTCTAAGAGAAATCTTAAATCTCCTTAGCAATCCTCACCAATAAGCAGAATATATGTAAAAAAGATAATCTCAATTCACTCAGTCCCAATGTTTCTGTTTTTAGAAATTCTACATTCTCTAAATCTACAGGAGGAGAGAAGAGAATTTGGCAAAGGTATCTCTCTGCATCTGGGACCTAATGCTTCAGAGCTGTTTAAAGCTCTGAAAAAACTCAGTGGAAGTCTCTTAAATGTTTTGACATATTGTTATTTTCTACCCTACTTAACTATGTATCTACTTTCAGATGCCATTAGCCTTCCAACCCAAACCAAACTTCTTCACAGTTCCAAGAGTTATTTACTGGAGGAACTCTACCTACCAGTATCCCTCAACAGTTAGGGAATATGTAGATAATATTAACACTTCTGCTCCTCAGCTTAATAATGATAGCACAGTTTGAACATCAGAATTGTGCTGAATCTATGTAGTCCCAAAGCTGACGATTGCAGAAGCAAAAGAGAGGGTCTTTTGTTTACCTTCTCTTTTATGAGCTTCTTCTATTAAAAAAAAAAAACCTAGAAGTTAAGTAATAAAGTATTACATTGAAAATAAAAAAGTATCTGCAGGTGCAAACCATTAGTGTTAACTGAGTATACCACTTTAGTCTTGAGATGGATATTTAATGGGTTTAATGAAAATACATTTTATATACACATATCTTGAAACTATGGGAGAAGGATAGAACTACATCCTACATCTTCTGAGTAGGTTACAGACAGCACTGATATCCTTCTGGACAGCTCTCAAAACTGTAATGGCTTACATTTGTGTAGAGCTTCACGGTTTGCAGAGCCCTTTTGCCAATGTTGAATCCTTCTGTCTCACTCATCAGATTTCAGGCAATAGATGGCTTTTGGTTCTCTGGACCTTAGCCTCTCAGAACCTGATTTTACCAGTAGGCACGGGGAATGGGTTGGTCAACTGGTCACTGAGGAGGCTTAGCAATGTGCATGTCTGCCCTGATGACTCCCCTTGCTTCTGTAGGTGGGAGGCCACCCCATGGACCGCGTGCTCCTCCTCGTGTGGGGGGGGCATCCAGAGCCGGGCAGTTTCCTGCGTGGAGGAGGACATCCAGGGGCATGTCACTTCAGTGGAAGAGTGGAAATGCATGTACACCCCTAAGATGCCCATCGCGCAGCCCTGCAACATTTTTGACTGCCCTAAATGGCTGGCACAGGAGTGGTCTCCGGTAACTGTGCCTTCTTTCTTTGTTCATTAGGAGAGTAAGTCCACTCTTCCCTCTCATCATCATGGCCCCACCGGGTACCCTGAGCAGCTCCACACTTCTTGAGGTGTCTAGAAGCCTACCAGCTTAGCTCCTGGAGTAGGAATGCCCCAAATCCAGCATGACCAAAAGTAAATGATGTTTTTTTTAAAATGTCTTTCTTCAAGTTTCTTCAAGAAGCCTCTATTGTTCCCCAGACAATGTTCCCTCAAATGGCAAAGAGGAAGCAACTGCCTTTCGAGGGTAATTGAGGCTGAATGACTGATCCCAAATCTGTAAAAGCTGCTTTGATGATAGAGCTCAGTAGACCAGAAGTTTGATTTCATTTTGTATGTATTATGCTTTGTATCCAAAAGAGTCTAAGTGGATTAATATTAAAACTATGTACATTAGTCATTGGAGGAGGGGGGAAGATGAAATGAAAATAGCACAAAAATTAAAATTGGAATGAAGTAAGATAATTAAAACAAAAAACTTACAGATGTTAGGAAACCTGCTGTAATTAAACATAAAATGTCATTCAGGGTTTCCTGACTGCTAATGCAGAAAGGAAAGTGGCAAAGGAAATAGGAAGATGAAATAAGCCATTGTGCCCTCAGCCTCAGAAATGACAAAAGACTTCACTGAGCCCTGTGGCTTCATGGCAGCAGATCAGAGCTGTGACATTTTCTGCATCTAGACACGTTACCAGACATGGGGAACCATTAGAGGTGCAATCTACATTGGGCATCTGGTCATTCAATCTGTTCTTTTAAATATTATTTTTGCCTTTCAATGTAATCAATTGGATTGACAATGCAGCAATATGATTTAGCTATAATCGCAGTTTAAATTTTTTAATATCCATGTGGAGGTATTTTCCCATATTTTTGGAAGTAGCAGTCATTAGCAAAGTAACTAAATAAAATACAGTGTTGGTAAGCAAAATTAAGCACACTCTACAGTCTCTTTTCTCCTTTCTTCTTTTTGGTGCTTGGTTTGAGACTTTGCACACAGTGAGTACTTAAACATTGCTGACTGATTAATCCAAAGCTATGGAATTGAAAGTGATTTAATTTTCAGCGAGCTCCACCTCAAATAGCCAAATAGAACAAAGATCCCTTGACTGGTAAGAAATGGTGTAAGTTTACCAGGAGTCCTCGTGTGGAAAAAAAAAAAAGAAAAGAAAACTTAGATTAAAAGTTTTAGGTGCGAAGTGAAGAAAAGTAAACAAAGCTTTGCCTACGAGTCTCCTCTCTCTTGCAATCTCTTTCCAGTGCACGGTGACATGTGGCCAGGGCCTCAGATACCGTGTGGTCCTCTGCATCGACCATCGAGGAATGCACACAGGAGGCTGTAGCCCAAAAACAAAGCCCCACATAAAAGAGGAATGCATCATACCCACTCCCTGCTATAAACCCAAAGGTAATTTGACAGGTGCTCTATTACCAGCCTGTTAATTGTTGTGTGTAGTCAGATGTGTTTTAAACTCCTTAGAATATTTTTAAGTATCCCAAGTATTCTTAGTAACAATTCTTTATAACTTTACTAAAGGAATTTGATTCTTTTAAAGAATCTTTCAAATGATTTTGATTGCAAAATTTCATTAACCACTACATGTAGAAATATATTTATGTAATTATCTCCCAAGTCATAAAGTTGTTTGAGGACTATTGCTGAAGAAAGCAGATGTATCTGCTTAAAGAGAGACCAGATATCCTAGAAATATATGCTTGATTTACTATCTACATTTCTTGCCTTTAAAAACAAGGGAGTGAACCCAAGTATGTCTGTTTTGCTAAGGTTGAAGTACATTGGGAAGTCTCATACTTCAAACTGATGAAACAGAAAACTATCGCTTTTTATATTGAAAATTAAAACATTAATATGAGACTGAATTCTAGAACCATAATTTAAAATATATCAGAATTTAATAGATATTGCAAGAATTAATAAAAAAGAAATTTTAGGGAGGTGTAGAACTAAGCATTTATTGAGCCAGACTTCTTATAATTATACTGGGTGTCTCAGATTAGCAAGAATACGAATTTGATTTCTGTACAAGTATTGTTACTTGTCTGTGCCAATGGAATAGAAAAATTCAAAGTCACAAACCATTCAGAAGTAAATAACTCTTTAAATCTCCTTTAATTTTTAATATTAAATATGGCTCCCATTTCTTTATTTCTTTAAGCCATTAAATTTCTCTGAAAATCAGTCACAGTGTAGCTCTTTATTATACTATAGGTAGTCCTAATTGCAACTGAATGGCATCATAAAATCTAAATTAATGATATAAAAGGAAACCAAAAAACCCCAGAAATCCTGATTTATTTTAATAAATGCACCTCTCTCAAAGCCTTGGTTTCCTCCTCTGTAAAATGGGTATAATAATAGTATCTAAATCAGAGATGATGTGAAGGTTAAATGAGAGGTACCATAAACAAGGTGGTTAACCTAGTGCCTGGAATATAGTAACTGCCACATACAGTAAGTTACTTTTAACTCCTGACTATCATCAGCGCCCTCCACTGTGGGAGGAGGTTGCTACAGGTGTGTCTGACAGGATTTAGTTCAAAAGAACAATAAAGTATTGCAAGCTTACTATTAGTGCCAAACTGAATGCTTCCTTATTGAAAGACAGAGAGCTAACTTATGCCATCAGAGACAGCTGCATTGACTGAGTCTTTTTTTTTTTTTTTTAAGATGGAGTCTCACTCTGTCGCCCAGGCTGGAGTGCAGTGGTGCGATCTCGGCTCACTGCAACCTCCGCCTCCCAGGTTCAAGCAATTCTCCTGCCTCAGCCTCCAGAGTAGCTGGGACTACAGGTGTATGACGCCGTGCCTGGCTAATATTTTGTATTTTTTTTAGTAGAGACGGGGTTTCTTACCATGTTGCCCAGGTTGGTCTTGAACTCCTGAGCTCAAGCAATCCACCCGTCTCGGCCTCCCAAAGTGCTAGGATTACAGGCTTGAGCCACCGTGCCCGGCCGACTGAGTCATTTACTGGGATAGTTGTGGTAGTTGTAAAATGATGTATGTATAGGTACTGTGTTGCTGTGTTTAAAATGTGAGTAAATCCTTTTGGCTTTGGCAGTTTTACATTTCTCACTTGCTTTGTTTTTTGACTATAAACAATTGCTGTGCATAGAGAACAAGAAGTGATGCCCCTAACTTAAAATAGTCAATTATTTATTAGCTTTATCTTCACCAAGCCACTTCACAGAAAGAAAAGCAGTTTGTAGTTAACTATCAAGAATCAAATCTGGATTTTCACAACTAAGGAGTGAGCCTGGCTCTCTAAACATCGTTAAAATACCAAATAATTCTATGGTGCATATATGTATAGACATATTTCTTTCATCCTTGCAATTATATGTTATAAAATGGTGATAGAGCGTCATTGGCTCATACTATAAAGGCAAATATCCCCATAAATGACCCTAATAAATATGCTAGAATGGGAATCTTGGCAGTTACTTCTGTAGGAGCAGTTATAACCTCCCTCTTCATTTTTCTCCTCCACAATTTTTTCCCAGGAAGTAACTAGAAGCTTATTTTGAATTGTTTGGCCAGAGCTAGATAAATAGGCGAAATAAGTCAAATTATGTGTTATGAGCCCTCATTTGCACATATTCCAGTTGGCAGTGAGCCTTGGGGTAGTGTTGAATGAGTCAGATATCTAAACCAATGTTTTGTGAATTTCAGAGTGACAGAATTTGTTTTTGGCAATGTGACATAGATCACGCTTAGCTAAAAGGCAAAAAAAAAAAAAGTGAGAATTTATGAGAGTATCACAATATAATTGATTGTACTTTGTTTTCCAAGGTACATGCTGCTCTACCTTTTCAAGAGGAACTGGTGAAAAGATACTTTGATGATTCTTTATATGCATATTAAGCTAGTGCTCCTACACTTACAACTTTCATAATAAAAGGATTTTCCTTTGCTATTAATCATAATAAAGAGGAAACTTGTACACAAACTAGTATTATTAAACATTTTAAAATTCGGTTTTATTTTTCTAGATATAACCATCATCAGAGGCAGCAATTTACCTAAAAACTTATTATTTGTGTTTGTCAACATAGTAACTTCTTGGTGAGGAGAATAAGGAATTTTCCTAAAATCCCAGATTGGTTCTAACCTCTTCTCTTGTATGTGCACTCACTGAATTCTCAGAGAAACTTCCAGTCGAGGCCAAGTTGCCGTGGTTCAAACAAGCTCAAGAACTAGAAGAAGGAGCTGCTGTGTCAGAGGAGCCCTCGTAAGTTTTAAAAGCACAAATTGTTCTACATTTGAAACTGATTTATTTAAAGAAAGCAGTGTATCACTGGTTGTAGCTTTCATGGGTTCTGAACTAAGTGTAATCATCTCACCAAAGGTGAAAGGAGGCTTTTTGGCTCTCAATTAAAGATTGATTAGTTTCAAAAAGTGTTTATCAAAACTGATGATTGCATTGTAAATACTTCTGTTTTGCCTAAAGTAAGTAAATGAAGGTGTAGTGCTTACCCTCTTCTCCAAAATTGGACCTCCTCTCTTGGCAAGGGGCCAAAGGTGAGAAGGCCCAGGCTGCAGCTGATGATATAACATAGATTTGATGGGAAAGTCTGAGCTGCTTTTCACACTCTCCCAGTTTTGCAATACAGTCGCTCACAAAAATTAAAGAGCAAGTAAAGTATACCTGAGGGGCAAAGGAAGTTCATTAACTTTTATTTTCCCTTTCTTCCTGGGATTGGTATTAGGGGTGGACCTAGTTCTTTGCCCCACTTGATTATGTCCCATGTGTGCTCAACTTTATCAAGGCCATGGAATCTGTAAAACCGTGAGGCCCAGATTTGCCAGATGCTTCAGAAGAGGAAACAAAGAGAGACAAAAGTAGATTAAGTGGTTGATTGATTGGCTGATAAGTTTATGTACTGATTTCATTAGAAAACACTGATAGGCATAGCTACTACATCACTTTTACAAATGAGGAGATACAATTGATTGAACAATTTCGTTGATGACCCAAGAAATTTCTCAGGTTGAAAAATTTTCTAGATTAATTCATTTAATGTAAGTTCTAAGCTCTGTGCTATTCACTGGCACTTAAGATATGTCACCTACCCTCCAAGAGTTAATAGTACAGCATGTAGGATACAAAATGATTTCCAAATTTTACTGGAGATATAAATTAACATTGCAACCTGTTCAAATGCAATTTAGAATTTTCTCAGATTCATTCTGTTTGAATCTAAATCTGATATGGTTTGCCAGAACACAGTTGTGTACCTGAGTGCACAAGAAATCCAAAATATAGATTTGTACAATAACTAAAGGTGATTTCTAAAGAAATGGTATTCTGTCATTTCATTTCACACATAAAAAAGGTACACACAGTAGAAAACACTTTTTTTCCCTATTTTTTTATTTTTGAGATAGGGCCTCACTCTGTCACCCAGGCAGGGGTGCAGTGGCACAGTCATAACTCACTGCAGCTTCAACCTGCCAGGCTCAATGAATTCTCCCACCTCAGCCTACTGAGTAGCTGGGACTACAGGCGCAGGCCACCACACCGGGCTAAGTTTAATTTTTTTTGTAGACACTGGGTTTCTCCATGTTTCCCAGGCTGGTCTCAAACTCCTGACCTCAAGCAGTCCGCCTGCCTCAGCCTCCCAAAGTACTGGGATTGCGGGTGTGAGGCACCGCGCCTGGCCCAGGAAACACATATTTTTACTTAAAAGGATAATTAAGCAAACATAAATTATTTCTGTACTGTAAAGTTACTACAGCAAACTTTTTGACTTCTTTAAGAAAAAACAACTAACCATTGCAGAACTTTGGAGGAAAGAAGGGATTAAAGATCACGATGTAACCGTGAAATGAATATATGAAGGCTTACAATTTTTTACTTCTCCTCTACCAGTACCTGATTTGACAGGCCTTCTTATTGCTGAGGAGTAAATCAGCAGTTCTTTTTAGGGGGGCATTAATAACTTCTTAATCCAGTAAGGTCCTATCTAAGACACAGAAAGATGCTATATAATTAGAACTGGTGACTCCTTTTATATCCTATTGGGTTAAATCAATTTGAAACCAGGTATGTATTATTTTACCTAAATAAACTATTTTCCCCTTGTACACTGTATTTTGTCACTTGGACTAAAGTGTAATCCTATGTATAATCTTGCATTCTGGCTGATGGTAAATAATAATACAAAATTATTTAGAAACATCTTACATCGGTAAACATCTTACCATTATTAGACACCTTTCAGATGAAAGCTATCAGTGGAGTTTAATGCATCCACAGAAGCATTACATAGGCCATTGTCAACCATGTTTTGTAATGAATGTTTTCTACTAAAGGTCTGATTAAGATGCATTACGTTTAACTTTAATCTTAATAAAATCTCTAAAGTAGTTAAACATAGCTTTAGCCATTGAAAGTATAGCCATATATTAAACTTTTAAGATCTACTCTTAGTGTAATGAAATTGCCATTTTGGCATGATTAATCTGAATTGGAGTAGATTGTAATTGGAGTGCTGGTGCAGGGTAAAGGAAATGTATACTATTGTGCTCAGAATAATAATTACTTTTATACCAAAATAAAATAAATGACAGCTGTAGAATAATGTAATGAAAGGTATATGGTTTCCACATTTTAATACACTTTTATGTGTTTAGTGCACTGCACCCTAAGAAAGATCGTGTCACATTTTTTACATCTATATTGATTTTGAATTTAAAAAACATAATGTTGCATGGCCTTAATTCCATCTTTTCTTAAACCACATAGACTGGCTTCTAAATGTATGTAACAACCTATAATTACTCTCTGAAGCATAATGAAAAAAATGATCAACTGTCAGCAAGTCATTCCTTCCCCCCACCAAAGAGACTCACACTGCTTAAATTAAATGGTAATGTTTAGAAGCTGTGACTGTCACTTCTGAACTGCTACAGCGAGGCAAGAACAGTGGTCCACAACTATTATCTCTTGCTTTGGCTCCAGCTAACATTGGAGAGTTCTGTAGTAAAGCAGTAATTATCATTTATTTCCCCATATGGAAAGTGAAAATATTATCACCAACCTATCTCATTACATAATACAGAAAAATCACCAGATTAATGTCTTCAGTATATGAAGATACCTTTGTTCAATGTTAGATACTTTTAGTAACCCCAAAAGGTAAGGAAAAGATTGATTAGCACTCAGGTCAAACATATGTTAGGAAGTAACTGCTTTAAGATGTTTAAAAGAAAACAATGATAAAAGACTAAAAACTGAATTGCCAAGAAATAACATTTTATAGACCAGAAGAATGTACCAACAACCAACATTGTGGCTGCACTGAACACCGTACACAAGATACAAATCCAGATATCAGTTTCATAGAACCACTGAAATAAATATGGAGATTGGCTCACATGGTGGTAATATATAGATAGATTCATCATATAAAGTTGAATCTTCAACTCAGAAATACTTCTACATGTTTATTTTTTTCCCTCAACAACAGATTGGTTTGTTATGACACATTTGATTCATGTGGTGGAAACATTGTGATGAATATATTTTCTTTTCTTTTTTTTTTTTTAATCTAGTCTCACTCTTGCCACCCAGGCTGAAATGCAATGGCGTGATCTCAGCTCACTGCAATCTCCACCTCCTGGGTTCAAGCTATTCTCATGCCTCAGCCTCCTGCGTAGCTGGGATTACAGGTGCCTGCCACCATGCCCAGCTAATTTTTGCATTTTTGGTAGAGACAGGGTTTCACCGTGTTGGCCAGATTGGTTTTGAACTCCTGACCTCAGGTGATCCACCCTCCTCGGCCTCCCAAAGTGCTGGGATCACAGGCATGAGCCACCACACCCAGCTGAATATATTTTCTAGGTGTGTACAACATGAGGAATTTAAGACCAGCCTGGGCAACATAACAAGACGTCATCTCTACCAAAAATCAAAACACTTAGCCAGGCATGGTGGTGTGTGCCTATATTCACAGGTACTCAGGAGTGTGAGGCTGAAGTGTTGCTTGAGCCTGGGAGGTGGAGGCTGCAGTGAGCTGAGATCGTGCCACCAAACTCCAGCCTGGGCAACAGAGCATCTAAAATATATATATATATATACACACACACATATGTGTGTGTGTGTGTGTGTGTGTGTGTGTGAGAGAGAGAGAGAGAGAGAGAGAGAGAGAGAGAGAGAGAGAGACCATGACTAAGAATGCCTAATCTCCTGGGAATATAGCCCAGCCGGTCTCAGCCTCATTTTACCCAGTGCCTATTTGAGATGGAGTCGCCCTGGTTCAAATGCCTCTGACCGTTGAGGTAGACTTCTACAATTACTAAGACTCTGGGAGAGTCTGGGAGAGGGTAATAGCAGTGCCATGCTAGTAGTAGAAAAGGGGAGATGGGGAAAAGACTGATAAAATTATCTTCTGTTAAGGTTCAAACTATGTCATTTCGAATTTCCCTCCAGCTGTTGAGAGTGCTGTTAGATTTAGGATACATCATTTAAATGCCAGATTGAGCCCATCTGGTTGCTTTCATGGAACAATATGTAGGAATAGCCTTCTAAGTCTTTTTGGAAACTCAAAAGTGTACCTTTATTAGGTGGGGAATTGGAACTGCAAAGTGGTAGTACAATTACATTTGTTAATCAAGTGGAAGTTAAAAAAAATTACTGACAGGTTTTCCATCTCTTATTTTTATACTGTAGTTTTAGTCTTGGTTGAGATATATGCATAAACATCACTATCGCCTGACATGCATCACCCAGGCAAGTACATAGTGTGACCCTTCCGACAGCTTAATTTCTTGAGGAAAAATGATACAATGATGATCCCCAGTACATTTAAAGAAATGTTATTGGATAGGAAGTCATTCAGCTTACCTTAGAAAGCCTGTCTGAGTTGGAACCGAAGGAAATTGTTCATTTCCTTAACTCCTTCAGGCTACTAACAGGCCACCTAATGCCCTAGAAGGTGTAATTTGCTAAGGGACTCCTGTAAAAAAAAGAAAAAAAAAAAAAGATATAGTCTGGATGCTTTAGGTGCTCTTCCTGATCTCTAAAACAAGGCATCCCAGGTAGAGAAAGTGAGGACCAGTTGGCACTTAGGGAAGCCAAGTTCTTCCAGACATATTTCAGTTGCCAGTAGTTCTTCAGTGGCTCGGAAGAACCAATGGGATATGCCAGTTGCTTTGGACACAGTGTGGCCAACATAACCATTTTATCCAGGCATTCTCTTGTTAAATAGCTGGCATTCACCAGGTGGAGAGCCTTAATGATGCCATTTTTTCAAAGGTAAGATTGGGTAGTTCTTGTGCTGTGATCTTGCATTTTAAAAGATCTTGAGTTATCTTACTAGATTTTCAGTCAATGGCTTTGCATGGTTAGGAGACTATATTTGTGCTTCAACATAATAGTCAGGGCTTAAATGTATTGCCATAAATAACCTTGTTGTGAGCCATTACAAAAAAGAAGAAGAAGAGGAAGAAAAGTAAGTAAGCAGGAGGCAGCAGTAGTATCTGGATGCCAGATGGCATCAGCTTAGCAATGGGGTTTATTGAATAAGAAGCAAAGGGAAATTCCTGTCATGCATCTATGTGAACAGAACCCACAAGGAATTAGATGCATATAGAAAAGCCAATAAGGGTCTCCATGGTGATTCTGTAATCATTAAATGCCTTGTTTACCTTGCTGAAAATAGTATTTAAAGATATATTTAAGCATATGTTTTCATTAGTCCATATTTATACTCAATAAGTAGTCTAAGAATGTAGATGACTTAACTCAGTGGTTAAGAATGTGAATTAATATTTTTTAAGTGGCTAGAAATGTTAATTGTGTGGCATGTGTTTTTATATCCCTCCTCAAAATGTAGTGAACCAAACACCATGGGTCCATATAGTGTTACTATTTATATTCTAAATACGAGATACCTGAATTATATTCTCTTCATGAATCTCAGGCCACAGAAAAGTAATGAGGAATATCTTGTTTATGTATAGAAACAGGTGAGATGATTCATGATTCTTAAGAAATCTAAGATCAAGAAATTTAAACACTTCACAGATTATTCAATCAACAAAAAGAATGTTCAAGGAGCAAAGAGTTGAGCATTAGAATTATAAGATAAAAAAGCACTTAATTTTGAAAACTGGCATATGATAGAGCTAAAGCCTCACACTGGCCGGACAGCATCAGCCCTTCCCCTACAATAGTCTCGACCTCTCTCATTTCCAACACCTTCCTTTCTGGCCTCCTCCCTGTTATCTGCAGCAGCAAAGTGCTTAATATAATTTCTTGGGCTAATTCCATATTCTAGATGACTTTAGAGAGCCACTAGACTTGCTAAATTGTTCACACCTCCTAATGATGGAAGCTAAACTCACCTATAAATTGCTTGCCCTATGCCATTCTATGTACCAGGTGCAGGTATTGCAAAAATAACCATAGTCTTTGCTCTCAAGAAACCTTTAGTGCATTCTTATCACAAGAGCAATAGGATTGTGACCAAAGTGTTGAGTACTGGTTGTCTATCCACAGACTGAAGAAATGAGCTAGCTGTCTATAAGAAATGCAATTTGATGTTTGGGTATCATAGCATGAGAGGGTTACTGATTTAAAAAGGAGTTCAGGAGACTTATTTATGGAATTTCCAGATTCTCTACTAGCATATATTAGAATTTCATCTACCTCTAAGATAAAATATCAAATAGTTAAGCTATTACATGGTAATGCATAAACATAAGAAATAAATGATAAAAGAAAATAATATATACATTGAAAAGGTTTGAGGGGGATGTTGATGTGAACTGATGTTTGACAGATTATGATCAAACTGATTTGAATCTGGCTTTGATTCCAAAACTAGTACTTGGGGAAAGATATATGATCTTTTTACATAGCAAGTGATCAGATATTTTGTATCATTATGTGTACCTCAGATATTCCTACCTATATGTTAAAAACAGGCTATAGAAGTCACAGATAATTTCCTAAAGTTGATTTTTTTCAGATGTATTAAGCTGCCAACTGTGTGAACTGGTGAGGGGTGAGTCTCAGTGTTTGTATGCCCTGACAAAGATACAATCCTGCTGGAATCAGAGTAAAAAACAAGTTGATTTTTTATCATACCTCCATGCAGGACAGCTCTGCACAGTGACTAAAAGTGTGGGCCCCAGAGACACAGAGCTTGTGTGTGAATCTTGACCTTGGGAGTCATTTAACCCCATATGCCTCCATTTATCACCTGTGAAGTGAGGATGATAATAATCTCTACCTCATAGGGTTCTTCTGAGGTTTAAGTTAATCTGTGTAAAGTACCTGGTATGCAGGAAGTGCTACGTATATAAAGTGCTGTTATGATTAGGCCTTTTCTAGCATCATTCATTTTCCTAGAGAATCTTTAAGGGAGTTATGATGTCTAATAACCACTTATTACAAATAGAGAAATTGAGGCAGCTGTTGTATCTGCCTCATACATCTTGTATCTAATGGCATTTGAGAGAGAACAACAATATTAACTCAAAACTCAGCTAGTGGGTTCCCAGCTCACACCACCTTACTGCTTTTCTTCGTCTACACTCCTGAGGATCTTTGAAGACTCACTTATAAGCACCATACTTTTGAGTTAGCCCAGAGTTTAAGAGACAAATCTTTATTTAAATAAAAAGAGATTTATGAGGAATTACAAAAATGAGTGAGAAAAGTTCAGAAGCTGCCTGGGTGAAAAAGCAACCTCTCTCTACTCTCAGTTAAATATACTTGATCTCCATACACAGAGACAGCAGAATCAATAATAAACTCAAGATCAGATAGAGCCATTTTTATGTAGTCATTAGAAAAGCCTTGATTGCAAACCAAGAAGTTCTAAATTTATCAGCCCCTCCCTCTGTCACCACAGTTGCTCATTCTGTAGCTACTTTCAGAAAGCTAAATCTGAACTGTTGCTTAGCAGAGCCCTAGAGAGTGACAAAGACAAATTAATGGGATCCTTGTGTGCCAAAATAAAGTATGCACCCTGTCACCACCAATATATGTTAAGTCCATTAAGGTCATTTTTAATGAACTGAACTTTTCATTGGAAAGCTTTGCCAAACGTGTTGAATTAAGGGAAAGAAACCTTCACAAAATTACAAGATAAACTAATTTCATTCCATGTAAAGAAGAAATGGTACATGAAAAGTATTGGTTTCCAATATTTTAAATCTTTATCAAAGCCAGGGAAAATGATAGGCATTTAAACTACATTCCAATATTAAGCTGAGAACTACAAATGCAGTGATAGCATTGTAAGCTGTGATGGCATCTGAGTCCCTGGGATGTGGCCTTTTAAGCAGACTATTTTCAAGGAAAAGCAAAGCAAATGTTCAAATCCCGTTCTGTTCATTTAGGTCAGAAAAGCAAAGAGAAAGAAAGATGATCCGAAACAAGTGTCATATCCTCACTTTTCATTTCTGAAAAGAATAATTTGGCTTTATTTGTATCTGCTACGTGTAGTGAGTAGTCTTTCTTCCTTTTTTCCCAAAATTGTATGGATGTTGGGTTTTAAAAAGTAGATAAAAAAGACAAAAGTTCTACCTTGGGTTTCTCTAACCTAGGAAAAGTTCCAAAGTGCTCCAGCGCTTCACTGTTGAGTAGCTGATGGTATGATAAGGCAGTGTTTGACCAGAGTCCTGTAAAAATTATTGAAGTCAGCATCTGTCTCAAAGCTGCCCCTTAGTATTTTATTCTTCTAAATGACATTTTATTGATATTTCACTGAAGTGTGATAGACACAGAATTTCAACTTACCTCAAGCTACATAACTACCTAACAACCCATCAAGATGAAATTCAGCAGGCATATACTGCCCAAGTATGGCTATAAGAAATATAAATGAATAAGCCCACAATAGCTGCTTAGTTTGGGTATAGTAACTCTAAGCTTTTCCTGCTGTAGGAGTTTCTTATGGTTTCTATAGCCATATGAAACTCCTATAGTAGGAAGAGGTTTGTATTTCCTCATGTGAAATGCCTAGAACAGAAAAGTATGACTTAGTTTCTTAGAGTCTTTTGGCTGTTGCTTCTTTATCTAGCTTGGTTTCAGTCTTTGGCCCTAAGAATAAGCACAGTACCAAGTCAATCATAACATTAACTCTTATCCTTCTGTTTATCAATCCATTTATTTCTTTGAAAAATTATTTATTGAGCTCCTATTATGTGAAGTTCTACCTTCATAGAGATTTGGTCAAGTGAGGGGGACAATTATTACATAAAGATTTGCATTGTGATTATCAAAGACTGGTAGCTATTTTAAGAAAATGGAAAGATGCTCAAAGAGGTTAATAGGGGACCTATTAGGCCTGAGGGTCAGTGCAGTAGTCTGTTCTCACATTGCTATAAAGAACTATCTGAGACTTGCCACTTTATAAGTAAAAGAGGTTTCATTGACTCACAGTTCCACAGGCTGTGCAGGAAGCATAGCTAGGGAGGTCTCAGGAAACTTATAATCATGGTAGAAGGAGAAGGGGAAGCAGGCACATCTTACATGGCTGGACAAGGAGGAAGAGGGCAAAGGAGGAAATGCTACACACTTTTAAACAACCAGGTCTCGTGAGAACTCGCTCACCATCATGAGAACAGCAAGGGGGAAATCTCTCCCCATGATGCAATCACCTCCCCCAGGCCCCTCCTCCAACACTGGGGATTATAATTTGACAGGAGATTTGGGCAAGGACACAAATCTAAACCATATTACCCTGCCCCTGGCCCCTCCCAAATCTCATGCCCTTCTCATATTGCAAAATACAACCATCCCTTCTCAACAGTCTCCCAATTCTTACTTCAGCGTTAACTCAAAAGTTCATAGTCCAAATTCTCATCTGAGACAAGGCAAGTCCGTTCTTCCTATGAGCCTGTAAAATAAAAAACAAGTTAGTTACTTCCAAGATACAATGGAGGTACAGGCATTAGGTAAATATACCCATTCCAAAAGGGATAAATCAGCCAAAACAAAGGGGCTACAGACCCCATGCAAGTCAGAAACCCAGCAGGGCAGTCATTAAATCTTAAAGCTCCAAAATGATCTGTGGCTCCATGTCTCACATCTAGGCTGATGCAAGGGGTGGGCTCCAAAGGCCTTGGGTATCTCCACCCCTGTGAAGTTGAGTGCCTGCAGCTTTTCTAGGTTCATGGTGCAAGCTGTCAGTGGATCTACGATTCTGGGGTCTGGAGGATGATGGCCCTCTTCTCACAGCTCCACTGGGATTCTGTGTGGGGCCTTCAATCCCACATTTCCCCTCCATGCTGTTCTAGTAGAGGTTCTCCATGAGGTCTCTGTTCCTGCGACAGACTTCTGCCTTGACTCCCAAGCATTTCTATACATCCTCTGAAATCTAGGTAGAGGCTTCCAAGCTTAAACTCCTGCCCTCTGTGTACCCACAGGTTTAACACTATGTGGAAGCCTCCAAGGCTCATGGCTTGCACCTTCTGGAGCAGATGCCTGAGACATATCTGGCGCTCTTTAAGCCACGGCTGAAGCTGGAGCAGCTGGGACACAGGGAGCAGTGTCCCAAGGTTTTGCAGGGCAGTAGAGCCCTGGGTCTCGCCCATAAAACCATTCTTCCCTCTTAGGCCTCCAGGCCTGTGATAGGAGGGACTGCCACAGCTCTGAAATGCCTTTGAGGCATTTTCTCCATTGTCTTGGTTATTAACATTTGGGAAGGGCTGCTGTGAAGGTCTCTGAAATGCCTTCAAGGCATTTTCCCCATTGTGTTGGCTATTAAGATTTGGCTCCTTTTTACTTATGCCAATTTCTGCAGCTGGCTTGAATTCCTCTCTAGTGCTAGCTAGTATCTGTGGTGACACGAGACTAATCAATGAAGAGTAAGTTGTTTTTGTTTAGCAGTATGTTAATAAAGTGATTATTTATTATTTCAGTGCATGCTTCTAACTCTATAATAGTCACTAATAAACTTTTAAACCACTTAGGGATTTTACAAGTGAATTTTATTGTCACTGTTTTCTATTTCATAAAAGAGACTGGTAATTACTCTAATTCAAGAATACTTTTTTTGTTAATGAAAGGAACAATTAAGCTTGCAAATAGGCCAGCCAGAAGTATACATCATTCATTTGCCAGGTGTGGTTTGTTGTTGTTGTTGATGTTTTAATTTCCTGAAAGGAAAGACTAAATACAGAATTCATGTCAGTTACTTCTGAAGTTTTCACCCATCTTTTAAAGAACTCATTTGTCAAACTGTTCTTCATTCATCCAACAGTAGTGGTGCTAACAAAAAGAATTTTTTTTTTTTTTGAGTCAGAGTCTCACTCTGTCACCCATGCTGGAGTGTGGTGGCGCGATCTTGGCTCACTGCAACCTCTGCCTCCTGGGCCCAAGCAATTCTCCTGCCTCAGCCTTCCGAGTAGCTGGGATTACAGGCGCCCGCCACCATGCCCGGCTAATTTTTGTATTTTTGTAGAGACAGGGTTTCACCATGTTGGCCAGGCTGGTCTCGAACTCCTGACCTCAGGTGATCTGCCTGCCTCGGCCTCCCAAAATGCTGGAATTAAGGCGTGAGCGCCCGGCCAACAAAAAGAATTTTAAACTTCCCAAATTTTAACCTTTTATTGTCCATTTTACATGAAAGTGATTAACATAGTGATTTAAAAACAAAAATTTTCCCTCTATTTTAAAGATCCCTCTTTAAAGCTTCTAGCTCAGCAAGTGCTGTTCAGGATGAGACTTCTAAACATTAGAATTAAACCTCCTAACTCGCTTGCCTGCCCTCTCACTGACCTCGCTTCCTCCCACTTGTGGCCAGAAAACTCAAAATAGTAAATACGGAGTTGGGAGATCTAGGGACTTGGGGAAAAGCCTCCTATGAAAAACAGTTATTATTCATTTGGCCATTTGCACTCTCAGATATTTTTCTTTTGAAACATAATCTCCTGCCTTCAGTAAGAGAGATTATATTATATCATACACTGTATGCACTAGAGAAATTAAGATGACTGCCAAAGGACAGCACCACTTAAAAACCAAATTGTTTTTAATTGGTGTGAACTCGATGAAGACCTAAGGATAGTGGATTGGGAGATAAGCCAGTGAGGCTGTTTCACATTTGATAAAACTCTCATTTGGGAGACATAAAACAGACGTTTATTGTTTTTGCTATTAACCCTAAATGTCTAGATAGTAAAAAATTACACACGTGTGCATGCGCACATATATATGTATGTGTGTATATATATATGTGTGTGCATGTGTATATATGTTTTAATTGAAGCATGATGCCTTAAAATGAGTTTCAACCATTGCAACAAGTTCATGGGGCTTCAGTAGAATGGCCTTTCTGTTTTATGTGCTTTCGGTGTATCTTCTTAGTTCTGGAATGACATCGAATACGAAGTCATTCATATTATAGACAAGCAGAGCTAAGGGTCTAGTTTGTGCATCATTTATATTCTAGATCTTATCTGGGGTTCACTTAGAAAACACCAATCAAGTTGGCTACTTGTCATATTCCATAAGCTTATATATGTGAAAAGAGATGGAAACTAAGACCTAAAATAAGTTTGAGGATTATCTATGGATCTCAATGTGTTTGTATGTTTTTTCCTATAGCAGGAGTTGGAAAGTCCACCGGCCAAATCAAGACCCTTCCATCACCATCCCATCACCTCCTTTTTAAAACTAAAGTTTTATTGGAACACAGCCACACTAATTTGTTTACATATTTCATTCCACAATGGCAGAGTTGAGTAGTTGCAACAGAGTTCACACAGTGTGCAAAATCTAAAATATTTTCAATCTGGCCCTTTACAGAAAAAGCTTGCCAGCCCTTGCCTTGTTATAATGGTTCCTAAAGAGGGCTCTTTATAAGCAACAGAACCATAATTCTTATTGCATAGAAAAAGCTTGTAGGGTGCAGTTGTTCTTGAGATCTTGCCATCTTTCTGATTCGAAAACAAAATTTGGTACCACACTATTAAAGAAGTGTTATTCATCACACCGTTGTCAAAGTTGGCAGGCTAATCATATGCTTTTGTGCCTTTCTTACACACAAAATAGTTTAGCATGCATTTTCCTTTGTGTCTGCACCTGTGTGGCAAAATTCGGTGCTTGTGTATCTGTTATGATTCTTGTCACAGGAGCCAGGCAGGTGGATGTGGATGTGTAATAAAAGGGTTAAAACGATTTTGCTGGCAGCTTTTGGTTTTATGTTCCTAAAAAGCTCCTGCCAGGGCATTATTTAAAGCAAGAAGACTTTTTAATATTTTAGAATACCATTTTTTTCCAAGTTCTCTACATGCAAAAGTGGAACAAAGAAGTCAAAAGGTGAGAGGGAGGTGAAATTGTGATGAGATTTTCTTGGGATAATTCTGGGTGGCCATTCTACCCTCATTCACCTTCCTGACAAGGCTATATGGGGACCTTTGTTCTCTCCTAGTGGATGACTCTTCAAAGGTAGCTGGGGTCGGGCCTTTCTCAAAGAGTCTCTTGCCATGCCTCAGAGCACTGAGTGCTATTTTGGGGGAAGTCTTATCTTCTGAGCAGACCACCCCTGTTCCACATGAAGCCCAGGCTCAGGTCCAGGCCACATGTTTGTTGTGTTCCTTCCAGTTTGAAAACTTGGATCAGTTTGCTGTTAGAATTTCAATTTCCCTGAACCCGATATGAGCCATTTGCACTTGCTAGCATCTAATGCTATAACCTTCTTATCAGATCTTTCATTGTCTGCCAAATTCAAGGTTAAGGAGCCAGGTTTGCATGCCTCCTCAGCATGACTCCCTATGAGAAAGCAATAGGATCATGGAAAAAATGAAAATAAAAAATCATCCCAAAGTTTTGTCTGAATTATACTAACTTTTGAAACTATTCGTGGTTCCTTCTAGGCTTTTTTTTTTTTTTTTTTTTTTTTTTCTTAGGTCCCTCTCAAGGTCATTATAGTTATGGTCATGGTTGATTAATGAAGGTGGGAGGACATTTTGGAGATTTGGGTATTTTCTACATTCTAGAGAAAAACTCAGAAGTTCTTACTAATGTAGCTTGTTTTAGGGGACTGGGTGTGAGGATGTTGAGCACACTTGTCTGAATGCAAAACCTCTCATTTACAGTGGTATGCCTGTGGATTTACATTTGTAGCACAGCTTTTCTCTATGATATAAAAAGAATTGGAGCTCAGGCTAATTCAAAGAATGTGTGAGGAACAAGACTTTGCACCATTCTTGGAAACTTACACACAAAAATACCTTCTTATACATATAAATAAATCTCGGGAAGCATATTGAACAAAGAAAGTTATAGAATATGAGACCCAGACTATTAAAAAAAAAAAAAACTTCCTTAAATATCTCCAAGGGCTTATTTTGTTATCAGTATCAGTCTGCTATAAGAATAGCCAGCCACTTGCAAGAGGCACAAGTGCTGGTGTCACAGGGCAAACCCCAAAACTGAGGTCCAGCCTTGGTGGGACCTCATGGGTTCTTGGCTTCATGCAAGAAGGAATTCAAGAGCTAGCTGACAGAGCAAAGTGAAAGCAAATTTATTCAAGTCAAGTAATAAAAGGGTGGCTACTCCATAGGCAGGGCAGCCCTGGGGGCTGCTGATTGGCTATTTTTATGGTTATTTCTTGATCATATGCTAAACTAGGGGTAGATTATTCATGAGTTTTCCAGGAGAGGAATGGAGAATTCCTGGAATTGAGGATCCTCCCCTTTTCAGACCATATAGGGTAACCTCCAGACATTGCTATGGCATTTGTAAACTGCTGTGGCACTGGTGGGAGTGTCTTTTTAGTATGCTAATATATTATAATTAGTGTATAATGAGCAATGAGGACAACCAGAGGTTGCTTTCGTTGCCATCTTGGTTTGACAGGATCTGGCCGTCTTCTTTCCAGCATCCTATTTTCCTAGTGGGGTCTTGTAAAACAAATTCCTATCTCACTGGAATTTAGAGCGAGGAGAAGAAACCACCAATTCCCTGCTTGGAGGAGCTTCCACTGTGGGTACAAAGCAGGGAGCAAGCAGGTGGTCTCTGGAATGTCTTGCAGCTGGGAGTTCATGTGACCTTCATGAAGCAAGCAACCCAGAAACAGTGGCAAAATCGCTTATGAACTAAACTGAAGCACCATCACTGGACAGGGTGGAGGAGCCCTGAGCACCCCTGGGACAGTTCTGGGCAGTGGAGGCAGGTGGGATGCAGCCCCTCACAACCCCCATAGCCTCCTGCCTGGGGCTTCTCATCCTGTTCTCTTGTTTGCTTGCTGACTGCAGGTTCATCCCAGAGGCCTGGTCGGCCTGCACAGTCACCTGTGGTGTGGGGACCCAGGTGCGAATAGTCAGGTGCCAGGTGCTCCTGTCTTTCTCTCAGTCCGTGGCTGACCTGCCTGTTGATGAGTGTGAAGGGCCCAAGCCAGCATCCCAGCGTGCCTGTTATGCAGGGCCATGCAGTGGGGAAATTCCTGAGTTCAGCCCAGACGAGACAGATGGGCTCTTCGGTGGCCTGCAGGATTTCGACGAGCTGTATGACTGGGAGTATGAGGGGTTCACCAAGTGCTCCGAGTCCTGTGGAGGAGGTAAGAAAGGGGACTCTGGCTCAGATCCCCGCCAACTTCTTGCTCTTTTTCTCTCTCTTCTCTTCCTGCATGCAGCTGGGTCATGTGACTGCCTCAAATCCAAAAATGGTAAGTAGGACTAGGAGGGGAGGCAGCCATTCTAAATGTAAAGCACACTGAATGAAACACAGATGTATTTCTTTCTTGGCTCCAGTGGCTCTCAGACTGTCAGCTGTGAGTGGCCAGTACAACAAATGCTTTGGCTTTCAGTTGTCATTCTGATGTCTTGCGACATATCTTCGTGTATCTGGCTGAGAAACACAGTTGACACTGACCTGGCAGTGCTCTCAACATTGTTTTATTGATCTCTGCCCTTGCCTCAGTGCATGCCATGTGAACCAAGACCTAAGAACTAGTCGGAGTACCTCCAATGTACTCAGCTGATTTCCCAAAGTAATAATCTGTTTACATCTCGAGGAAGGGTGTCTAAAAGGTAACTGATACGGTGGTTACCTGGAGCTGGAAAGGAGTTTAAAGATCAAAGTCTGACCCCATCCCCATCTTACAGATGAGAAAACTAAGAGTCAGAGGAACAAAGTGATTTGTTCAAGATCGTACAGCTGGTGAGCAACAGAGCTGGGAGTAGGACAAAGCATTCCTTTCTCTGTCTAGTGTCTTTCCATCATACCATACTTCTTTAAGCACCTAGAGAATTCTGGAAGCTTTCTCATTATGAGTATTAGTTAACTCATGTTAAATGTTTCCACATATATCCACCTGGTTCTCCTTGGTACATTCAATGGTGATAGAACAGTAGATTCAGTGACTCTTTCAGATGTTATGAACAGGATTGTAGTGGCAGAGGAGGGCATTGAAATCAACAATTGATTCTTCAAGATTACAATCTTTCTTCTCGCTCTAAAAATATGGTAGATTCATATTGACACCATCTCCTATGTCTAATCCCAAGAGAGATTTTAATAGATGAGGAAGTGCCAGATCTTTCCCTGGCTATCAGTAACCCCTTTGGGCATGCTGAGATTCTGTTTTCTCAGCAAAGATTCTCAATAGTCGGAGGAAAAAAGTACTAAAATGATTTCCCAAAACTGTTTTCTAAACCATGACATTTTAGAAACTTTGAAAATGCGTCTCTTGTCGTGATTGAGAACATAAGAATAAATGTGCCACACTGTTCACATGTAGTTGAAAAGGAATGAATAGTGGAACAAGTACTAGCAAAGAATCAATTTTCTCCAGCAGGTCTTTTGTAAGCGTTTAATAGTCCTGACCTTGAGGTTCTTGTTTGTTTCCACGTCTTCCAGTTTCAAACCCTGGAATTCTGAAGTGTTTTAATGGAGAGCCCTGGTATGTTAAAACCTAAATTCTTATGTTAAAACAAATGATTCTGGAAGACAGTTTCCTGGAACTCAGTGAATGTAACTGTGTTCATTTGGGACTCTTCACTCACTTTGAGGACATCTTTTCTTTCACGCTTAATGAGAGCGAAGTGTTAAATAAGCTTTGGTGATCTCTGGAGCCTGGGCAGGAGCTGAGAGATCAGGTAGAAAGGCTGTTAGCCAGTGGCTACAGTTGCTTCTTTCCAACATAACAGATGACTCAGAATTCAGATGGTTGTGCTTTCATCCCCAATTTCCATGATCACCTGAATTGAATGATCATTATTTCTAGTCTAAAACAAATGTGCTTTAAAACATTATTTATGGTCTCTCAGTTATGGTTCTCAGTTACAAGTCAAGCCTGAAACTTTATGAACAGATGGAAAAAATAGATGCAGTAATGGAATATATAAATAACCAGATACCTTTTTCTTTAAGAGTCTAACCATTCTGCTGACCAACCAAGGGTATAAAATTTGAAGTGTCGAGTGTATGTGGAATGTATTTAATTTAAAATGTTTTCAGAAGATATTGATTTAGAAATAAGACTTGGATGTTTGAGATACAATTGATCTCTACCTATAGAAATGAAGTGTTTTTATATAACATAAATTGTACATCCTTTATATTCAAGGCAGGGTATGTTACTGAAATTTCTTGGGTCTTTAAATGTCAACAACGGAACACACTTATCTTCAGTTATGTCACTGTGCCAAGGTAATATATTTATGCCTAAAATGTGAGAGTTGAAAATTCCAAAGTGATGAAAATATGCTTGGGTTATATGGTCCATATGATGCCCATATGCACTAAAAAATTATTTTGATATATAGGACATGTATATTTTTCAAGTCTTTGTTTGGCAGTAAGATTTTACTGTGTTATCAACTTTGATGTTTCACCAAGATGTAACCCACAAGGTAATATATATTTTTAATTATTTCTGCTGAAGCCAACAAAAAATGTGCAGGATTAATAAATAGATTTTAAATCAATTTTGGGTTGTAGGGCCGGTCAGGCTAATTTTATTGTTTTTGTAATCTCAAGAGATGAAATTGGATAGACATAAAAGTAACCTTTCACCTAGCAGAGGTAGCAACCAGAAGGAACTAGTTAGTATTTAGTCTGTAGTTGGTGGCTGCGTTTCCCTGAGCTGTCATCAAATATCATGTAACAATTATGCTATTCTGGGAGATATAAACACTGAAAATCCCATTTTCTGGAAGATCGCATGCGAGCCTAACCTGCTCAGATCTGTATCCTGTGTCCCACTATCACCTCCTTGTTAGATTTTAATTTCCCACATGTGAACTGTAGGTGTTATCAAGGAAAGCAACTCTGAGCCCGATCAGCTTTATTGTATTGAACTCCTAGACAGTAAAATCCACATTAAAATCTACCTGGGGGAAAGCTTGACATTGACTTCAGCAAAAATGGAAGACGAAGCCTTGTACCTGTTGTTCCCCTTTTCTTACAAGTCCTCTCTCCTTTTTGCTTCTGTCAAGAAAAGAAAACCCAGAATCATCAACTACTGTGCTTAAACATGTTCTCTGTCGGTTTACAATGTCCTCCTAAGAGCATGTATTAGCTGTTTTGGAAAGAGCACAAACTTGATGAGCTAACTTCTCACGTCGTGCCTGCCTCCCATGGGCCAACTCTACTGTGAACTCTAAGGTGAAACCCTCAGAATTTTTCCCTCCTCCAGCTTCCCACACTCCCAGTTCCAGGGCGGCTCCCTCACTCCAGGTTCATCCTCCCCAGGCATCCCATTCCCACCTCCCCTCAGCCTCAATTGCATGCTGTGCTTAGAATGCCCTGCCCTTTAGCCATTGCATTTGTTCATCCTACAAAAATGTATTGAGTGTTGACCACAGGGCTGACCCCAGATACTACTTAATTATGACAGAACTTCTGTCCTTAGCTTCACCCACCACCCTGGGCTCCACCTAAGAAGGATGAGGCAGCTGGTCCCCGTGACAACAGAGATTGAACGCACAGAGCTGGGGAGGCCTAGTGCCTTGTTTTAGAATACTTTAGATTAGAATTTACTACATTCTCTGGAATGCTTCTTAGTCTCAGCACTTCATTACCCCATGAGTTATTTTAATTTCTGAGCTATGATTATTGGTTTAGGGTAATGTAAATTTGTGTTTGACAAACCTAAGGGAGATTATTGGTGTCTTTCTAGAAAGGTAGCACTTACTTTCCCCATTCCTTGCAGTCTTAGAAGGGCCTAAGCTCTTTTTTTTTTACAAAATGGGACCACTTTAATTAAGGCTTTTAGTTTACATTTGGCCACCTCAAAGTAGTTGTAACATTAGGGTGCTCAGTTTAAATATTGTGGCTCACTGTTGGATAGACACAATCTTTACATCCAAACATTAATGCATACAAAGCAACAAGGCATTGTTCAATAAAACAGCAATAGTTACTGCAAATTAGGCCTTGTGACCAATTACATATGATTAAAATTACTTCCCACATTCACATCCACAGTACTCGTCCACCATTTAACATCTCAACCAAAATGTTACACGTAAAACAATCACTAACAGGCAAAAATACTAAACCTGTATATTTGGGATTGCAAATACACTTATGCATGAGCAAGGAAGCAATTCACAGTGATAATCCACAGCTGCAGAAGCCTGAAAATGATTTGTAAAAATTGTTAAATCATTAAAAAATTGTTTGAAAATATACACTTCTTGTTGTAGACACCCACTGTACATATAACTATAAACATTGTTCCTTATATAAACAAAAAAGGAAACATATAATAAGAAATTTGAAAAGTCTGGACGTTTCCTTCCCAACAGATATTAAAGGCAGTGTCTTTAAGACATTATACTGAAAGGACTATCGTATTTTAAAGACAAGATCACTGTCTCCATAGGTTTTTTAAAAAATTTAAAAAACTGTATAGCTGTATTAATCAAAGCACTTATTTTGTACAATAATAATGACCTTAAATTTCTTTTAACAAAAACTACAATAAACTACAAGTATCAAAGAAGCAAAGTTATCTGGAGTAGTCCACATAGGAGCTCTTTGGACTTTCTTTTATTATGCTACAATAGTGGTGCTTTTAGGATTTATATTATTGTACTCTCCTATACAAAGTATGAGGCAGGGGTAGGGTATTCAGTACACCATTTTCATACGTATACAACATTAGTGGATGAAGAATGTCTCTTAGCAGTAATAACGGATGTAGCCTCTGCTTTTACCAGCTGCATACTCTAGGACTATTATATAAGGAAAAATCTCTCTTGTGATACTGGAAAGTGATGAGAATGTGCAAACTGATATAGTAGCTTTCATCCGCCTCTTGAGGGGTTCCACCACAGGAAAGTCCATTTAAGATGTTGCTCTGGTTTAACAAAGTTGGAATGCTGGCACTGCTGAATTGGGCAACAGTTCTTCAGACCTCACTCAGAGCTGCAATGCATTTAGTACATTAAAGCAGCTGACATGAGGACTTTTCGCGAGCCTTCCCAGGCACTAGAGTTTTTCTGTTAATTTGCCACACTAGGTCATAAAAGATCTCATTAACATTTATTTTTTATTTTGTAGAAGAATCTAAGAATGGACAGTTGTTCCATTGTCTGGCTAGATTTCAACCTTGTTCCTTCCCTACAACTCTTTCATCTTCCAAGTCATCCTTATTACCAACAAGAATCATTGGAACATCATCAGTGTCTTTAACTCGAAGAATCTGTTCTCTCAAGTCTTGCAAATCATTAAATATGGGCTGTGCTGTGATGGAATAAACTAATGCAAAGCCTTGTCCATTTCTCATGTACAAATCCCTCCTTGCTATAAACTGTTCCATTCCTGCAGTATCCAAGATTTCAAGCCTATACTGTTGTGCATCTACTTCAACTTGCTTTCTATAAGAATCTTCTATCATAGGATCGTATTTTTCAACAAAAATTCCTTGAACAAATTGTAGAGTCAAAGCAGACTTTCCAACGCCTCCTGAGCCAAGAATGACTAACTTATACTCATGCATGATGCAAACTTGTAGAAACCTAGTACTTCTCACACTGTCACCGGGTTCCCGCAGCCAGTATCACTCCCACGCTCCCTCCGGATTGCTACTCTCGACTCCACAGCAGTCCTGCCGCTGCCGCCGCCACTCCGGCTGGTTTACACACCTGACTCTGGGCGCGGTTTGGCGATGTCCAGAAGGGCCTAAGTTCTATCAAGAAGGAGTTCACAAAGTGGAAACACAGGTCACATTACTCACACACCTGATACAGTCACTTTCAAGTAAAGCATGTGACAAGCCCATGGCCCACTTCCTGCCTCAGGATCGTTGACCCAATTTCATAAGGTTTTCAACAGATGAATAAAGCCAAAATATGTTTTATTTTAGAGTCTCATTTAGAATCTCTTGAATACTACCAAACAGGTAAATGAGTTAAAAATTTAACTTCTAAGATAACCACAGCTCTAGATTCTGCATGGGGTAGCAAGTTACATCCAGTGACTTCTCGTCACTACCTTAATAATGCTAGACTATTCCAGTGGGAAGTATCAGTGATTACATCAACAGTTTCTTATGAAGTGTTTGGCTGTGTCATCATGCCATGAATTTCAAATGGCTCATCCGAGCTGCAACCAGGAGAACACCCTGCAGTCAGCATTACAGAATATAATGGAATAATTTGAATGTCTAATAGAAATCTCAAATGCTCCATCCTGAATTGGCCATGATATATTTAAATTAAATTTTGAAGCTCATAAACAATTTAGAAAAAAGAAAATATAAAGATAACATCACAGCCACAGGGTAAATATTGTGATTCGTTTTTTATTTTTATTTATTTATTTTTGAGACGGCGTTTCGCTCTTCTCACCCAGGCTGGAGTGCAATGGTGTGATCTCAGCTCACTGCAACCTCCACCTCCTAGGTTTAAGCAATTCTCCTGCCTCAGTTTCCCGAGTAGCTGGGATTACAGGTGTGCATCACCACAGCTGGCTAATTTTGTATTTTTAGTAGAGATGAGATTTCACCATTTTGTCCAGGCTGGTCTCGAGCTCCTGAACTCAGGTCATCCGCCCACCCTGGCCTCCCAAAGTGCTGGGATTACAGGCATGAGCCACTGCGCCCGACTTTGTGATTTTTTTTTTTTTTTTTAATGTTTAATTTCTCAGACTTACAAGGAAGAAAGATGATTTGGACTCCGGTTGAGTCATTTTTTAAATGATGGTCTTCCTAAGTGGACTAGATTAATGTCACATCAGCCTAGCAGGTATTAGCCGATGATTGAGCTGATGACTTCTTGGAGAAACACAGGGTATGTAGGAGGAGAGCAGCATGATGGGTCAACTGTACTATACTAGGTAGTGTCTGATGAAGCAATGCAGAAAATAAAGCAAGGCAATATGTGTGTATTTATATATATTGCTAAGTACATGGATAGTCCCAGACTCTGCTATAACTATATATAAATGTCTAGCTATAGATAGGTATCTTTAAATGTAAGTGTCTTTATATACACAGCTATGTATGGCTGAAGGCAAATTAGTGAGAATGTCCTGTCTTGCCTCTTCACTTAAACTGAACTCTGCTGAAATGATTCCAGACAAACGCCTAGGTTATTCCTAAAGATCTCCAGGGAAGTAGATATGACAGCCTCTTCATGTTTTTAAATATTAAGTCTATTGGTCAGTGCTAAGGGCACAGCCATCCTCAGCTTTACCATTTACAGCTGTATGATCTTAAGCAGGTCTTTTCACCCTTCCCAGCCTGTTTTCTTATCTGTAAAATGGGGATAAAAATGCTGCTTACTTTGTGCAATTGTTGATGCATGCCAAGCTCTTAGCCTTGGTACCTGGTTAATAGTGGGCATCCTGTAAATGTTAGCTATTATTATGACTGGGCATCAAAATGAAATGTCTGGTTATTACATTGCTCATTTAAATGTCTCCACAAGGGGGCCAGGTGCAATGGCTCATGCCTGTAATCCCAACACTTTGGGAAGCCGAGGTGGGCAGATCACTTGAGGTCAGGAGTTCAAGACCAGACTGATCAGCATGGTGAAACCCCATCTCTACTAAAAACACAAAAATTAGCCGGCTGTGGTGGCACACACCTGTAATCCCAGCTACTCAGGAGGCTGAGGCAGGAGAATCGCTTGAACCCAGGAGGCAGAAGTTGCAGTGAGCTGAGATCGTGCCACTACACTCCAGCCTGGGCGAGATTCTGCCTTGAAAAACAATTAAAAAATAAAGTAAAATAAAAATAAGCATCTCCCCAAGGGCCCTGCAGACCACCTTGGAGAACTTCCCAGTGTGCCAGTCACTGCTCAAACTGCTGTTTCACTAACACTGAGTCAGGGCATGTGGGTGTCAGTGGAAAGGTTGTTTTCCACGGCTGTGGTTATTATGCATCTTATTCTCTTTCTTTGTTCCAACTTCCAAGGCTGCTGCCTTAGGTCACAAAAGAAATGAACCAGAATCAGAACGAAAAGAGCAAAGACTGGAGTCCTAGATTCAAGACCTCAAGAGCCTAGCAGTTTCCAGAATTCTGGATATAAAACATGACCTTGGGCCTCCCTTCCAAATACAATAAACTCCTATCGATTAAAATACAAGATGTGAAGTTCTTAGGCCCTTTTTTGTCACCCTGTGCTCCTTGTGCATTGAATTATCATGTTCCAGCATTGGTGGCATTAGCCTCGTGGCATTTTTTAACCATTTCAAGAGTCTAGGTAGCAGCCTTTCTTCTGTGGGGGAGTTGCCCTCCTCAAGGAGCATGCTCCCAGAGGCAGCAAGCTTATGAGTACTTTCTCCCAGCTCGAGTGATGCTTGACAAGATTGGCAGTCCCGGGCTTTAAACTGCCATCTCTGACATGCAGCGAGAGTCCTACAGATCACAGGGACCTCCCACCAGCTGCCTTGTCCACACTTCATCACTCCCCCACACACACAGCCACTTTGCACTCTGGCCTGACCGTGTGATTTGTACCCAGGTGTCCAGGAGGCTGTGGTGAGCTGCTTGAACAAACAGACTCAGGAGCCTGCTGATGAGAACCTATGCGTGACCAGCCGCCGACCCCCACAGCTCCTGAAATCCTGCAATTTGGATCCCTGCCCAGCAAGGTAAGGGATGTGTGGCCTGCCCTGCTGTCCAGGGGCACATACAGAACTGGGTGCATCTTTCAGTGGGCAAGACTGAAACACTTATTGTTACTCAGTGTTTTGAAAACCAATTAGCATCAGTTCAAACTTTTAGTCAAATCCACTTAAGTTTAATTGAAACCAGGGTTTTGGAATTCCAGCCCAATCAATGGTCATGCCAGAGTCTGGAAGATACCGTGCATGCACATGAGCCTGTGGCATGGCTGGTAGGTGTGTGTGCCACGCAGTTGCTTTCCCCTAAAGGGAACATGAGGTGACCACAGACTTCATGGGTTCTGCCACCTTTGAGCCTGTGTCCTAAGCATTCACACTACAGTAATGAACTGGTCTGTGAATTGCAAAATATAAGGACCTGAAGCAATTGGGTGGTATAGTTGATCCACTGTGAAATCTATATGCACACAGCATGCAGATTCATTATAGCATGCTCTGGCTGTGTGTGTGTCATTCCACATGCGTAAAATCAATTAGATCATTTCATTGTTCAGCCCTGCCTGGGTCTCATTATTATCCAAACTTGAGTCACAGCCTTGACTGAGTTAATCAATCCAATCACTGCTTCAGTCCGTACAATTTTATGGTGTCTTAAGAAACTTGCCTTCTAGATACTTCTTTTTGAGCAAATCTCATCTATGTGTTTGGAAGGGAGACATTTAAGAACCAAAGCCAGACTTTCAAATCTGCTGATGGAATGAAGAAATGTTGCTGAATAGGGTCAGATCCTAGATAAAAGGGGGAATGCTGATTTCAAATGATAGTTTTTCTCTTTCTGCAAAGTGTGTCATGTAAGAAGCAGTTAATAACTGTATTGTTGTCAGGCATTTACAGTAGTTTGCTGGTCATGCTGACGCACTGCTTGTATTATTTCCCAGCTGGCTAGATTCCTTTCTTTGGGACTTGGAGGGTACAGATCATAGTCCTCCTGCAATCAGATGGAGGCACATCCCATGGTGACACTTCTCCTGCTAGTCACCAGAGTTGTTCTGTATGATGATCTGAATGGTGGACAAGGGCATCCTCTCTTCAAATACAGAAGTTAAGAGGGCAACTCATGCCACATTCTCCAAGTCAACCAGAAAATCAGCCACTGCTTTGGAGAAGCACCCCACCGATGAGAACAGCAGTCAACAAGATAGAGTCCAAGTCAGGTCCAGTACATGAAATCCTGAGTAACCTCCTTTTCTATCCCTGCCCTACCTGGTTCCACATCTCTGTCCTAACTTCACAGCTCTCTAGTTGTTGAGCCTAAGTGCATGGGCAAAGGGCACAAACTTCTATTTGACTACAGTCCTGTCATCTAGGAAGAAGTGGTATCGATTCAGCATGGAAAGCCTGCAAGGTTCTTTGTCAGGCAGCCAAGAGGCCTGGCTTCTCATCCCGCTGTCACCAACTAGCTCTGTAGCATAGGGCAAGGTGTCTGCCCTTTATGTTTCCACATCTGCAAAGTGAACTGGTTGTACATGATGATCTGAGGTCACCATGACTTGCTCACATGTCCCGTGATTCTTTATTTTGGAGGCAGAAGCATTAAACAGCTGCTTCTGCTGTGTGCTAATGATTGCTGTAATTTCTGTTCTGCTTATTTGCCATTATTTGAAAAATATGCAAAAGGGTCTTTCTAACCACATTCCTGTGTTGTAACAACACCCAAATGCTGAGGCAGTGCTGAGGAGTCAGTGCCTGGGACTTGCTTAAAACTGCTGGGACTCGTGGTCCCCAAATCCTTCTCTGAGCAGCAAAAGGAATAAGACATGAGATGTTACTTCTCATTCTCAGAGTACTAACTGTGGTTAAGTTAGATAAGGTTAGGTTATCCTGTGACCCTTTTGTTGACTCACAGGCAAGAACTGTTGTTGAGCTGAATGTATTTGCATTTGCTCCAGATAAACTCAGTTCTCTGATTTCCCAGGAGCCAACTGTCAAGCCAACAGGCAGGACCTCTCACTGGGCACAGCCAGGAGTTTCTTGGGTCGATCATACACGTTTAAACATTTGTAGAAAGTTGCTAATTATAACAATAAAGGGGACCAAATTATAATGGCCTAATCACATCCCAGAGTCAAAATAGATTTTCCTTCTAAAAGTGATATTTGTATGGAGGTTCCTTTCCTGTGGAATATCTCACTCTGACGTTAGAGAAAAATCTCTTCTTCCCTTCTCCTGGTGTTCAATGTATACAGAAGAGAAAATGTGTTTGGTAGGAGCATAATAGTGTGTTGTTTTCCCACACAACCCACAACCTCTGTTCTGTTGGAAGCAATTTAGATCTTTAGTTCACAAGTCCTACCCCACATGGTTCAGCGTTCCCTGTACATTTTTGTGTATCTTCTGATGGGATGTAAGTTTCTAGACCGTGTCCTTTGGGGTCTTGGTCTGTGCTGCTAGGCCTGTGTTTAAAAAAATACCATAGCATTTTCAGTGGGACATAACAAAATGACATTTCAAGTCTTAGCCGCCGGGCCTTTGTCTCTGAGAGGTCACCCCTTGGTTAAGATGAATAGCTTTCCCAGGTAGTCGTTAGTCCCACTGAACACCAGTTAGGAAGCCACTTTTTTTCTTGTATGTGGTCAGAGTTATCAGATCACATGGAGAATACGAAAGGCCCCAGAGGGCAAGTCCAAACTGTTTAGCCGGGCTTTCTAAGGTTAAACTTGACTTCTCTTGACTCTGTGTGATGGCAGGGATTGTTCAGAAGCACATGTCTAACTTTAACCAGGTTTAGGCAGATATATCCTCATACCTGGTTATTCACGACAGGAAGATGTTTTCTTGAGCTGAAAGTATTCTGATTGTTCCAATTTGTATGTTCGTGTGCATGCAGTGCCTACATTTTTTAGAACACTTTTTAAAAATAGTTATTTTCTGTTTGAAGAGTACTAGATTTTAAAGTTCTTGCTATCAGCTTTATGTCTGAATCCTCCTTTCTATATTTCTGACACCTAGTATAATGTTTGACACATAGCAGATGCTTATTAAGTGTTTATTATATAAATGAGTATGAAGGACCAGGGCAAAATTTATAGGTAGCAGTGTTTGGACCATATTATCAATGACAGCTGGGAAGACCTCAGTGCTTTCTCTCCTCTGCATCCTCCTTATCCCTTCTCTCCCACCTTCCAGATGCTGTTGATCCTTTCCTTAAGCTTAAGGCTTTAAATGCCAACTTAAAACATAAATAGCCTCAGGATTGAATCTTTTTTTTTTTTTTTTTTTTCTTTTCTTTTGAGACAGAGTCTCACTCTGTTGCCCAGGCTAGAGTGCAGTGGTGAGATCTCAGCTCACTGCAAGCTCCGCCTCCCAGGTTCACACCATTCTCCTGCTTCAGCCTCCTGAGTAGCTGGAACTACAGGCACCCACCACCATGCCCAGCTAATATTTTGTATTTTTAGTAGAGACAGGGTTACACCGTGTTAGCCAGGATGGTCTCAATCTCCTGACCTCACGATCCGCCCACCTTGGCCTCCCAAAGTGCTGGGATTACAGGCGTGAGTCATTGCACACGGTCAGGATTGAACCTTTTATGTTATCATGCATGTATGACAAAGTATCCCCCAAGTAAGGATACAAGGACAAGGTTTAATAGAAAAGAGAGGGAGAGGTGGAGGTTAAGTAAGTTATAGGCATTACCTAGGGAGGAGTTTGATTGTCAGGAAAGATTGAAAGTAGTATATGGAAGACAGATGTCAATCCCTTCACAATTTTGCCTAAGATTAACCATAAGAAGTTAGGACCATTTTTGCTCGTGAGCTGCCAGTGAGAATTTTCCATGAAAGTTAATGAGTAATTTGTGTGTCTAGAAGCCATATCATCCACGCAATCCTTCAGTGGTGAAACCAGCTCAAGGGAGAAATGCCCAAAAAGGACCTAAGAGCAGTCATTAAAAAAGAAATCAGCCTCCCGTTCCTAATAAGGAGGTGTTCTGTGTTATTATTATACAAGGAATACATGAATATTCTCATTTTTAAAACGCAAGCACAACAGGAGTAATAAAAAAAAAAAGGTACACCTTCCCCTTTCACCACCATCTTCTTCAGTTCTAGTTCCTTCTTCTACCCAGAGATAGCCATTGTTAATGCTTTGCTTTATACTTCCAGATATTTTTCTATGAATTTATATACATATAAGAACATATACAAATAGATAAAGCTTTTTCCCTTTGTAAATGGGATCTTACTGTGTGTATTGTTGGGAAACTTGATTTTGTCATTTAATATTATGCACTAAAAATCTTTTACATCCCTGAGACACCAAAATAAAAGAATCAGCACATTGATTTAGACCTGCTCTGTCACTTTCAGCTATCTGACCTTCAAGAGGCCATACACCTTTTGAATCCTCAATTTTCTCATCTCTGAAATAGGAACATAGTAGACACTCAGAAAAATTCATTATCTTCTCCTTTCTTTTCATTTTCAAACTAGTACTTCTAGTTTAAAAGAAAACATGATTTTTAAAAATTCAGGCCTTAAATTGTATTAGATGTTTTTATTTACCTAAAGTCTTAATAATTAAGCTTTAGTCTGGGTGTGGTGGCCCATGCCTGCAATCCCAGTACTTTGGGAGGCCAAGGCAGATGAATTGCTTAAGATCAGGAGTTCAAGACCAGCCTGGACAACATGGCAAAACTCTGTCTCTATAAAAAATACAAAAATTAGCTGGGCGTGTGTTGGTTGTGGGGTGCCTGTAGTCATACCTACTTGGAAGGCTAGAGTAGGAGGATCACTGAACCCAGGGAGGTCAAGGCTGCAGTGAGCTGTGATGACACTACTACACTCCAGGCTAGGTAACAGAATGAGACCCTGTCTCCAAAATAATAATAAGCTTTAACAACTATCTCCCTGGTTTACAATAGCAATGACAAGAGCAGCCCAAGGAAAAGCAGAAAGTACTACCTTTAAAAAAAAGTGTATGACTGTTATTAATTATAGCATTTGATAGCCAGGCCAGTGTGTGTTGAAAAGATTTGGTAAACGTATGTGGAGGAGGGGAATGAAGTAAGCAATGAAAGCCAGATGCTGAAAATGAAGGAAATTCCAAGCAATTTCTGCAGCTTTGTTCTAACATACTTTTTAAACTAAACTTTTATTTCTGTGCAACAGAGAACAGCTGAGTGGTACAGAGTAGATAAACAGGGAAGGGGAAAAAAGCTCGTAATTCCAGGAACAGTACTTGGTTTCTGCCCTCCCCCTGCCCCAGCCGCAGTCTCTGTTCTCAGACCTAGGATGGTTCTTAGAACCAGCAAGAGCTATAAACGAAGCTTGAGAATCCCTGTTTGAAAGGAGAGAGTTAAGAAACACGTCTGAAAGGTCACAGAGTCTTCTCTTTAAAAGCATACTTCAGAATGCCTATTTTATTATACACTAACAAAATCCATGTATACTAGCAGCAAATGATTTTCAATTTCAAATTTTCTTTTATATTAGCTTACAATGGCTAGAGCAGAAGGTGCTGCCTTTTAACACAATCATATTTTAATTTATTTGATGGAGCTTTCAAAGCTTTGCATGTTCTTCCCCTGTGACAACTTGTTTTAAAGGTTACTGTTTCAACATGCTCTTGAAATATTGGTTTATCTTCTGTTGTACTCCTAAATTTCCATACGCTGCCTTTTGGCTCTGTCCATACTAACTTTTAAGTGCTTAAAGCAAAAGTACACCAGAGCTCACTGGCATCCACAGAAATTGAGTCCATATCCAGGCGCCTTTGAAGAGTTAATGCTGTTACTACTGCCTTCCCCTTGGTAAATTCAGATGTATCTTACACTGTCTCTCTCTCTTTTCTTCCGTTGATGGATAAGAACCTACCATAGCCTGTTCCTTAATAGTTGGGCCTGACTGGGCCAGTGAGAGTCTCTTTTGTTTCTCTAGTGGGACTGTATTAGCCCAGTGATCACAACTGTCCCCAGCAGCATTTTGACATCAACAAGAGTAAAGGTCGTATGTTTATTTGCCTCAGGGCTAAAATCTTCATTTTTCCTAAAGATATTCCTTTCCATGGTCATACATGGAAAGGAATATCTTTACATCACCTGTTACATCGGCCTCGAATCTATGAGAAATAAGCTTTGATGATATTAGAAATCGCTTTGAAGCCAGGCACGGTGGCTCACGCCTGTAGTCCTACCACTTTTGGAAGCTGAGGTGGGTGGATCATCTGAGATCAGGAGTTCGAGACCAGCCTGACCAACATGGCAAAAATATGTCTCTACTAAAAATGCAAAAATTGACCAAGTGTGGTGGCTAGCCCCTGTAATTCCAGCTACTCAGGAGGCTGAGGCAGGAGAGCCACTTGAACCCAGGAGGAAGTTACAGTGAGCCAAGATGGTGCCATTGCACTCCAGTCTGGGCAACAGAGTGAGACTCTGTCTCAAAACTAAATAAATAAATAAATAAATAAATAAATAAATAATAAAGACAATTGCCTTCCATGCATATATTTAGTTGCTGCATGAGTTTGGGGTGAAAATCAAGGGGTTAGATCTACCTTCCCATCATGTCACCTGAAAGCGTATATGATATGACTCATTCTAGAGAGATAGAAACATCAGCATTAGGAAAATCCATGCAATTACATCCTGAGAGGGAAGCTTTTCTGGTTTCTTAACATCTATGTGATTGGACAGCACCTTAGACCACATAATTCTGCCTAGACTCTGGGAAATGCCTTTATATAGACCATTGGTTAGAGTTAACTTTCTGCACAAATATTAAAGCAGACAGTGTTTTTGCATCCCAATTCAGGAAAATAAAACAAAAAAACAAATAACAAGCATCTTTGTGTCTGCTTGTATTTGGTTGTCAGGGATGACTAGAAGACAAACCCCTGTCCTAAAGGAGTTACCAGTTAATAGATGAAGAAGATTTCAAAACAGTAACTTCGTGAACAGGGCAAGCATGGAGTTTGGTGGAAGCTTGAGGCTGAGAGAAGGCTTCCTGGAGGAGGCAATGCCTGTGCTGAATGGTAAGGCATAAGTAGGAGTTACCCAAGTAAAGAAGGAAGATGTTGCAGGCAGAAGGAAAACCATGAGCACAAAATGAAGGACAGAAAATGGAAGCAAGTGTTAGAGAATGGACAGAGGTCAGATCCAGGAGAGTCCAGTATGCCAAGTTAAGTTGTTTAGACTTTATGTCCTGTGGGCATTGAAGAGCCATTCAAGGATATTAGCCAGGGGTGTGGAACCTTCAGATTTACTTAGAGAAAGATGACTCTCGCTGCTCATCCAAGAAAGCTAAACTGGTAATGAGGGTTAGCTTTTATCGTAGGCTTATTTCCTTTTTCTCATGTAGAGTCAAAAATAAAGAATGTGCTCTGTGTGATCTGAACCGTAACATTTTTTCATTGAAAAAGTAATGCCCTCCTGTCCCAGGTATGTTCACATTTTGTTTGTTCCCATGATCAACCCAGTGTGTGTTGACTTGGCCTAGCCACTTGGCAGGAGGAGGATACAGCCCCAAGGAAGGGTGTCAGGGCGTCATGAGCGGTGCAGCTGTCTGATCCCTGGCAACCCTTCCAGCTCTAATATTCTGTGATTCTTTGAAGGAAATGATAATTATCCACAGAATTGAAACTTTTCAACAAAGAAGGAAAAATTAAATTCTAATCAGAAAAATACCTTGAGTCAAATTTAAGTTCCAAAGACAAAGCACCTCTATTAGTTACAAAACACGAACTGGCTTTAACTATAAAGAGTCACGAAAAGTCTGCAGGGAACAAGACTTACATGGCCATAAGAAAAATGTAGGTGAAAGCATTTAGGCAGCAAGGATGGTTCAACATTGAAATGCTAAATGTTTTTATAATGCCTTAATGGTGTTTGTTTATGTGTAAAGCGATACACATATCCTGTATCCCTCCATTTAGAATGTTATGATGCCCTTTAAGATAACGAGAATTTCTCTTCCTTTAGTCTCCATTGAACAAATGTCTATTGATGCCTGCTTTGTGCCAAGCATTGTGTGGGAGATACAGTAGTGAACAAGACCCACTTTGTTCCCTATAGCAGCCAAAGCCAGAGTTTGGGAATGGTCCTGGAGGGGTCACTCTATTTTCTAAATCTTGGATGCCTTAAGTGCTGCTCTTCTTAAGACACTTACTAAGTTAAACCTCCTGAGTTATTCACTCCACTAAGAGTTGATGTATCTGTACCAGTCATCAACCTCATTGTTCATAAGCACCATGAGAATGGAAATAGCACCACCAGATAGCTTTCTCCTGTGGATATGGTGATGCAACATTGGAGGTTTATAGCTCAAAACCTTCCACCTTACAAATCAATCAACAGTACTAACGTGGAGTTTCCCAAAATAAATCTTTGTTTTTTCTTTCAGTTTTTTGCTTTCCCTACAATCTAGTGTTTCCAAAGTCCTAAAGTAATAATTTAAGAGCAGGCAATAATTTGGCTGATGCTTTGAAATGATGATTATTGCTTCCTAAGTATACAAGATGCCTTCTTTGGAAATTTTGAGCAGAAGGCCTCATGAACAATTTGATGAGAAGAGTTTTTCTATTGACCTTTTAGTTAGAAATATGCTATATTACTGTGTTCCTTAAACTTGGAAAACAAAGTAGGAAAAGACCTGAGAAAGAGATAGAGAAAAGAGATACTTAAGCGACATAAAATGAGGGAATGAAAAGAGAATGCTCTGATTTGTATCCAATAATCTGGCAGATGCAGTTCAGGAACAGTTCATACTTCTGAAAATATTATTCCTGTCATGGCGCCAGCCAAGGTTAGTCGGCTCTTAGGTTATCTACTGCAGGTGCAGAAAGATCTGTCACAAAGCAGAGCCCAGCCAGCTACCTTCTTTTTCATAGTGAATTCTTCCTTCATTCATGTCTTTTCCATTCCCTCTTTCTCTTCATCATTTTATCTAGTTATCTTTATCCAGGGCTGCAGTGCACTTTGGTGTTTATGTCAGGGGCACAGGAAACCTAAGGAAAGAATGATTGTTGCTGCATTAACACAGCTCCCAGACCCGTAGATGCTCATTACCTTCTCATGAGGCTTCAATTTTTACATGGGGAGTTGCCATCCTTGAGGCCTAGACAGGCACAGACACGGGCCGTAGGCTGCGTGCTAGAACAGCTGAAAGTGGTGCCTTCTCTGTAATTTACTGCTATCGACTCTGGTCACTGAGTGGGTAGACACAGACACCTTTTTGGCTGCCTAAAGGAACTACTATGTGATTCACACAGGTAGAAAGGGCCCTCTGCCCAAGTTGCCTGGAGCTTGACACTTACTCCACTATTAGTGATGCTGTTAAATACCAAGCCATGACTTACTTTGATCATATATATGCCTCTGGAAGAGATAGCTGATTGTTGTCTCATCATGGTGTTTCTTTTTTACCAGACATGATTTTTCCTAATGGGGGGATCTTGGCAATTTTTAAGAATGGGGAAACTTCAGTAGGACAAGACCAAGACGAGACTTGGCAACGCCAAAGCTAAATATTCCCCACCAGGAGTAGTGACACTGCCTGGAAAAAAAGAAATATCGTAGGGTTTTAAGATCAGACAGATGTTGGCTTTCTCACTTGCTCTGTAGCATGGGCTGGTGTATTAGGCTGTTCTCACATTGCTATAAACAGATACCTGAGACTAGGTAATTTATAAAGAGAAGAGACACTGGGCATAGTGGCTCATGTCTGTAATTCCAGCATTTTGGGAGACTGAGGTGGGAGGATCACTTGAGCCCAGGAGTTTGAGACCAGTCTGGGCAACACTGTGAAACCCTGTCTCTAAAAAGAATACAGAAATTAGCCGGCCATAGTGGCATGCACCTGTTGTCCCAGCTACTCGGGAGACTGAGGTGGGAGGATCACTTGAGCTCAGGAGGTCAAAGCTGCAGTGAGCCGTGAGTGCACCAGGCAGTCATGCAACTCAAAAAGAAAAAAATGGAAGAAAAGAGAAAAGAGGTTTAATTGGCTCACAGTTCTGCAGGCTGTACAGAAAGCATAGCAGCATCTGTTTTTGGAGAGGCCTCAGGAAATTTCCAATCATAGTGGAAGGCAGAGCAGGGGTAGGTACTTCACATGGTGAAAGTAGGAGCAAGAGGGAGAATGGGGAGGTGCTACACACTTTTAAATGACCAGATATCACAAGAACTCACTATCTTGACAAGAAGTGTGATCCTGAAATGAGCTGCTGTGTCCCAATGGCCGCAATGGCCTGGGATAAGGCAGGAAGAAATCAGGAAGCGTCTATGAATTGTGTTATTCCTAGCCAGTTGTCTCCTCTAATGTTTGTGGGAGGGAAGAAGGAGAAAGTGAGGAAGGAAAGAAGGAACAAAGAGAGTAAAGGAAAGAAAAGAAGGAAAAAAGGAAAAGCCACATCATGGTAGAGATAAGGCACAGGGTATCTTGCCCCCATATCCTTGCTGACCTTCACAGGTCATCTTTGAGCAAAGTATGGCCTCCCTCATAGCTTCTATTTATTAAGCACTTACAATATGCATGGCACTGTGCCCATCACTTTATATACATTGTTTTGATTAATCTTCCCCACAATCTTATAAGAGTGATTCCATTCCTATCCTAACTTTACAGCTGAGGAAACTGTCTTTACTGAGATATCTTGTAACTAGCCAGTGGCAGGTCCAAACTTGGAACAAGGTATGTTTAATTCCAAAGCAGTTACTGAGAGCCCGAGGCTGTCTGTCCCTCTGTCACTGTGTTTATAGATCCATCCATCATCCCGTCTGTCTCTCACACTGTCCTGGGTACCATGGTGTAAGCATGGGAATGACCTCAGTGTAAAGAACCAACTGTAGTCTCATAGCAGCTTACAACCTAGTCAACATCACAAGTTAACAAGGTCTGCTTCATCTCTATCAGATAACCTTCATCTTATACTCTGAGTTAACGAGAGTAGGACTAGGCTCTTCGTGAAAGTGAGCATTTGAAAGACAGTCAAAAATTCATTCGAGTACAGATTTCTCAGGGCAGAGCCCAACGCATAGGAAATGAAGCATACTAAAAGAGAAGTCTAGTAGACCTAAAGTGAATGTGTTCAAACCCACCACTGAATTATTAGGCAAAAAGCTCATATCCTGAAAAAAATATAAAGAAATACTAAGACATGCAGAAATGCATCCTTTGCTTATAAATCAGGAAGAAGCTTTGTATCTTTGCTCTGCCACTGGTCTAGCTTATGCTTCGGTGATGCTTGTTCATGTTGTACATTACCACCACCACCAGTCCCCCGACCACCACCCACCCACACACACACACTCTCTCTCTCTCTCCACCCCCCTACCCCACTTCTTTTCTCTTTCCCCAGGGCAAACCTGGGTCCTTGCCTCCTTTTCTGTGCTGCTCTCTTTCTGACTTTCCTAGTGCCTGTTCCCTCTCTCCCCTAAAGACTTGTTCTCAGTCACCTTGTCTTTTGACTACCCAAATTCCCAGCTGACCCTTCTCAGTCACTTGTACAGGGTACAGTCTTCTCACTTCTTTCAACTCTTTTTCTTCACTCTCCACCACCCCCATCCCCATTCAATTCAACTCAGCTAAGAATTAGGAAAAGAAAACTACCTAAACTAATTCACACTAAGGTGTAAATGACTGATTCCTAGCCCTTCATTCCAGCTGTGAGAGCATGGCTTCTGAGTCCCACAAATCAGGGTTAAAATCCAGTTCATATGATATGCTACCTCTTTGGCCTTGGGTGGGTTGTTGAACTTCTCAGAACTTCAGTTTCTTCCTCTTTAACCCCAGAGAGTGGTCGTGAGGATAAATGTGTTAAGCGCTCAGCACAGTGCCTAGCTCATACTAAGTACTCTATGAATGGTAATAGAGATTAGTTTTAGGTTTTGTAGGGGTTTTTATGTATCTTTGTAAGAAGCGGTCCTTGACTGGAGGATGTAGGTGATTTGTGTGCACTTTAGAAAACTGTGTTCTCACCTTTTTTCCTGAAGGAAAGACAGGCTCTGTTATAGAGGAAAGGTACTGCCCAGTCTAGACCAAGAATGCCTGGCCTTCATTATCTCTTCCTATTAGCTCTAATCCTTGGGAGGGTGGGCATTTTCTACTGGTTAAGAGAAAATCCAGCACAGTTCAGCAAACATTTATAAAATTCTTACTGTGTCATAGGTTCTGGAGAAACAGTAAAGTCTAGGACATAGACCCTGCGCCAGGCACTAACAACTTACTAGGAAACTAATATACAAACAGATTGTTACAAGACAGACCCATAACAGTCATGTTAGAGATATCAACCAGTGTTTTATGGAAACACAGAGATGATGGATTCACCTAATCCAGGTTAGAGAAGGTGACCTTGAGAAGGTAACCACTGAGCTGAGTCTCTTGTTCTTAGAGCTAGTAAAATATTTTTTCTTAAAAATCGAATCACACATGTTATTGATCTACTAATTAGATATTCCCCCAGAGTCCCAATCCAGGCTTTTCAAGAAACTTCAGGGCAGTTTTGTGCCCTGCCTTCCGTCCCCTTTCAGTCTTCCAGGTAAGCCTAAAATTGCTTGATTCCACTGTATAAGAGTATCTCTAGTTACTCTCAATGACCAGGAATCTGATAGATTTGTGTCCTGTAACCACATAATGCAATAATCACTGTGCTGACTGTTAAAAATGGATCAAATTAACTTTTATGAAACCTCTGTCCCTATGGACAACACTGGAACTTGAAGCCTCACAATTTATCTATAGCTTTCATGTGTTCTCCAAGGTGCCATGCTGCCTCAGACACCTTTCATAGCTCAGGACATATGAGAGAGATCTAGAAGACAGGGCAATGTATTTATGTTGCATTTCAGGCAGTGGCGAAAAAGTATGGAAGATAGAAGGACCACATGGTTCATGCAATGCCAATGACTTGCCGTCTCCCTCAGTGGTAAACTCAAGAACTCTTCGGTTAGAATGTTTTGCAAAGTTTTCTGAGTTCTGTGAAACTAGGTGTTATAGAAGTACAAGATACCGAATTATTAGTCTCTCCTTATTTCTTCTTTTAGGGCATCCCTTCATCCCTTGCCACATGAGCTATTTCAGTGGATTGGTTTTCAGAGCCCCACTATCTGATCGGTCTTCAAAATGCTTGCTTATTGTACAGATGTCATTGGAAGATTTGCTTAACACAGAGAAACAGCAGTGCTACAGAGATCTCTCAGATGTGAAATGGACATTCAAGTTGCTTTGAAGTTTAAAAAGTAAAAGTGTCAGGAAATGTATACTCTGGCATTAGTAAAACCCCACATGTCAAACATGGGTTACTCCTTTATTAGAGTCAAAGTGCAAATGGGAGGACACCGTAGATCATTACTGAATGTGCTCAGGATGCTCTTTGAGAAATCAGACTGCACCCTTTTTTTTTTCCTTTGGTCTTTTTTTTTTTTTTTTGAGATAGGGTCTTGCTGTGTCGCCCAGACTGGAATGCAGTGGTATAATCATGGCTGACTGCAGCCTCAACCTCCTGGGCTCACAAAGCTTATGCCACTGATGCACTTGCTAGGGAAATTCTCTCAAATTAAAAAAAAAAAAATATTTGTAGATGGGCAACAGACCCCCCACCTCCTTCTACCATACTTTTCCTGCCTCAACTTTCTGCCTAGACTAGCATGCCAACAAAAATCAGAGAACATGATGAGCAGAGTTTGCACAATTTTAAGTTTCATCGTGCTGTAGAAAACCACAGAAGGAAATTGATGCAAGCAAGATATTTATTGATGTAAAACCACCATGACTAGACCATTTATCAATGCTCCTTTCATGAGAAAATGATGCCATAATTCTAATAGGGAGGAGAAGCTGATATGGAGTCAGATCTCCTTCACAAGATGTGCCCCACTGTCTAGTTTGACTCTGTGGCTTTTGGGGGTTAGGGAGCATAAATGGTAGGCCATTTGTTCACAAGTGAGGGGAGACAGTAAGATGACAGTCTGGGGGCCAGGAATGCTTCCATTTCTCTCTTCTTTTTTCTGTGTTACCTGCTAGGTACTACCATAGGCCTTGGGAAGGCACATCCCAGGCACACCTAGAAACACCTTATGTGAAAATGGATAGTGTCAGGCACTTTATCTTTAACTCAATAGAAGCTGACAATATAGCTGACCCATGGTGGAGTGAAGTGAAACCACATGTGAGCGGGATTGACCCTCCCTTGATCTAGAAAAGAAAAAGTGCTGTTTTCCAGCTCACCCTTCCATACCTAACTCCTCCAGGAGGGATACTCTGCATGACAAGGTTGGCAACAGGTAGACTACTCTTTACCACACATGGTCTTACTGCAGTTGTGTGTTTATATGTGTGTAGAAAGTGGTCCCATGGATTATATTCCTTTCTCTTAACATATACAAAAATAACGTGTTGAAGTCTGATATATTTGAAGACAATATCTTGCTACGTTGTTTCATTCTCAAATGTGTAAAATTCTCTTTCCATTGTCTCTCTGTGCAGAGGTAAACTTTAAATGAAAGTCTACCCCAACATTTATGCCATTTCCGTAGCTGTGTAATTATTTGCTACTTACCACATTTTGGGAGCCCCAAAACCCTCCTCTGTGAAGAGACTAGTATCTGAAATAGATGCGTTTTCTGAGTATCAAATGTGCCCACTTGTCCACATAGAACTCTCTCTGCCTGAAAGGCCAATTAGAAAGGTAAAGTACAGGCCGGCCGCGGTGCCCACGCCTGTAATCCCAGCACTTTGGGAGGCCGAGGCAGGCGGATCACCTGAGGTCAGAGGTTTGAGACCAGACTGACCAACATGGAGAAACCTTGTCTCTACTAAAAATACAAAAATTAGCCGGGCATGATGGCACATACCTGTAATCCCAGCTACTCGGGAGGCTGAGGCAGGAGAACCGCTTGAACCCGGGAGGTGGAGGTTGCAGTGAGCTGAGATCATGCCATTGCATCCAGCCTGGGCAACAAGAATGAAACTCTGTCTCAAAAAAAGAAAAGTGAAGTACAAGGAAGATTTCCACTCCAGGGCCCCATGCCCATGCCAGATAATAGGGATGAACCACGTCACTTCACTAGTGAGTCCATGATCTTCAAGTGGCCTTGGGATTCCTTCACTTCTAGCGATTGGGGGATCATGGTCACATGAAGAACTTGGTGCATGCCAAACTCTCATCACTTCCCAATAGGCTTTATTAGCACTATTAGTCCTATCAATACCAAAAGATCATATGACTTCATTCTTTACATTCCAAAAACCCAGAATGGTAAGAAGTTTAGCTGACAGATGTATCTGGAATCTCACAATTTGACCAGTGAGTCGCCCTTAGTGACTAGGGTTGTAGAATCCCAGAATGTAATTCAGTTAAATCCTCCCATTTTATCTGTGAGAAAAGAGAGACCAGAGGTATTAAGCCACTTGTCCAAATAGACACTGGCTGGCAAAGCTCAAAGCCTGAAAAGTAATGTTTTCCAATTTCGAGCTCAGTGTTTATCATAAACCAGAAGAACCAAGAGCTACTTTAGTGATTCAGAATGTAGTGTCTAGAACCAGACTTCCTGAGTTCAAATTCTGGTTCCACCACTCACTGTGTCTTTAAGCAAGTCACTTAACCCCTCTCTGTCCTCAGTTGCTTATCTATAAGATAAATATTTTTGTTGTTGTTGTTGTTGTTGTTGTTGTTGTTGAGACGGAGTCTCGCTCTGTCACCCAGGCTGGAGTGCAGTGGCCGGATCTCAGCTTACTACAAGCTCCGCCTCCCGGGTTTACGCCATTCTCCTGCCTCAGCCTCCCGAGTAGCTGGGACTACAGGCGCCTGCCACCTCGCCCGGCTAGTTTTTTGTATTTTAGTAGAGACGGGGTTTCACCGTGTTAGCCAGGATGGTCTCGATCTCCTGACCTCGTGATCCGCCCGTCTCGGCCTCCCAAAGTGCTGGGATTACAGGCTTGAGCCACCGCGCCCGGCCAAGATAAATATTTTTAAAAGTACCTACCTCATAGGGGTTTTGTGCAGATAGATGAATTAATATATGTAAAGCATTTTTGTGAGTTCCTGGTTATTTAAGAATAGATTCTATATTCGAGTGTTTCAATTGATAAAATGCACTAAGAGCTGGACTCATGTGATAGAATAGGGGACCCAGATGGTCACTAGACATCATATATTTTTCACTAGGATAAGAAAGGATTTTCTTACAACCCTGCTGTGAGAAGTTTTGCCCTTTCTCTATATTTTAGTCTTTAAAACTATGGAAAGGAATTGAGTATGATATGCAGTTACCCCAGGTAAAAATCTTCTGTGCTTTCAAACATGTTCTTAGCCATCAATAAGAAAAGCATTCCTTGCTATTTGAGAGGGAAGAGTAGAGGGTAAGAGGTCAACTAGACAACAAGAGTGGGAAAGAAAGAAGATGGTTGCATTCATAAAGCTTGAGGATTTTTCTAGTGATTTAGTATAAATGAATGATAGTCAAGAAATAGGAATTCATCTGACCTCTGTGTGGCTTGGGGTAAAAACACTCTCCATGGTTTTCATTTGCAAGTTGTGTGTAATCCAGTGTTCTTATTCAGAATCTAGTTGCTGGGTTGCCCCCACTGTTTCTGTTTTCTAGCTGGAAAATAGATAATCTGCTCTGAGGGTCAGAGGGCAACTAGAAAATTCTCTGTAGCCTAAGAATGTGAGGCTGCATGAAGCAAAACAGTGAACTATTGTAAATGTGGGAGGCAAGCAAAATTAAATAGAAAAACAGTTACTCTAACTTGGGCATAGCAATAGCCGTAATTCTAAGCATAAGCAAAAAGGAACTCCAAAGACAAATTCTTTCTATTTTTCTCTCTTGTGTATGAGAAATAATATTATAACAACAATGATAGCAATAATAATGGTGGCAGCTACCACATGGTATTTTGTTTCCAACACCTGTACAAGCTAGAGGCTAGCAGGGAAAAACACGATTACAAACTCTGGAGTGAGACTACTTAGGGTCAAATCCTGGATATCTTACAACTAGCTATGTGAACTCAGCCAAGTTACTTCAATTGCCCTATATATAAAACGGCATAATAATAGTACCTAGATCTTAGGGTTGCCATGAGGATTAAATGAATTAGTACATGTGAAGTTCTTACAGCAGTACCCAGCACATAGCAAGCACCCAATAACTACTGGAAGCTATTATTGTAATTATTGTTATTGTCCTTATTTTATAGATAAACGAGTTGGCATTCAAAGAGGGTAACTTTCCCAAGGTCATAAAACACAGATGGAAGTGGATGGTATGTTGAAATTCAAAGTTCTGGGGCAGTCTGGTGCTTGATATTATGCTCACGTGTCTCCTACTTAGTAAATATAACTTAGGGATTTAGGCCAATTCATCAGTTCTATCAGATCCAAGTGTGTTTAAAAATAGTGTCCCAGGGATAAAAGTCCTAGCAATAAATGAGAATCATGGATAATCAAAAACAAATGAGGGATTTAATAAGCCAATATAAATCCTAATGTGAGGGTTTCAATTTATTCAGGCTTCAGCCTGATAATAATCCCTTAACTCGCCCTAAGATACCAAAACATCAAAGAGTAAAACATGCATTCTACATGAAGAGATCTTTGAACCTAACTTGAAAAATCAGTTTAGGTCATTTTGTGTGGTCATATATAAAAACATTTGTGGAAAGCCTCATTCTCACTCCCCAAGTCAACACCCTTCAGGGCTAGAAAGTACATGGGCTGCTGTTCCCCACATCATGTGAATAGAACATCTGTGTGAATAGGAAGCCTGTGCAAACAGCAGGCACTGCCCACAGGGGTGTGTATGTGTGTGCATCAGGCATATGCATGTATGTCAATGTCTGTGTGTATATGTGTGTCCATGTCTTCTACTGTCTGTGTGTGTGTGTGTGTATGTGTGTGTGTGTGTGTGTGTGTGTGTGTGTGTGTCTCCCCAGCCCTGAGAGAATTAATCACCCCTGCATCAATAGCTAGCTGCTTCCTCTCCTGTCTTCTCACATATCAATCTCCTGAGACAGAGACAGGGAGATCTCTCCAGGGGAAATGGCTTCATCTTTTGCATTCCTCTGCCAAGCCAGGCTTAAATTGGTTTCATGGTCTGCTTAAGCAGGGTAGAGGGCCTACTTGAAGCACCATGTCACCCTGTGCCATGTCCTGCCAAACTTCTCACTAAGGCTGGCAAATCTCGGGACAGACAGGAAAAGAGCCTGCTGGCCATTCCAGCACTCAGAGGATTAGGGGAGGTCAAGAAGCCTAATCCGTGAGGCTGTGATTTTGAAGGATAGCGAGCTGAAGTCACCTTGGTCATTAAGGGTTTGGCTGCCCAAATCACCTCTGCTTCCCAGTCTCCCCCGCCCCCACCCACCCCTACGTAATTACATCGAGGAGAGAAGAGAGGAGCAAGAAGTAGAGTTTTCCATGGATTTGTTAGGCTTTCTACTCAATGTTGTTTCTTTCTTTTTCTTTTCTCTTTTCTTTTCTTTTTTTTTTTTTTTTTTTTTTGAGAGGAGTCTCCCTCTGTCACCCAGGCTATAGTGCAGTGGTGCGATCTTGGCTCACTGCAGCCCCACTTCCCCAGTTTCAGCAATTCTCCTGCCTCAGCCTCCCAGGTAGCTGGGATTATAGGCACGCACCACCACACCCGGCTAATTTTTATATTTTTAGTAGAGACTGGGTTTCACCATGTTGGCCAGGCTGGTCTCAAACTCCTAACCTCTGATGATCTGCCCACCTTGGCCTCCCAAAGTGCTAGTGTTACAGGTATGAGCCACCACACTCAGCCTCAATGTACTTTCTAGTCCTGAGCATGCGAATTTCAAAATCCCAGTTCCCTGAATGCTTCATGGAAGCATTCTTATACCTCATTCAGCCTGGAATACCTTCTTTTTACTTCTGCCTTTCCCTGGCTACCACTTATTCACCTGTCAAGACTCAATTTGGATATCACCATCTTGAGGAAGCCATTGATGATACTACCTCATTCCTCTCAACTCCCAATCTGTGATTCTGTCTTAGATTGGGCTTATCTGCTTCATAGACTAGACTCTGTGCCCCAAGCAAATAGGGTTGAGGTCTGACTCATTTACTACTCTGTCTCCTTACATAAAGCCTGGCAAACAAAAAGTGTTCAATAAATACTAATTAAATGGATAAATAATGAATAGTATTTGTTACAGCATCTTATGGTTGTCTCTAAAAACTCTTAAAATCAAGAATATTTTGAAAATCTGTGTGTCCCAATCATTCAGCATACTTCTCAGTACATACCAGATTTTCAACAAGTAAATGCATAAATACAAGTACATATACACATGTGAGTGACTGAATAGATGGATAGAATTAAAAATGAAGTCTGTAAGACTGCAAAGACAATTATCATGAAAGAAAAGAGGAGGCAGAATCTTATAGAAGATAATAGAATCAAAACCATAGATCCTGACATAAAGACTGGCCTTCCTAGGCATTTCACTTGTAGAGAAAACTCATGAATATAAATGTCCAGAAAGATTTCTATTTGCAATGTAAATAGATGGATTAAAAACTACTCACAAGAACTAACTCAAGAGAGTGTATTAATCTGCTGGGCCTACTATAACAAACATACTGGGTGGCTTAGAATAATAGAAATGTATTCCAAGACTAGTGTCTGAAATCAAAGTGCAGACAGGGCCATGTTCCCTCTAAAACCTGTAGGAGTAGGGGCCTTCCTTGCCTCTTCCTATCTTCTGATGGTCTGCCAGCAATCTTTAGCATCTGTCAGCCTGTGAATGTATCCCTCTAATCTTCCTTTGCATGGCTATCTTCCCCTCTGTGAATCTATGAATTTGCTTCCAGCTTTTCTTGTCTAGGGTGTTCTTCATGTTCCTACTTCAAAGTCAAGGTCTGATTCAAGCCCTTCCTCTTCCAGCAGTGTTGCCCTCACCATCTCAACTCATTCAACTCAAGCCTCCTTGCAATTTGATTAGATTTACTGCCTTTTACATTCTACAGTACTTCCTATGTAGCTATTCTAAGTAGAGTGCTACAGCATCTTACCTGATGCACAGCCATCTTCCCCTCTGTGCATCTGTCATGGTGTCCAAATTTCCCCTTTCATAAGGATACCATTCCTATTGGATTAGGATCCACCCTAGGAACCTCATTTTATTTTCTTTTTTTTCTTTTTTTTTTATTATTATACTTTAAGCTCTAGGGTACATGTGCACAAGGCGCAGGTTTGTTGCATATGTATACATGTGCCATGTTGGTGTGCTGCACCTGTTAACTCATGATTTACATTAGGTGTATTTCATAATGCTATCCCTCCCCCCTCCCCCCTCCCCACAATAGGCCCCGGTGTGTGATGTTCCCCTTCCTGTGTCCAAGTGATCTCATTGTTCAATTCCTACCTATGAGTGAGAACACGTGGTGTTTGGTTTTCTGTTCTTGCAATAGTTTGCTCAGAATGACGGTTTCCAGCTGCATCCATGACCCTACAAAGGACACGAACTCATCCTTTTTTATGGCTGCGTAGTATTCCATGGTGTATGTGTGCCACATTTTCTTAATCCAGTCTGTCACTGATGGACATTTGGGTTGGTGGAGGTTACAGTGATCCCATAAGCTCTATAAAGACAAGGATTTGGTATTTTCATTGCTTTAATTCCCAGCATTTAAAACGATGTTTGAGACCCTGTCATAAGTTGCTAATATACCAGTAGTAATTTTTATTTTTAAAAAAAATTTTTAATTATATTTTAAATTCTAGGGTACACGTGCACAACGTGCAGGTTTGTTACATATGTATACATGTGCCATGTTGGTGTGCTGCACCGATTAACTCGTCATTTACATTAGGCATATCTCCTAATGCTATCCCTCCCCACCCCTCCCCACAATGGGACCCGGTGTGTGATGATCCCCTTCCTGTGTCCAAGTGGTCTCATTGTTCAGTTCTCACCTATGAGTGAGAACATGCGGTGTTTGGTTTTCTGTTCTTGTGATAGTTTGCTGAGAATGATGGTTTCCAGCTGCATCCATGTCCCTACAAAGGACACGAACTCATCCTTTTTTATGGCTGCATAGTATTCCATGATGTATACGTGCCATATTTTCCTAATCCAGTCTGTCACTGATGGATATTTGGGTTGATTCCAAGTCTTTGCTATTGTGAATAGTGCTGCAATAAACATACGTGTACATGTGTCTTTATAGCAGCATGATTTATAATCCTTTGGGTATATCCCCAGTAGTGGGATGGCTGGGTCAAATGGTATTTCTAGTTCTAGATCCTTGAGGAATCGCCA
>NW_016809668.1:982431-1005355 GCF_001698545.2 Rhinopithecus bieti
TTAGTCTGATGAGCTTCCCTTTGTGGGTAACCTGACCTTTCTCTCTGGCTGCCCTTAACATTTTTTCCTTCATTTCAACTTTGGTGAATCTGACAATTATGTGTCTTGGAGTTGCTCTTCTCGAGGAGTATCTTTGTGGCGTTCTCTCTATTTCCTGAATTTGAATGTTGGCCTGCCTTACTAGGTTGGGGAAGTTCTCCTGGATGATATCCTGCACAGTGTTTTCCAACTGGGTTCCTTTTTCCCTGTCATTTTCAGGCACACCAATCAGACGTAGATTTGGTCTTTTCACATAATCCCATATATCTTGGAGGCTTTATTCATTTCTTTTTACACTTTTTTCTCTACACTTCTCTTCTTACTTCATTTCATTCATTAGATCTTTAATCACTGATACTCTTTCTTCCAGTTGATCGAGTCGGTTACTGAAGCTTGTGCATTTGTCACGTAGTTCTCGTGTCATGGTTTTCAACTCTATCAGTTCTTTTATGGCCTTCTCTGAATTGATTATTTTAGTTATCCATTCATCCATTCTTTTTTCAAGGTTTTTAGTTTATCTGCACTGGGTACGTAGTTCCTCCTTTAGCTCTGAGAGGTTTGATTGACTGAAGCCTTCTTCTCTCAACTTGTCAAAGTCATTCTCCATCCAGCTTTATTCCATTGCTGACGATGAGCTGCATTCCTTTGGAGGGGGAAATGCACTCTGATTTTTGAATTTCCAGCTTTTTTGCACTGCTTTTTCCCCATTTTTGTGGTTTTATCTGCTTTTGGTCTTTGATGATGGTGACGTATTGATGGGGTTTTGGTGTGGGTGTCCTTTCTGTTCATTAGTTTTCCTTCTAACAGTCGGGACCCTTAGCTGCAGGTCTGTTGGAGTTTGCTTGAGGTCCACTCCAGACTCTGGTTGCCTGGGTATCAGCAGCGGAGGCTGCAGAAGAGACAATATTGCTGAACAGCGAGTGTTGCTGTCTGAATCTTGCTCTGGAAGCTTCATCTCAGAGGTGTACCCCACCGTGTGAGGTGTGAGATGTCGGTCTGCACCTAGTGGGGGATGTCTCCCAGTTAGCCTACTCAGGGGTCAGGGACCTACTTGAGCCGGCAGTCTGTCCATTCTCAGATCTCAACCTCCGTGCTGGGAGAACCACTGCTCTCTTCAAAGCTGTCAGATAGGGACTTTTACATCTCCAGAGGTTTCTGCTGCTTTTTGTTTAGCTATGCCCTGTTCCCAGAGGAGGAGTCTACAGAGGCAGGCTGGCCTCCTTGAGCTGCTGTGAGCTCCACCCAATTCTAGCTTCCCGGTGGCTTTGTTTACCTACTTAAGCCTCAGCAATGGTGGGCGCCGCTCCCCCAGCCTCACTGCTGCCTTGCAGTTAGATCTCAGACTGCTGTGCTAGCAATGAGGGAGTATCCGTAGGCATGGGACCCTCCGGGCCAGGTGTGGGATACACCTCCTGGTGTGCCGTTTGCTAAGACCCTTGGTAAAGCGCAGTATTAGGGTGGTAGTTACCCAATTTTCCAGGTGTTGTGTGTCTCAGTTTCCCTTGGCCAGGAAAAGGAATTCCCTTCCCCCTTGCACTTCTCAGGTGAGGCGATGCCTCCCCCTGCTTCAGCTCTCGCTGGTCGGGCTGCACTGGCTGACCAGCACCAACTGTCAGCCACGCCCAGTGAGATGAACCCAGTACCTCAGTTGAAAATGCAGAAATCACCCATCTTCTGTGTCACTCATTCTGGGAGCTGGAGGCTGGAGCTGTTCCTATTCGGCCATCTTGGGTGCCTCCCAAGTGACCTCATTTTAACTTAACTATCTCCATAAATACCCAATTTCTAAATAAGATCACATTCTGAGGTACTAGGAATTAACACTAATATATCTTTTGCAGGAACACCATCCAACCCATAATAGGGAGAAATCCTTAGGTTTGTAGAGTTTTAGTAAGGAATGCCACCTACAAATCAGTAAATAGATAGAGACATTTATGGTCTGATTGGATGAATGTCAAATTATTTCCTTACTCCCAAAGCACTTGATCCTAAATCTTAAATGCCTTGTGGTCTACTTGGGACAGTAACTAGGGGGAAAAACATTTAAGTAAATAGAATTGTGTCAGACTAAATGCTGTAGCAGTTTACTTAGAATAGCTGTGTAGTAAGCATTGCAGAATGTAAATGGAAGTAAATCCAATAGAATTGCGAGGAGGGTACAGTTGATGTGAGCTGGGATGGTGAGGGAAATCTTGCTGGAAGAGGAAGGGCTTGAATCAGTCCTTAATCTTGAGGTAGGAACATGAAGTCAGGAAGAGCTGGAAGCAGATTCACAGATGTGAAAGAGAAACATGGTGTATTGGGAAGCCAACAAGTGGCTGAGCCTGGCAGAAACCCACTCTGTATAAAGGAGGTAATTCTAGAAAAGAAAAGGGGTTCATTTAGTGAAAGGTTTTTAGTGTAAAGATGCTAATCAGTTAATATAAAATAGAGACAAACTGGAATAAAACCCAAAAGATGGTATTAGGGAAGAAACACAGCAACAGATGACACCATTTATGATGCAAGTAATTTCTTCTGTGATCTTGACCACCACAAGGAGAACAGCCCTGGAACTATTTTTAACAAGAAATTTATACCTAGAAATCTAGACAAACCACCTAAAATATCAAACTCCTCAGAGTAAAAGTAACTTTGCAGATCATCTACCCTACTAATTTGTTTCTCAGGAGGCTCATATCTGAATTATAATGGTCAGCAGGAATTCTAGCTCATTTTAATGTGCTATCACCCGGAAGACAAGGTGATCAGAAAATGGGAACCAGAGTTTAGAAGTTTTAATTAAATCAAGCTGTGTGTAGGTGAACAGGCACATAAGTATTTTCAGACAGTGGGATGTCATAGAAAAGTGTGTTCGAGTGAGGGAAGGCTGAAGACACTTTATATAATTGGACTTAGTTTTGATGTTATTCTGCTGTTTGGCATGTTCTGTAAAGGAAGTAGGTTTAGATGCAAATGGTGTGCTAGTAACGAGATGGTAAATGTATATCTTGCTGCAAGTGCCATTTTTTTAAGAGCTATTTATTAATTTACAAAATAGCAAAGATGGTTTGACAAGAGTCATATGTAATGTTGGTAACATTGATTTTATTTTTTTTGAGTTATTTTAGAGATGATTTTGAAGGTGCGGCAAATTGGCATGGCCAAATTGTTTTTAGGCAGAAATGAGTGCTTTGCCACTTCAGGTGTTTGGTAATCTTGGCTATCACTACTTTTATGGAGCCAAAACCTCACAGTGTGCAGGCAGACTTCCAAGAGAAGTGTGGCTGTGTCTGCTATTTCCTGAGCCATGCAAGTTACTGTTTGATAGACAGCCTCGATTCTCATGGTGTGATTTATCATACATGTTTCTGTTTAATTTTTGGCCTTCAAACATATTTTTGATCTTTAATGTCTAACATCTCCTTTGATCTTTTACTGTATCTTTTCTAGGCCTCTTTTAGGATTTTCTAGAATACAGTGGTTGTAAGTGGGGAGTAGCAAATCCATCTGCAATTGCTGGGTGTAACTGCTTTTCTGACTTCGTCTATTTCCTTCTTTCTGTAACTCTTCGTGATTCACTCCTCCAGTCCTTAGAGACTTAGCAGGGTAGAGGAGTAACCCAAGTGCCCGTCCGAACTTTGGGAAAATCACTTGTTTCTCTGAGCCTTGGCTTGCTTGTCCATAAAATGGAGATGATACTGCCTGCTTGCTTACTTCAGAGTTAGGAGGATGAAGTGAGATAACATAAACAGTCTTTGGGAAGTGTAATTGATCAGGTCAATGCAAGTAGTTATGAGCACCACACTGCACATTTTCTGAACTCTTGCATTCCTCATGGTTTAGCCAAGTAGTTTAGCAGTTCACTCATAACTGTTACCTAACATTGTTTGTTATGTCTCCTGGGCATTTGTCTGCTTTCTCCATCTTTGCTGAAAGCATCTTAAAGGTGGTAAGCATGGTTTCCACATCTGGATCTGTCACAGTGCTTAGTAATGAATGCTTAAATGAGAAACTAAGTTGGACATGTCACAAATGCCCTTCTCCTCAGTCTCCAAAACCGATGGCTACTTTCTCTGACTGACTTTAGGAAACTGCCTCACTCTACTTACTTGTTTCCTATCCTCACAATAATCATCTCTGCATTGAACAAATATTTATTGAGCATGCAGTAATAACAGTTCATATTGGCTAATACTTACAGAACCCTTCATCTGTGCCAGGCCCTGGGCTTCACCCTTTACGTGGAGATTCTCACTTGAACCTCATAACAACCCTGGGAAGTAGGTATTACCATTATTCCCATTCTAAATGAGTGAATTGTTAAGCAACTTTCCCGAGATTATTCAACTGCAGGGTGGCAGAGCACAATTCTTTCACAGACAATCCAGTCTTAGAGCCCAAGATCCTATATTATGCCTCAGTATCTGGGGGATTTCTTCAGTCTTCTATCTTTCATATAGTTGACATTTTTGAAGAGTACAGGCCAGTTCCTTTGTAAAATGTCTCTCCATGTGTGTTTGCTTGATGTTTTCTTAAGATTTTTGAATTTTTGACAGAAATAACACGAAAGTGTGCTGTGTTGTTCTTAGTACATCATATCAGGAGACAGACAATGATAATGTGTCTCATTATTGGTGATGTTTACTCTTATCACTTGGTTAGGATGATGGTCAGCCAGGTGTTTCCGCTGTAAAATTAATAAATATATAGCACTTAATAAGTAAAAAGAAGTATTTTATGGGGGACAATATGAGTTAAGTAAATATCCTGTTCATCATTAACCTTTGACCCACTAGATATAATATTGATGGATGATTACTGCCTGAGTCAATTATTATTATGATGATTGCCAAATGGTAACTATAAATTCTGTCACTCCTTCTAGATTATTAATAGGCATTCTACTATAAGGTAGTTTTTTCTTCTCTCCGGTTTATTTATTTATGAATTTCCACTTTGCTCAAAGGGTTAAAATATATTACTATCAAATTGTCCCAGACAGGACCAGCAAAAGCCCTTTCAAGCTGGCCCCTATGCCCTTTTGACATATACCCCATCGTTCTTTGAGCACTTCTCAATTTTCTGGTACAAGATACTATTTCCGGCTCATTTTTTTCTTCTCCCAATTCCTGCCCAGAAGTCAGCTCTTCCTACAGAAACTGATTCCTTTTAGTGGAGAATGGTATTTAGAACCCAAGATCTGGGCACTTGATTTGCTTGATACTACTGGGATATCATTGCTTCTAGGCCTTGCAGAGAGAGCTAGGAGATACTGTACTCATATATGTACAGTTGTATATATTCATTTATATCTGTTGATATATCTGTGTCTATCCATCTATTAAAAACCATGAGCTCATACTGTTTGCAACAGCAATTCAGTTCTACTAGATTTATCTTAGTCTTTCCACTTCGCATATTTGTAACTCTCTCCTCTGACAGTAAGAAATCTGGCTCCCATTATTTTTTATGTATTTATGTATTTGGTCAGTCCTCCCTGAATATTTGACTCCCAGCCATCCTGGCCCAGTGCTGACCCCCGTCCCAGGCCAGAGGACCACTCCCCACCAAACCTCATACTAAAGTTCAGTCCCTACAAAGTAGAAGAGGAAAGGAGAGGAAGAAGAAAAGGCCAGTTTGAAAGTTCAGCTCCAGACATGCAGTGCTCCAGTGCCCCCAGGGAGCAAAGCTGAGCCCTGGACATACTAGCTCCTCACCTCCACTGAAAGCTCAGCTTGACTCCAGTGGAGGTTTTTAATCAGACAAAGTAAGGTGACCAGATTCACATTTTTGAGTGACATTTTGGTGGCTGTGGCCTAGGGAGGAATTGGAAACTGAGAGATGTAGAGATAAATTGGGAGCCACTAGTGACAGTCCAAGAAACTGAAAGCGAGATGCATCCTAGACCCTGTATGTGCCCCTCCTTAGGGTTTCTAGAGTTTGCACACTCAGTGGTGTCTGGTTTATTATTGTCAGATTGCTGTCCACCTCCTGACCTCAGAGGCATCCTTAGGGAAACAAATATCTTTGGAAGACAAGAAAATCACAGGACAGAAGTGTTGGGCAGAAATGTCAAGCTAGAGGGTTACGCACAAGTTTAAAGAACGCTTCCGACAAATAACTTCAGTTTACAATAACTTCAGTTTCCTCCAAACCAAAACTTCATTTTAAATTTCTGGATAAAGAGAAACTTTGCTGCAAAAGTCGAGGTCAAAGAAGGTTCTTAAGGCATAATAGCTCAGGGTGGGGAGGGTCTGCCATTAGAAATTATGAACATTTATACCAGCAACAAACAATGAGTTTCTGGAGGCAATAGTCATTACCCTCTCTAAAAGAGTAGAGGAGCAAAACCTTGGCAACTCACATAATGAGCCCTTGTCCAAAAGAAGGCAAAAAAAAAAAAAAAAAAATCCTCCTTTTGTATAGCTAATACAAACACAAGCTGCCAAGAAGGGTCAACCATCATGGGTCGTTGATTGCCCATATTAACCCTGATGGCCGCCTTTACAAAAAACTAACACTTGGGGAAGACCACACTCTGCCTTTGCCCATTTGGCTGCCAAGTACACTGCTGCTTTACAGAAATAACTGCGAGTGGACTCATGGCCCTGGGTGGTATCAGTGTGTTTGTTTCTATTAGTTAGAAATAGATCTGTCATTTTGTCATCTGTGATTTTCTGAAACTGTAAGCACCAGGAAGCTCAGCATTTGCCACTCAGGTCTATAAATACTTTGTTCTACTGGCCTTAAGAGATAGTATAATATAATAATTAAGCATGCAGGAGCCAGGCCGCCTGAGTTTGAATGCTGATTCTCTTGTTTACTAGCTGTGTGACTTTGGACAGGTTACCTAACCTCTCCGAGTCTCTGTTAGTTCATCCTGTATAATGGGGTAACTTACAGTACTTTTCTCTCTAGTAAAGAAGTCAATATATGTTCCCACATCTTGGGTAAGCTAAGTCCTGGTTTCTGCTGAGACCTCAGTGAATGAGGCTCGGATCATGCAGAATTGAGGCTCATAAATCCACAGAGCTGGTCCCGTGATAAGGAGCAGCTCCATTCTCAGTGCCTTTGTGTCCACGTCATGGTGGACTTGGGTGTGACACAGGTGCCACGGCATTGAGGGAGACCCAGCAGCAGGCATTTGGGGCCATGATTTGAATTCTCCAGGCCTCAGCTCCTGCTTGTGAAAATGGAGAGGATAATATTACTTATCTCATGAAGCCGTGGAGAGGAATAAAGGGGGTAATGCACTTAAAGCAACTAGCACAGAATCTGGCTCATTTAAGTGTGATATGAATGTTAGTATCACTATTGTTATTGGCAACCATGTGTAATGTCAGCTGGATTGTGGTAACATCACAGTTTATAGCTCATGCATGGCTAAGGGTACTCTGCCCAGCCCAAGTTCAGGGACTGGCCAGATCCAGGCAGAGTGACAGGACCATAGTCTAGTAGGCTGGACTTTGGGCAGAACTCCAGCACTGTCTGGGAAACAAAGTGGAAATTAGGAAGCCAAGTTGAAAGCTTAAAATCCAGTTAAAACGACAGGCCGATCCAGGCACACTTGAGGCTGGGCAAAGGGCAAGAAGACTGATTCCAGCCATTAAGGTGGAGGGAGACCCTCTGTCTCCTACCTGCCCCTGGTCAGAAGTCAATTGCTCGGGTGCTGGGCAGGGTCAAGCCAGGAGGACTTCAACTGTGATCTGTCAACTCATGGAGCCTTTCCTGCAAGCAGGTTTTGACAAAAGGGACAGAAACGGGGAGAAGAAAGACTCAGAGGAAAGAAAGCAGTATAGTAAAAGAAAGCTGGGGAAAGCAGCCTTCCAAATATTTTGGCCAAAAGCCCAACCATGAAGCTAAACACCTGAAGCCTAGGAGCTGAGAGAAACCATAGCAATCATATTTACCACCCTCCTTTTCTAGGGACACAATCCTTTAGCCAAAACCACTGGGGCAGATGTGTTTCAGATTCCAATTTTTTTTGTACTTTAGAAAGATGTTAGGATTACTAAGACATAAATTGAATAACACCCCTAGCAATTTCTGGAGGAAAGCACCATAATCCAACAGGCTAATCTTGCTGCGGTAAAATGTATAAATATTTACACAAAGTGGGATGCAGCCTGTCAAAAGCATGCCAATTCAGATCCAGTTTGTCACAAAAAGAGTTTATACCACACTGAAGGAAAATGTGTGGTGTTCAGAGCTCCTGGCACCTTGAAGTTGGGAGTAAACAGTTGTATATAGGACACAGCTAAGATGTCCACCAGCCATGTGACTAATCCAGAAGTACATACACAGTTCACTGCTAATTCAACTCAGTTTTTCACTGCATACTAACATCTACCAGGTCCCAGGCACCATGCTCAACACTGAGGTTCTGGTCGTGTATTCATATTCAGAGCTGCTATATCAAAGTACCACAAACCAGGTGGCTTAAAACAATAGAAATTTATTGTCTCACAGTCATAGAAGCTAAAATCAAGTCCAAAGTCAAGGTGTCAGCAGGACTGTACTCCCTCTGAAACCTATAAGGAGAGTCCTTCTTTGCCCCCTCTAGTTTCTGGTGGCTCCTGGCACTCTTTGGCATTCCTTGACTTGTAGATGCATCGCTCCAGTCTCTGCCTCTGTTGTCACATGGCATTTTGCCTGTGCGTCTCCCTCTTTTCTTATAAGAACACAGTCACATTGGATCAAGGGCTCACCCTACTCTAGTATGACCTCATCTTAAGCGATTACATCTACAGTGACTCTATTTCCATGTAAGGTCACGTTCTGAGGTACTAAGGGTTAGGACTCCAACGTATCTTTTTTTGGAGACACAGGTCAACACACAACAAGTGGCAAACCAAAATAGGCATAGCCCCATGCTTTCATCAAGCTAGCAGTCGAGTGGGGAAGTCACATTACAAGTATGTTGAGAATTTTCAAAGGGGGAAGTATTAATGGGACCATACAGTAAGAGAATTTTACCCAGTTGAGAGTTTCCTCTCTGAAGAAGTAACATTTTTAAATGGAAATGAAAAGATGAGTAAAAGCCAAGCAAATAGGGGGAAAAGGTACTCATGCCCTCACTCTCTGATGCCTAGACCAGAGCCCCGGGGCTTGCACTGGGCTTCTGCAGAAGCCAGGCCCCTCAAAGAAGGACTCTAAGTGTCTCCCAGGCCACCGCTCATAGCCAACCTTGCCCCTAAGCCGGCTCTGCCTGGCCTGCAGTTCCTCTCTCAGAAAGAACCAAAGGCACAGAACACAGAGAATAGGGCATCAGCACCCAGCAAAACCCAGGCCCACAGTTGCAGCCTCTCTGCAGGAGAGAAGTAGGGGAGAGTCTCTGCTTTCTCTTTTTTGGCCTAAGTTACAGTATTTTTTACCCAGAATCAGCAAAGTCCTTAATATACAGATAGCTTCTGCTGACCTCCGTCCTTGAGAATGCAGTGCACTTTTATCAGGGCAGGCAGATACATCTGTTATGTGAGTTTCTCTGAGCAGTGCTCAGGTGGCCTCATGGCTCCTAAAATGCCTCTGCTTCAAGGTCCCAGGGGCTAAATTTCTGCCAGAAATGGTGGTAGAGTTTGGGGAAGTGAGGACATAAAGCCTCTACTTTGATGAGCTTTGACCTTGGGATAGCATTAGCTGTGTAGGCAGCTACTTTATGAGACATACAAAGAGGGGTCACCAGCATTGGCCATGGATGTTAGATTTTGTTTTACACCCACAACATTTTAGTATTTCCCTTGAGTGGAAAGAAACCCTTTTTTGAAGCATAATACACGTAAGGAACGTACACACAAATCCTATGTGTACACTTGGTGATTTTTCATAAAATGGACCCAGATCCAGCACTAGATCTAGCAAACACCCCAGAAGCCCATCCCACTCTGCTCCTCTTCTAGTTTTTACCCACCACGGGTAACCAACTTCCTGGCTTCTAACACAGTGGATTAGTTTTGGCTTTTGAGTTTATATAAATCACACAGTATCAATTTTTGTGTTTGTGGCTTTGTTCATTCAGTTTTATGTTTGTGAGATTCATTTTCGTTGTTGCTTATTGTTGCAGTTTATTCTCATTGCTTTATATAATCTTGTGTGAATATACCATAATTTTTTATTCATTCATGTGTTGATGAACATTTGGGTTTTTCCAGGTTTGAGCTATTATGAGCAGTGCTGCCATGGATATTCTTGCATATGCCTTTTGATGAACATATGCAAATTGGGGAAAGGCATATACTTGTATTGGTTGTCTATTGCTGCATAAAAAGTTTCCCTCCAAACCTAGTAGCTAGCAATGACAATAAACATTGATCACCTCTCACAGTTCATCTGAGTGAGGAATTTGGAGGCATCTTGGACATGCAGTTCTGGCTTGAGGTCTTTCCTGAGGTTGCAGTTATCTAAAGGCAAGCTTGGGGCTGGAGGGTCTGCATTCAAGGTAGCTCACTCACATGGCTGGCAAGTCAATACTGATTATTGGTGGGGAGGCTGCAGTTTCACACATGAACTTTCCTTAAGATTGTCTGGGTATTCTCATGACATCGTGGCTGGCTTCCCCACCACCATGAGTGGGCAAAGAGAGAGCATCAAATTGGAAGCATTATCCTTTTTGTGACCTAGTCTTGGAGGTCACATAGTATCACTTTTGCATCATTCTATTCATTAGAAGTGAGCCACTAAGTCCAGCCCATACTCAAGACTCCACCTTTGGTAGGAAGGCATGGCAAAGAATGTATGGATGTATCTTAAAACCAGTAACACCACAACATTGTAAAGCTTATAATTAACTTAAGCTAAGGGTTTAAAAATAAGCTGATAGAAATTTAAACAAGGATCTAAAAGAAAGAAATTCAGCCAGCTTCTCCTCTTCTATTCCTTTAAAACTTTGCAAATATTCATAGGAGAGTTTTCAAGGTATTTTTTGGAGACAGCATGGTACAATAGAAAGGGCAGAGGCTTCAGAGCCAGAAACAAACAAGTCTGAATCCTGGATTCACTACTTACTAATTATGGGTACTTGAACAAGTCAGCCTCTTGGATTTCCAGGTTCTCTCAACTATAAAATGAGGATAATCAATAGAGCTTACTTCATATTGTTCTGGAGGCAATTAAATGAGATAATGTGTTAAGGTGCCCTCTATGATGGTAGGTCTCACTGATTTGCTCATTTAGCCAATAACATTAACTATCTAAAAGGTGTTCTGATGGACCCTGTGAGTGATACAAAACTGACTCAGAGGCAGGCTCTACATCAGGAGGTGTATACGCTCGTAGTGCCCTTGACAGGTAGAATAATCATAATACAACTGAGAAAATGGTCAGTGTCTGGAGCAAGTATGGATACAGTGTTTTAAATATGGATTATATTTGGACATACAGAAATGAAAGACGTTTTGAAGGGCAAGGAAAGGGCAAAAGATATTCCAAATTAGAAATACAACTTGCATAAAGACACAACTAGAAAACTATGGGGTGTAAATGGAGAATAACAAACAGATTATTACAGATATGGCTAACCTTACTGTAGATGAAAGGAGGTAGTGGACACAGGTTGGAAAGTTAGTTACATGTCAGAGCAGTAGGAAGAGATTGAGCGCATACACTTAGTCTTACAGTCTGATGAAAAACATTAAGGCCAAAAAATTTTCAACCAACTTTCAGGACAAAAGCTAGGTGGGACTAGCTACTAAAGGATCTACTTACCATGCTTTTTCTTGGCCAATTCCTGTTTGTAAAATTTTTGTGCCTCAGATTGTAAACAGAACTTTCTAAAACTGATCTTTAGAGGATGCTTCTGACTTAGAGCCTGAGCGACTGAGCTTTGTCTTTATCATTCCCAGTCTGGAGGCTGCATCAGCAGGGAAATGCAGTGGGATTGTTTTCATAGGCCCTTAGCTCACTATAAATGTACTTCTCAAGATTTGACCCTTTGGAAATGGCCAGTTCATGCACTCAACTCATCTGCTTATTTGACTGCTACATCCAGATCATGAGCCACTCTCTTCACTTTATTTCCCCTCAAGAAGACTGATCGATTGAGCAGGCTTCACTTCTGTTACATTATCCAGTCCCAGGCAGTGATGATATTTAAACATAAGACAGAGACGTTTCTATGCAGCAATGGAACTTTGAAGGAAGCTGGAGCCAATGACCTTTCACTTTGAAGCCAAAGAATTACAAGCAAAAAATTTTCAGTCTTGCTAAGAATTGGGGTTGGAGAAATTAGCAGAAAGTCCTCTTTAAGCCTCACAATTCAGTATGTGGTGCCCAAAGCCTTTATGTACTCAATCTATGTCTCATCAAGCATTCCCCTCTTAGTTTGATGAACTTTATATGTCCCATCAGAATAAACATGGTTGTAACCATTACTGGTGATTTTGTGGGTAAAAATTGGATATTCTATTTTATCTCCCTCTCTGCTTTAATGTAAATAAATTCTAGAGCATTAAGGGAGAGGATAGATTCTAGGCTTAGGATAGAACTGCCAGCCAATCTTGGGCTGGCACTTCCCACTTTCCCAGCTAGGGATTTTTACTCCATTTGAGTTCATGGGAAACGTTCTCTGCACAGGTACTAAGCGTGTGTTCTCTTCCTCTCTGATTTCTTCTCAGGTGGGAAATTGGCAAGTGGAGTCCATGTAGTCTCACATGTGGGGTTGGCCTACAGACCAGAGACGTCTTCTGCACCCACCTGCTTTCCAGAGAGATGAATGAAACAGTCATCCTGGCCGATGAGCTGTGTCGCCAGCCCAAGCCCAGCACGGTGCAAGCTTGTAACCGCTTCAATTGCCCCCCAGCCTGGTACCCTGCACAGTGGCAGCCGGTGAGTTCTGAGTTACTCAATATTGGAGCTTTTGTTTGCAGCAGTGACTCAAAAAAGGGATGCTCTCTCAGAGTGGTTTTGTCCAGGGATGTTAAAGAGATGTTCAAGGTCTGCTCATTTCTCCCTTCTTAGTACTCCCCTAACCTGATTTAAATCCAGATCTTTTAATTATAAATATCATGCTTTTTCTACTGTATCACATCCCAGTGACCTCCAAAAGCAATGCAGATGACCCATCTGTTAACCTGAGCATATTTATGACAAAGCTGTCACCAAGCTAAGGAAAATTTTTTAAAATAAAGACAATGTGGTGGGTTTTCCATGAAGCTAAATTTGTTCTTAATTTATACCCTTTCTAGTTTTTTTGCTGTTTAAAATTCTAAGAAATAAGCGTAGTAGGCAATGATTTTTTAACATCATTACTTAGCAATATAAGAAGTTAGAAATGCTGAGCCAATTCCAAGTATTTTATTTTCCTGGTCCTGTGAATTCCAAAAGTCTGGGAACCATTGTTTCAAAACAGGGGTTGACAAACTGCAGCACTCAAGCTCAATCTAGCCTGTAGTCTTTTTTGTGTGTGTAAATAAAGTTTTATTGGAACACACCCATTATTTTACGTACTGTCTATGGCTGTTTTTGCTCTACAAGGCAGAATTGCATGGTTGTGATAGAGAACATATGGCTCATAAAATCTAAAATATATGCTATCCCTTTACAAACAAAATTTCTGATCCTGTACCAGGCATATATAATAATGGCACAACTATTTTATCATAATTTCCTTTCTAAACATAATATGCATTTATGAAATATTCATCTTTTTGCATGCCTTTTAAAAACACAGGATTTTCAGTTGATTGCATAAAATCTTATTTTGCAATTTGCTCCCTATGAGGACATAAGACACTGCTTTAAAGGGACAACAAAGGTCACAAAAAGTAAGCATGAAAGGTGGAGGGGACATACATCTCTGTTTCACTGAGACAGTTTTTTCACTCTCAAAAGTGTCCCAGTTTGGGTGATAAATGATATGATCATCAGTGGAGAAGGAGAGAGGATGACAGCTCACATACCCTTGCCTTGTGTAGAAGGGGCTCCCATTTCCAGGCAGCCACGTGTCCTCCTCTGTGCTTTCTCCTAATCATTTGGCAGAGCCCCTTCCTTCCCCTTGCTCTCTGCCCATCTTGGAGCTGTTTAGTAAAACACTGAAAGAATCAAATACTGATGAATAAGCAAAACACTAAAGTATGAAGTGGCTGGTAGCAGACATTAAATATATATTTTCTTTTAGAGCTTAAATGTATATGGCCAAGTTCATTAATTCCATGATACTATGGATGGTTTGTGGAAGAGGATGTCATATATTTTGAACACCAATGTACCAGCACTTAAGAAATATATATCATCGCACACCAAGCTGATGTAAATCCTCACAACAATTCAGTTAAAAGTAGGTTTTATTGGCCTTATTTTAGGTTTGAGGTAACTGAGGCAAACACAGCTAGCAAATTTGGGGTTGGCCATCAACTCAGTCTTATGTGACCCTTTCCACTATACCAAACCCATTGTGTATGACTCAAAGGCCCTTCAGGGATTAAACATGAGCACTTTTGTTTTATCGATGAAGTAACTGTGGCCTAGATGTAGGCTTGCTTAAGATTATAAAGCCTGGACCAGAACCCAGGTCACCTGATTGCTAGTGCATTTATACTAAGTTACCTCTAATTGGAATGAATCTAACCCATGCCAATCCTAATAAAAGGTGAGGAACCATCTCAAATCAACCTCCACTGTTGAAATTAAGTCCCTGTATTATTAGTAGCTTGTTGCTATTAGGTACATAAGTTATGGATAAAATGTTTACTGAATGATGAAATGAATGAATAGATGAAGAATAGTCCTTATAGGCCCTAAAAATGCTGGCTTTACATCTTACTGGTAAGTTTTTTATGGTTTACAGGTCTTAATATTGTTCTAGCCTTGAAATGCAGTGAAGCATCGATGTCTTTTTGATAGCCACACATGCTGCTGAATAATGACATTGACTCATGATGCTTTTTCAGTTTCTAGGGCGCAGCCACATATATGACCTTTTTCTGGCCAGTAGCCACCACCACCACCCAAAGGCCCAGTATCCCTGTTTGAAACAGTGGACTTCCAGAGAATCACTTATTCTTCAATTTTCATCTACTTTGGGCCTGTGAAGATATGCATTAACTTTGAAAGCTTTCCTATTTCCTTCTTTTAGGGAGAAGCGTTTGAGGATGAGTCAGGTTTAAGTCCATTTTTCAGGTTGGGAAACTTAATAGTAAACAACTGTTTAAAGTTCATCCAATGAACCTTTAAAAAGTCTCTTCTTTCACATCTGAGACACAGTAATTGTGAAAAATAGTCAAACATAACAAGAAATAAAGAACACAGACGGTCAGCAGTGTTTCTATCCTCCAGAGACAGCCCTGTTAATGGTTTGGTGCATAGGGTCTGTTTGTCCAGCAGGTGAAACCCCATCTCTACTAAAAAAAAAAAAAAAAAAATTATACACACACACACACACACACACACACACAAATTAGCCTGCTGTGGTGGCAGGTGCCTGTAATCCCAGCTACTCTGGAGGCTGAAGCAGGAGAATCACTTGAACTCAGAAGGCAGAGGTTGCAGTGAGCCGAGATTGCACCACTACACTCCAGCCTGGGTGACAGAGCAAGACTCTGTCCCAAAAAAAAAAAAAAAAAAAGAATCTTTGATCACTTTTGGTAATCTCTAAACCTGGAGTAAACAATAGACTATTCATCTTACATTATTTACTGGAATCCAACTTCATTAGTTAAGTTTTGTTGGGAAAAATTAGCTATTGCTGACTGCTTGTGAGAAGAAACCATTGTTTATGTTGGATGGTGCAATAAGTCCAGAGGAACTTCAGGGATCCCTAGGCTAGTTGGCTGTAGTTTTAGAACTCAGCTTAGTTAGGACACCAGCTGTTGACAATCCATCGCTTGGTTAGCCCTGATTCCTCAGTAGTTCTTACTGGAAAAAGGGAACTTGGTGTACACTCACCTGGTCTTTTCCATTTAGCAAGGATCTGCCAGAGGATACTGCTAAGGTCTCCAATCCTTCAACACCCAACCTACACCCTCTTTCTTATGAAAGGAAAGGACATGGGGGAATCACATGTTTCATTTAAGGAATACAGATAACAACCTGATAGACATTACCTGTTTGAGGGGAGAAACTCTCTCCTCTCTATGTGAACACAGTGTTGCCACTGACCTCATGTGCATGTTTCTCTTTCTGGAGGGAAAAAAGCCTAAATTATGTAAATTGTCATCTGCCAGATAGGAATGCAACCTTCTTTGTTCTTTGTAGAACATTTGCCTGACAAATGGCAAATAGCCAATATTTACACATTCTGCAGGTCCAGAGAGGACCTAGCATGGAGTCCAAGTATTGATGTTAAGATCTTGTTTTAGAAACAATTAAGCAGAAATGAAACAGAAATCTAATTCTAGCTTTGGTTGTTAGGGGACCGTCTTTATTTCAGTTCTGCCTCTTAATACTCTGCCCTTTGCTTTTCATCTCTGGTCTGTGGTAAGGATTCATATTTACCTTTACCAATTTATTAATAGCTTTAATATCTTGTTAGTTTATATTTGGATGGCTTTTGAACACTTATTTTATGTGCATTAGTCCTCTGCATCTTCTGTAATTTATTAAATACACTTATCATCATCATGATCCTCCTCCTTGATATGGGTTATAAGTGACTTTTTGCACACCTCATGAGGGATCATATTACACGGGTGAGTTACAACACCATGATTGAGAATCACTGTTACCTATACCACAATTTAGTCTGAAACACCTTGGTCATGACGGTCTACTGCTAGGGTTTTTCTCAGTGACTCTAAAGCTAGTACATGTCTTGTTCAGGCCTTCATCCCTCTGCGCATCTGTCCCTGCCCTGTCTCCAGGCATGGCTCTCCCATCCCTGTTTGTACACTCCTCTGCCCACCTACCATTTCCCACTCCCCTCTGCTGGTCAAGGCCCAGCAGGCAGCCTCCCTCTTCTGCAGTGACTCCTCTATTATCCTTCTACACTGAAACCACATGGTGTTCAGGCGCAGACAGCTCACTTAACAACCACATGTTACCCGCTCAGGTGCTTTCTCATGACTTCTGAGTTAGACCACAAGGTCAATGAAGGCAGAGACCAAGTCTCAGTGAGACCCCATAACTCTCAGGACACATCTGCAAAGTGTTGAGTTTGGTGCTAGAAAGGTACATGCCCATTCTGCTGGTGTCATTTATTGAATACTTGCTACATTTCAGGAGCTGCTGCTTTGATAATGAGAGCATCACTTTCTCTGTGTTCAGCACAGCTCTAGACACTTTACATATTTAGCTCACTTAATCCTCACTATCCTATGTGATTGTTACTAATATTATCCCCATTTTGCATGTGAGGAACCTGAAGTACTGTGAGCGTAATAGGAATTTGAACATTCTCTTTTAGAACTCATTTTCTGCACTTGGCCTCTCTCTTTTGAGCCTCACAGCAACCTAGTGAGGAAACCAAGTCACAAGGCTGGTAAATGTGAAAGGGGCCCTGTGTGCTTCAAACTCATTTTCTTTTCCATTATGCAGTATGGCTTTCCCAAGACTTCTCTACTATCTGCTCTTAACTTAAACTATGAAGAGACCTGGTAACAGTCCTAAAATCAGCAGTTTACAGAACACTCGGAATTTGTTGCCTCTATCCAGGACAGTTCATCTGTGTGTTGGCTTCCTGTTGCTGCTGTAACAAATTACCACAAACTTGGTGGCTTAAAACAACACAAACTTACTATCTTATAGTTCTGGAGATCAGAAGTCCCAACTCAGTCTCACCTAGCTAAATTCAGGGGAGCAGCAGGCCTACGTGCCCTCTGGAGATCAAGGGGAGGATCTGTTTGTCTTTTCTGGCTTCTACAGGCCACATGCTTCCTCGGCTCATGGCCCCTTCCTCCATCTTGCTCCCACTGCTAATTCTGTCCTTCATCCTCTCTCTCTGACTCAGACCCTCCTGTCTCCCTCTTCTAAGGACCACTGCGACTACCTCAAGCCAAATGATCCTGGATAATCCAGGATCATATCTCCCTCTCAGGACCCCTCATCACATCAGTTAAAGACCCTTTTATTGCACAAGGCAAAGTGTTCACAGGTACCAGGGATTGAGATGAAGATATCTTCGGGGGCCATTGTTCAGCCCACCACCACCTGCTATTTTGTGGGCGAAGCACTTAGTCTCCACTAGCACAAGCTCCTTGAGACTGGGAACCTGTCTTCCACTACCCTTTTGCCTCTCTGCATCTAATATATCAATGTATACATCATATGCATCAATATTCCTTCATTTTTGTTCTAAAAATTAAATTGAAATGAGGAATTGAAGAAAAAAGGTGCTGAAGGGTTAAACTGAAATGAAGTGGTCCACTTTGAAACATAATTTATATTTCTCTATATTGCATATGTTTTATGTTCAAGATTGCATCCACCCAACTGTACATACATATTGCACACATCTGTGCAGAGACAGAAACAATCGCCACAATCTCTGGATCCCTGCCTTGCTTAAAACTGTGATTGTGTTGCCATCTCCCTCTAAACCTTTCTTAATCGAGGTCAAATTCAAATGCCTGCAGTTCAGCTGTGTGAAAAAGCATAAGAGAGAGGAGTCCCTGCTAGTGATATAAAGAAAAAGGGAATTTTAATGATAACTATAAATGCCTGAGAATTAAAATTTTCATTTTCTAGATTTAAACACACATACAGACATTCAAGCAAAGACAAAAATACCTTTGGTTTGGATTAGAGGACTGAATTCTGGCAGAGTCACGTAGTAATCAGTTTTGTTATATTCCAGTGACTAAAATATAAATCCACATAAGTTAGAGGCTATATTTATTTAAAATTTTCTGTCCCAGGGAGGAAAAAAACTCTTAGGATGTTTATCTCATTTTCAATAGTGTATTTCATAAGGAAATGGACACTTGATCCTATCTTTAGAGGCAGCAATAAACATAGCAAAACAAATTGAAAGTCCAGCTTCACATGTGGTTGTTTTTGTTTTGATTTATTAGCAGGAAGCTCTTTGGCATAATTGCTCTGATTTTGATGGATGTGCAGCCCCTTGCTTCACACCATAACAAGAACGTGAAACCTTGAAGGTACAGTGTACACCCCTTGTACTTCCAGAGTCAAGAAAGCTTAATTGAGACTAGATGAACAAGGGAATTCTAATCCCCAAAATGGCCAAAGACTTCTGTTCTCATTTTAATAATTACGTTTAGTAAGTGAGATTCCAGTTCTCATGTTTCTTTCTTTCCCTAGGTCCTAATTCAGTTTGGCTCAGCTATGACCTCGACTGTGCACATAGCACTGTGTCCAGCTGCCTTTGGGCTCCCTCAGTCTCACACGTTGCTAAGTTACCTCAAACTCCAAAGGTCTGACTCCAAGCTTGATACACACCTGCCTGCCACCCCTTCCCCTATTAACCTGGTCTTTCGTCATTGATCATTATCGTATGGGTGACACCACCATCTGTCCTGCTTTCTACCTGGAAACTCAAGCCATTATCAGCCTCACACATCCTTCACGCTTAGTCAACATCTATACCCTGTTTTATTCCATCTTCTATATCTCCCCCACCACTCTCTTCCTTTCTAATCCCTCTCCTTACAATCAACTCATCAAACCCTTACAGTCTTTTACTTGATCTCCTTGTCTCATCTTGCCTAACTCTCATCCAGTGTTTCCCAACTTGGTATTGATGATTCTTTTCCACAGGTTCTCTCTTCCAGCCTTTAAAACATTAATACGCGATGAGAACCCCTGCACAGGGTTATGGTACGCAGTGTTACACATACTTGTTTGACCAGAAAGCCCCTTCTCCATGGCATACTGGAAAAAGGGAACTTGGTGTACCTATTAATACCTCACAAAGCAGTATTGTTTGGCACTTACTGGCCTATGCTGCCTGAGTCATTTTCAACAAATTGGATCATGTTACCCCCTGCTTTGAAACCCCTATTGATACCCCATGGTTTTAAGATTATATCCAAAGGCACTTCACCATGTGCCCCTAATCTAATGTCTCGGAATAATTTTCCACCTACTCTTTTTCATGGACCCAATGGTGCACCGTCTAAGGACTGCTCTGAGTCATCTGAACATGCCAAGTCCCTTCGCACCTTGAGTGCATGCATACAGTCTGACTATGCCACATCCTCATCTCCCTGGAAACTGCTCATGTCCCATTACTCTCTAGAGCTTCCCCAAGTTTCCCAGAAAGATTTAATTGCACTCTTTGTTGTATTCCCTTTTTGTAAAACTGATCACATTGTATACTAACTTTTTCTCCCTCACTGGACTGCAAATACCTGAGGCTTAGTAATCATTTTTTATAAGTTCCCAGCATCCAATACAGTGCCTAGCACTCAGTGGGTACTTAAAAAATGTTTGGTGAAAGAATGAATAAGTGAATGAGGAAACAAATGAAGTGAGTTGGAAGTTGTAAGCAGAGTGCAGAGTCCATTATGTTAACTGGAAAGTTGACCTTACAAACAAAACATAAACATCACTTTGTGTTGGGTTCAATAATATAGTAAAAGTGTCAAGGAAATCAACTCAGCTCTCAGTAAATTAAACTACCAAGAAGAAACCAGAAATTCCAATACAGGCAGAATTTATTAATGTACTTATCATGGGAAAATCTTTAAAAATAAAGGACACTTGGGCCATTACATTTTTTGTGTAGAGACATAATTGTTTTCCTTATTGTGTATTTTTTACTTTTCTTATAAAAATGAACCCATGACCTCATATCATGAAACGTGTATGGCAGCTGGTATAAGCAATATAAATACTATTTTTGTTATTTGTTTTGCTTATTGCATATGTTTAAAAATAATACCCCTTACTGGAGATTTATCTCTTCATACTAGAATATTATTTTAAATGATGACTCATAAAGGCAAACATTTTTTATTTAATTTCATTACATTTCTCTTGCCATTGCTGCTTTGGAAACATTTTTTTCTTTGCATCCTGCCTCTTGCATAAGAACTGTTGGCCTCACCAGGTCATCTTAGCACATTCACAAAGTCATCACAGACTTTGGAACCTTGACTCCTTTGAAATTCATCTTCTACAAGTTAAAATTTCTAAAAATACCTTTCATCAATGCAAACACACTGCATAAAATTTGAGAACACAGACAAGACAAGCATTTAGGAGCAAAATCCCTGACATTTACTCAGCTAGATGGCTGCCTCCCATACCTGGAGCGTCAGAGTCTCCAGCAGAGCCTACACCGTCACTGGCTGAAACCCACTGCTGCCTTACTGTGAAGCAGCTCCTGGCTAACGATAAAACAGCCTGATAAAAGGTGGATGATCAGCCCATCAGCTGGATACTTGTTTTACATCTTTTTAACATCTGGATTTGGAGCTCTTTTGCTCATCCAATCATCAATTCAACAAACATTTATGAAGTGCATGCTCTTTGCCAGATACTCTACTAGGCTCTGGGGAATATAAAGATGAATGAATTCCCTTTCCTCAAAAGACTCATAATCTTGTGTGCATGCAGGGAGGGAGAGGAAAATAGCAGGCACATAAACGATGAGCCCCTTAGAGAAGAGATAAGATACTCTTCTAGGTCAGGGTGGGTTGGAGGTGATCTGTTTGCCAAAACGCAGAGGGGTTAGAGGAGGCTTTAATAAAGAAGTGGCCTTTTAAAAAATAACTATTTTAAATTAATTTTTGTGAGCAATAGTCAGTATATGTATTTACGGGGTACATGAGATGTTTTGATACAGGTATGCAATGTGAAATAAGTACGTCTTGAAGAATGAGGCATCCATCCATCCCCTCAAACGCTTATCCATTGAGTTACAAACAACCCAATTACAGACTTTAAGTTTTTTTTAAAAAATCTACAGTTATTATTGACTATAGTCACCCTATTGTGCTATCAAATAGTAGGTCTTATTCATTCTATTATATATTTTTGTACCTATTAACCACCCGACCCGCCCTCTCAGCCCCTCACTACCCTTCCCAGTCTCTGGTAACCATCCTTCTTCCACTCTTCCATGGACCAACTTCTTCCATGGACATGTCCCATATACATGAGTTCAATTGTTTTGATTTTTAGATCCTGCAAATAAGTGAAAACATGTGATGTTTGTCTTCTAGGGTTTTTATGGTTTTAGGTCTAACATTTAAGTCTCTAATTCATCTTGAATTAATTCTTGTATAAGGTGTAAGGAAGGGATCCAGTTTCAGCTTTCTACTTATGGCTAGCCAATTTTCCCAGCACCATTTATTAATAGGGAATCCTTTCCCCATTTCTTGTTTTTGTCAGGTTTGTCAAAGACAGATCAGATGGCTGTATGTGTGGTATTATTTCTGAGGACTCTATTTTGTTCTATTGGTCTATATCTCTGTTTTGGTACCAGTACCATGCTGTTTTGGTTATTGTAGCCTTGTAGTATAGTTTGAAGTCAGGTCGTGTGATGCCTCCAGCTTTGTTCTTTTGGCTTAGGACTGTCTTGGCAATGCAGGCTCTTTTTTGGTTCCGTATGAGCTTTAAAGTAGTTTTTTTCCAATTCTGTGAAGAAAGTCATTGGCAGCTTGATGGGGATGGCATTGAATATATAAATTACCTTGGGCAGTATGGCCATTTTCATGATATTGATTCTTCCTATCCATGAGCATGGAATGTTCTTCCATTTGTTTGTGTCCTCTTTTATTTCATTGAGCATTGATTTGTAGTTCTCCTTGAAGAGGTCTTTCACATCCCTTGTAAGTTGGATTCCTAGGTATCTTATTCTCTTTGAAGCTATTGTGAATGGAGTTCACTCATGATTTGGCTCTCTGTCTGTTTTTGGATGCTAGTGACTTTTGCACATTGATTTTGTATCCTGAGACTTTGCTGAAGTTGCATTTATCAGCTTAAGGAGATTTTGGGCTGAGACGATGGGATTTTCTAAATATACAATCATGTCATCTGCAAACAGGGACAATTTGACTTCCTCTTT
>NW_016809668.1:1006920-1024280 GCF_001698545.2 Rhinopithecus bieti
CNATGGGCCTTTACATTTTGGCATGTTTTTGCAATGGCTGGTACCGGTTGTTCCTTTCCATGTTTAGGGCTTCCTTCAGGGTCTCTTGTAAGGCAGGCCTGGTGGTGACAAAATCTCTAAGCATTTGCTTATCTGTAAAGGATTTTATTTCTCCTTCACTTATGAAACTTAGTTTGGCTGGATATGAAATTCTGGGTTTAAAATTCTTTTCTTTAAGAACGTTGAATATTGGCCCCCACTCTCTTCTGGCTTGGAGAGTTTCTGCCGAGAGATCTGCTGTTAGTCTGATGGGCTTCCCTTTGTGGGTAACCCGACCTTTCTCTCTGGCTGCCCTTAACATTTTTTCCTTCAGTTCAACTTTGGTGAATCTGACAATTATGCATCTTGTAGTTGCTCTTCTCAAGGAGTATCTTTGAGGCGTTCTCTGTATTTCCTGTATTTGAATGTTGGCCAGCCTTGGTAGGTTGGGGAAGTTCTCTTGGATAATTTCCTGCAGAGTGTTTTCCAACTTAGTTCCGTTCTCCCCATCACTTTCAGTGTACCTGTACACTTTCAGGTACACCAATCAGACGTAGATTTGGTCTTTTCACATAGTCCCTTATTTCTTGGACCTTTGTTCATTTCTTTTTACTCTTTTTTCTCTAAACTTCTCTTCTCATTTCATTTCATTCATTTGATCTTCAATCAGTGATACCCTTTTTTCCAGTTGATCAAGTCAGTTACTGAAGCTTGTACATTTGTCACGTAGTTCCCATGTCATGGTTTTCATCTTTATCAGGTCATTTAAGGACTTTTCTGTGTTGGTTATTCTAATTAGCCCTTCGTCAAATCTTTTTTCAATGTTTTTAATCTCTTTGCGCTGGGTTCATAATTTCTCCTTTAGCTCGGAGAAGTTTGATTGTCTGAAGTCTTCTTCTCTCAACTTGTCAAAGACATTCTCCATCCAGCTTTGTTCTGTTGCTGGCAAGGAGCCGTGTTCCTTTGGAAGGAGAGAGGTGCTCTGATTTTTAGAATTTCCAGCTTTTCTGTACTGCTTTTTCCCCATCTTTATGGTTTTATCTACCTTTGGTCTTTCATGATGGTGACATACAGATGGGGTTTTGGTGTGGATGTCCTTTCTGTTCGTTAGTTTTCCTTCTAACAGTCAGGACCCTCAGCTGTAGGTCTGTTGGAGTTTGCTTGAGGTCCACTCCAGACCCTGTTTGCCTGGGTATCAGCAGTGGAGGCTGTACAAGAGTGAATATTGCTGAACAGCAAATGTTGCTGTCTGATCGTTACTCTGGAAGCTTCATCTCAGAGGTGTACCCAGCCATGTGAGGTGTGAGGTGTCAGTCTGCCCCTAGTTGGGGATGTCTCCCAGTTAGGCTACTTGGGGGTCAGGGACCCACTTGAGCAGTCTGTCCGTTCTCAGATCTCAAACTCCGTGCTGGTAAAACCACTACTCTCTTCAAAGCTGTCAGACAGGGGCATTTACATCTGCAGAGGTTTCTGCTGCCTTTTGTTTGGCTATGCCCTGACCCCAGAGGTGGAGTCTCCAGAGGCAGGCAGGCCTCCTTGAGCTACAGTGGGCTCTACCCAGTTAGAGCTTCCTAGCTGCTTTGTTTACTTACTAAAGTCTCAGTAATGGTGGGTGCCCTTCCCCCAGCCTCACTGCTGCCTTGCAGTTAGATCTCAGACTGCTGTGCTAGCAATGAGGGAGGCTCCGTGGGCGTGGGACCCCCTGAGCCAGGTGCGGGATATAATCTCCTGGTGTGCCATTTGCTAAGACCCTTGGTAAAGCACAGTATTAGGGTGGGAGTGACCCGATTTTCCAGGTGTTGTGTGTCACAGTTTACCTTGGCTGGGAAAGGGAATTCCCTTCCCCCTTGCACTTCCCAGGTGAGATGATGCCCCGCCCTGCTTCGGCTCTTGCTCATTGGGCTGCACCCACTGTCCTGCACCCACTGTCTGACCCGCCCCAGTGAGATGAACCCGGTACCTCAGTTGGAAATGTGGTAATCACCCATCTTCTGTGTCACTCACGCTGGGAACTGGAGGCTGGAGCTATTCCTATTCGGCCATCTTGGTGTGGATCTTGCTATTCCATTCTAGTTTTGATTTGCATTTCTCTGATGATCAGTGATGTTGAGCACCTTTTCATATGCCTGTTTGAGCACCTTTTCATATGCCTGTTTGCCATTGTGTCTTCTTGAGAAATGTCTAGTCAGATCTTTTGCCCATCTTTTGATTGAATTATTAGATATTTTCCTACAGAGTTTTTTGAGCTCATTATATATTCTGGTTATTACTCCCTTGTCAGGGTAGTTTGCAAATATTTACTGCCATTCTGTGGGTTGTCATTTCACTTTGTTGACTGTTTCCTTTGCTGTGCAGAAGCTTTTTAACTTGTGATCCCATTTGTTTATGTTTGCCTGTGCTTGAGGGGTATTGCTCAAGAAATTTTTGTCTAGACCAATGTCCTGGAGATTTCCCCCAATGTTTTCTTGTAGTAGCTTCTTTGTTTGAGGTCTTCGATTTAAGTGTTTAATTCATTTTAATTTTTGTATATGGCAAGAGATAGGGGTCTATTTTCATTCTTCTGCATAGAGATACCCAGTTTTCCAAGCACCATTCATTGAAGAAACTGTCTTTTCCCCAGTGTATGTTCTTGGCACCTTTGTTGAAAATGAGTTTACTGTAGCTCTATAGTTCTGTTTCTGGGTTCTCTATTCTATTCCATTGGTGTATATGTCTGTTTTTATGTCAGTACCATGCTATAGATGATACTATTGCTCTGTAGCATAATTTGAAGTCAGATAATGTGATTCCTCCAGTTTTGTTTTGTTTTTTTACTTAGGATAGCTTTGGTTATTCTGGATCTTTTGTGGTTCCATATAAATTTTAGGATTTTTTTCTATTTCTGTGAAGACTTTTTTTGATATTTTGACAGGAATTGCACTGAATCTGTAGATTGCCTTGGGTAGTAAGGATATTTTAACAATATTAATCCTTCCAATCCATAAACATGGAATTTTTTCCCATTTTTTTATGTCCTCTTCAATTTATTTCATCAGTGTCTTATACTTTTCATTATAGAGATATTTCACTGCTTTGGTTAATTCCTAGTTTTTAAATTTTATGTGTGGATATTATAAGTGGGATTGCTTTTTAAATTTCTTTTTCACATTGTTCACTGTTGAACATAAGAAATACTGATTTTTGTATGTTGATTTTGTACCCTGCAGATTTACTGAATTTAAATTTATCAGTTCTAATAGTTTTCTTGTGGAGTCTTTAGGTTTTTCCAAATATAAGATCCTATCATCTGCAAACAAGGATAATTTGACTTCTTCCTTTCCAATTTGGATGCCATTTATATCCTTCTCTTGTCTTATTGCTCTAGCTAGGACAAGAAGTGGCTTTTGAGCTGGACCTTCAAGCACATCTTGGAAGTCTCTGGATGAACAAAGAGTTGGCAGGCATTGCTCATGGACTGAAAGACATGATCAAAGGCCAGAGCAGACAAGGTTGTCTGTGTGCCCAGGAAAAGGCAAATTGTCCACTGTAGCTAAAGCATGGGCACATGCTTTAGTATGTCAAGGAATGGGCTGGAAATGTCCATGCAGATCAAAGTGAAGGGCATTGTCAGGAGTCTAGATTTTATCTAGACATGGTAGAAGATTTTATCTTCTTACCATGATAATATCCTAAAAGCTTTATGTATACATCAAAATTTTAAATGACAATTTTTAGAAACTTTTCTTGCAGCTGTTTTATCATCATGTTGTTACAGACCTATATACTGTTGGAGGTCTGTGCCTTAAATCAAGTCCTATCTGCAAACTGATAACCCAGTTGTGTTATTTTCAATGAGTGATCACTCTATAGTACAATTTTGTTACATCTATACCCTTGAAATAAGACAAATTATTTTCATTATCTACTTCCTCAATTTGAAAGAGAGAGAAAATTAACCTACATTGTTCTTTATTGCCAAATTCACTAAGAAAGTCTAATGAACAGCTTGAATCTGAGAACTGTTCTTATTTAACTACTTGTTTATTTTGGAGCATTTATTCAAATTGAACAGAAGCCTGTGTGCCTCATAAAATATTTAGAAAAAGAAAACTTCAGCCACTATTCATTGAGAAGATCCATACTCCTACAAATTCAGCATCACTAGTAGAGTATCTAAAATGTCAATCACTGGGTAACAGAAACTTTGGGAACACGTTATTTATGTCTGAAGGACTCAGTAGGACCCATGAGGAATCTGAGTGTGAATTATAATCAAAGGATTAAATGAAAAGTGGCTTGATGTCATTTTGAGGTTTAGGAGATAATAGTTTTATGAACCAGTCATTATTTCTCTCAGAGAAAAAAAATACACTGCATTTTCAACAGTGTAAATATTTATGGATCATATCAAAACATCATATACTCCCAGAACTTATTGTAAAATGTCACTCCACTGTTCAGGTCATACCCTGACCACTTCTTTACTGGGAAACAAACAAATCATTAATTGTAAAAGAAGGAAAAGGAGAGAGCATGTGTAAGAAAGAAAACTAGAGGTGGATTCAGTCAATCCTAATTTTTTTTTTAAAGATGTAATGATACACTGGGGAAAAGTTTTAAATGAAATTATCAAACACTTAATATAAGCAACAACAGAAGCAACATCTCTTCCTTCATAGAGCTAATGGTCTAAATGGGCGATAATTTCTGAAAATATGAGAGCTATTTTGAAAAATAAAATGAGGCAATGGTGATAGAGACCCCTTTGACTACTCTAGGTAGGAAGGTTAGGGATGACCTCTCCACACAGCTGAGAATGGAAATGAACCTGGATTATTCAAGAGACTCAGCCACATGAGAAGAATGGTGCAGGTAGAAAGAAGAGCAAATGCAAAGGCCCTGTGGGAGAAACAAGCTTGACATATTTGAGGAACAAAACAACAAAAAACAAGTCTGGTTGGAGTATACAGGGAAAGGGGGAGTCATAAAAGATAAGATTACAGAGGTGTACGATGCTTCTCTTGCTCTGCTGCACATTCACCTACCTAGAACCACGCTTGGTTCATGATTGACATTTAATAAATTTATGTGGAATGAATTAATAAAGTTGGAAGGATTTAAGTTAGACAAGGTCTAAGTTCCACCAGGGCAGGAACCAGAATCTGTAGCAGCTTGCAGGGCAGGGTTAGAGGAGTGTAGATTTTATTCTCATTGCAAGGGAACATCACTGGAGGGTTTTAAGCATGGAAATTGTGTGATCACATTTATGCTTTGAAAACATCACTCTTGCTACTGTGTGGAGAACAGAGTGTAGAGAAGACAATATGGGGTTTCCAACAGGAGGGAGGAGCTCTTTTCAAATGATCACATTTGATTGTATCATCTATATCCTGCTAGAAACGCTATTTCTTAGTTCATTTCGGCTGCTAAAACAGAATACCGTAGACTGAGTAGTTTATCAATGACAGAAATTTATTTCTCACAGTTCTGGAGGGTAGAAAGTCCAAGGTCAGGGTGCTGGCAGATTCGGTGTCTAGTGAGAACCCTCTTTCTGGTTCATAGATGGTGCTCTGTGGCTGTGTCCTCACATGATGGAAGGGGCAAGGCAGCTCTCTGGAACCTCTTTTATAAGGATACTCATCCCATTCTTGAGGGTTCCACCCTCATGACCTAATCACCTCCCAAAAGTCCTCACCTCCTAATACTATCACCTTGGGAGTTAGGATTTCAGCGTGTAAATTTAGGGGAGTGGCAGGGAGGACACAGACATTCAGACCAAAGCACCAGTAAAAGGCAAGAGATGATGGATTATGGTATGCTGATTCATTATGTATTTTAGAAGTATAGCTTATATGTTTTGTAAGTAAAACTGACCTTATTTGGCCATGAATTGGATGTCAGGGGAAGTGGGGTAAGAAAAAGGAAAAACTGGCCGGGCGCGGTGGCTCAAGCCTGTAATCCCAGCACTTTGGGAGGCAGAGACGGGCGGATCACGAGGTCAGGAGATCGAGACCATCCTGGCTAACACGGTGAAACCCCGTCTCTACTAAAGAATACAAAAGCTAGCCGGGCGAGGTGGCGGGCACCTGTAGTCCCAGCTACTCAGGAGGCTGAGGCAGGAGAATGGCGTAAACCCAGGAGGCGGAGCTTGCAGTGAGCTGAGATCCGGCCATTGCACTCCAGCCTGGGCGACAGAGCGAGACTCCGTCTCAAAAGAAAAAAAAAATAAAGAAAAAGGAATAACTCAAGGGCCTAAGTTTTTGCCCTGGATGTGGCACAATTAAATGAATGGGGAAGACTGAGAGAGAAATAGGTTTGGGATGAGGTTGGAGGGGCAGTATTAAGAGTTCCATTTTAGGCATGTTTAAATCAAGATGCCTATTTGCATTTAAGTGGACATGTTGAGAAGGCCTAGGGGAGAGGTCAGAGCTTCAAATTAAAATTTTTGATTTATCAGCACAAACTTCTTTCCGACAATTGTGGTTTCAGAAAAATTACAATAAGTTCATGGAAGAATCTTAGTAATTCACAGAATGGAAAGTATTGTGGAGAATATAGTCCCCCAATTTGGCAAATCCTTCAGAGTCAGTAATCCACATGGTTAGTTGGCTACTTATAAAAAGAAAGAATGAACAAGAAAAGTTTATAACTAATCTGATTATAGTATAACTTGTTGGTTTGACGTAAGAATTTGACAGCAGTAAGAGAAGGTTGAACCTTAAAAATCATGCAAAAGACTGTAAAACTAAATTTAAAACCTTCGTTATCCATAGCAACAAGATTATTCTAGATAAATGGAATTCTTAGCCACTAATTTAAATTTATTCCAAGTACCAACTTCAATTCAGTGCCACAGACATTTATTGAGAACACTCACAGGAGGCATTATCTAGGCTGTGCGGGTACAACATTAGTTACAGAAGGGAAATCCTTTAATGTCTGATTGAATTGCTGCCAAATGAGAGCTAAAATTAAAATTTGTTTCTTCAATACATGAAAAGCCCACAGAGTCACTGAAGTGAGCCACAAAGAAGACAAAGGTTTAGGCCAGTCACTTGAATCATTTGCTCTGAGACCATAGATTTTGTTCTTAATCAAGCCCAAAGGACACACTAGAAAAGCCCTTAGAAGAAGCTGGTAGGACTTGTGATGAGTAACAAGTGGTCTGGCTTAAATGTTGCCTTTCAGAAATCAGAGTTTAGGGAGAACTTCCTAAACTTTCCAGGGTCACCAGAATGTTGACGAACTACTTTAAATTCTGCTCCCCAACCTGAATTGTGGGCTGGCTCCTGCCTGTCAGGGATGGTCGCAAGAGTGGAAGCTAAGAATTGAATGGCAAAGCCCAGTTGGGTGAAAGAGTAAGACCAGGCTCCTGGCAGGCTTGGTGCTGATCAGGCTTGGAGCCCTCCTCATGAAGCAACAGTCACGCTACCCTCCTTTGGGTCTGTAAAGCACACAGGAGTTGTACAACCACAGAGGAGAGAAGCTGAGTTTGGACTTGTTCTCCAGCTGTGTCCACAGCATGGTGTCCAGTAGCTCAGTAAATGTTGCAATGAATGGCAATAAACCAATTCTAGCCCCTGTGTGGCCTTCATTGGGTTGTTTACCTCTCTGAGCCTCAGCTTTTTCTTTTTCTTTTTTTTTCTTTGTTTTTTTTTTCCTGTAAAGTGGAAATAAGACCTAGCTTGTAGGGTCATTTCACATTTTTTGTTAGCCTTCAATGCTTCAGTGGGTAGGTAGTTGATCCCAGCAATAAGAAAATATATCCTTTTTCCTAGGGGACTCAATATGGTTATTTTTTAAAATTTGAAATGGAAAAAAAAAAAAAAAAGGTTGCTCACCGTTGGTTTGAATCATTTAAAAGACTCTAAGACTCAAAGACTTAACTAGACAAAGTTGATTACTTTTCTAACATCATTCATTATCCACTAGCTCTGTGACCTCAAGCCATTCACAACTGCAAACAAATGGCATATTTGCTCGGTTGGGGTCCAAACAACCACTGGTCCTAACAGAGACCTCTCTGGGTCCCGGATTTTCCTTTCCATGTTTATTACCACTGGGTATGGTGAGGGAACATTCATTTGGAGACATGGTTCTCAGCCCTGGAGACACAATAAAATTATCTGAGGAAAAATTACTTGAAAGAAGATTATACTATCTTTCTTAAAAACAAAACAAAACAAAAACTGGTACCTGGGACCCACCTCCCAGAATTTCTGATTTGTTGGGTCTGAAGTGAGGCCCAGGCATCGGTACTTTTAAAAAGCTCCCCAGGAGACCTTGACGTGCATGCAGGGTTGAGAACACTGAGTAAGAAGGTGAAAACTGGGCTGCAGCAATGTTCTGACTGTACCCAAGGACACTGGTGTCACCATCATAACCTTGACTGCCAGCAAAATCCCCCATAGCCATTCTGAGTACAACTTACTAAGCAAAGACCACCATGAGTTCTGAGAGGGGCACTCCTCCAGCAGAGCAAGTCCTTCAGCACAAACTCTCAGGCTTTTTAAAACCAGGCTTGATCTCTCAGCAAGCCTAAAGGCAGCAAGCTAATGATGAGAGACTATTCTGGAAGAAATCAGCAGGCTCCCTAAAATTTTACAATAAAATATCCCCACCACAGAGTAGTCGTGGGTTGAACTCTTAGCTAGGGTTATGTCTGAGTGAAAGTGGTAGAAAACCCAAAATAACATTGGCTTTAAAAAGATAGAAAAGTCTTCCTCCCTCACTTAAACACAGACAGTCCAGAACGGGTATGGTGGTTTCACAGTCAGGAAGCCAGGCTTCTAACTTTTTGTTTATGACAGCCCAAGATGGAAGCTTACATTTCAGACATCACATTCACATTGCAGCCAGCAGGGAGGAGAAAGGGAAGAGATGCCAGACCCACTTTTTGGGCACTTCCCAGAAAGCACACGCAACCCTTCCGTTTATATCCCATTGGCCAGCATTAAGTCAAATGGCTGTATCTATCTTCAAGGGAGATTGGCAAATATAGTCTTTATGCTGAAATGTCATATGCCCAGTGAAAAGCTGGGGACTCCTTTGCTCTGTAAAGGGACACATATTTGAAAATAGCCAATGGTCTGTGCTTCAGGGGCCCTCCCTCCCACTTCATGCCCTTGGATCATAACTATTCAGTTACATGTAAACAATGTTTTATTGGGGTTCCTCTGAAAACCACTGACATGAGGCCATTTTTCTTGCATCCCAAATTTCAGTGCCTCAGGCTTCCACTGCCCTAAGAAATCATCAATCCTGCATGAAGAATATTCCAGGGCGGTTCTTAAGAAAACCAGACCCTAAATCTAATGCCTATTCAGTGTGGTAGAGTGCCTTCACTTAGAGAAAGGGCTGTCTTTTCTGCAAATTAATTTCTCTAAATTTATACTGATGGCAGGAGCTCTCTCCTGTTCATTCTGGAAGCAACACAGATTATTTTCCCTGGATCGTAAATATGCTGAACACTCTATTATACTAACCTTTTAAACCAGTTGTCTTGGATGGGGCTGCAAATCATAGTTCAGGAGCAACTTTCTAAGATTTAAAGGCCCCAGAAATTCCTGGATGCTCTAGTTAAATACCTGGGATTAAGTGGAGAGGGTAGATCTTGCTACAAAATTCATCTCAAAGAGAAGAAACAAAATCCTTTGGGCTGATTCCTGGTTTTCTTCTTTTCTGGGTGGTTTTTTTTTTTTTTTTTTTTTTTTTTTTTGCTTCCTTTACTCTGCCAAACTAAGATAAGAATTAGCAGTCAGACAGACTGCCTTCCCATATTGGGTCTACTTTTTCTTCCTTCCTTCTTTCCTTCCCCAGTGTTCCAGAACGTGTGGTGGGGGTGTTCAGAAACGCGAGGTTCTTTGCAAGCAGCGTATGGCTGATGGCAGCTTCCTGGAGCTTCCTGAGACCTTCTGTTCAGTTTCAAAACCAGCCTCCCAGCAAGCATGCAAGAAAGATGACTGTCCCAGCGAGTGGCTTCTCTCAGACTGGACAGAGGTATGTATGTTCCTCAGGAGAGAATAAGAGAGACTCCAGTTGGAAAAGAAGGCTACCCAGACATATACATAGAAAAGGCAAGAAGAGAACAAAACAATCTTCCTAATACTATGGAATAGTATTTTTTTTAAACCATATATACCATAGTGTGTAACTAGCTTTTAACGAGACTGCAGGGACCTGAGTTACACAGCCAGCCCTTACCCAATGATTGGAAGTTTAGAATTGTAAATGGGCTCCTTGTGGAACAAAACCAGACCTCACTGGTGCTGTTTTGGCCCAGGATTCTTTTCCACACACTGAGTTCTTCTCCTTCTATCTCCACACAACACCCCCTCCTCCTGACCTCCCTGTACCTCTTACTCCCAGATGTTTCTAGTCTCTATTTAGGAAGGGCAAAGCCTCTGTAGCAAGTCTCTTCCAAGTTACTGGACAATAAAGGACATGATTTATTAGGAAAAAGAAGGCCGAGGAAATCCTGCCTGTTTACTGTTAGTTTCCTGGCTCTAAAAAACTTCAACAGCTTCCCAGCAAGAGAATTTGATTTCCCTTGTAGTCCTGCACTTTGGGAAGTGATTGCTTCAGCATTCACCATTCCTGACTTTATCTCCTAAGTTAAAGACATACCTCTGACTAACCTATCTTTCTAAATAATGCCTCTTCTAATTCTAGTGTGTGATAATTCATTTACACCTAGCTTCAAGTCCTTTGTTTTCAGCCGCTACCACTTCTTTGAGTTGCCTTCGACTTCTCCAGCTCCATAGGCCTGTGTGTCTTCCATGGAGAAGTCCCCCCAAAATTGTTGCCTCACAAGAAGATTTAGCCAAGAACAGAATCACTAGACGCGAAGTGAAAATTTTTGTGAAGCCAGATTCAAGACCTTCCTTTTTCTAGCATATAAGCATTTGAATTTGCCTTCCTAACCCCACTGCCTTTTTTTTTTTTTTTTTTTTTTTTTTTTTGTATAGTATACAACTCACAAGAGGGAGCTGCTGCTGCTTGAAATACCTCACACAGATACTTGCTTACAGAGGGCAAAGCGGCCTGTGAAAATTCCGATCCAGCTCTCCTCAACTTAGGTTCTTAGAATTCTTGCCCGTATCTTATCAATCCACACAGAATTCCATGAGATGGTGCCTGCTAAGTGCATTGCAATTAAGAGTTAACTTACATTACCACAGGTTTTATAATTTGGCAGTAAAATTGCTTCTTGTGGTATCTGACACCAAATGTCTCAGAACATTTGGGGAATTTTTTCTCATGCTTTAGAAAGAAATTCGATTTCTTTCTAAATTTGATTTCAAGATAAAAGTGAGTAAAATGAGCACGTGTACATTTGCGTGCGTGTGCATGTGCATGTTAGTGACAATTTTTCCTTGGGAATGTTGATTTGGGGTATGGCATTTGAAGAACACAGATGTATTTGCCAAGTGGCTCTAGATGAAAACATTCTATCAATGGAGTATTATAAAAGGAATTGCTCCCCTAAATCTATCAGGTGATAGTCTGCCGTGAGTGGGCTGCTGAGGGACTTGTGTGTGTTATCATTGTCTTCCTGTGTTCCTGGAGTTTGTGGTCTCTGAAGCATATGAGACACAGAAGATTCAGAAAAAGTTCTTTTCTGACTGCAGATTTGAGAGGTACCCTTGAGATTTTTGGACTGAGAAAAAGGTCCCATTGATACCATTAAGTACAGTAGGCCTTCAGAACAGTATCATGTGTTGTTAAGAGTTCAGACTCAAAGACAGGCAAACCTAGGTTCAAATCTTGACTCTGCCACTTACTGGCTGTATAACCTTGGGCTAATTATTTAACCTTTTTGGCTTTAGGTTGCTTATCTGTATAATGGAAATATAATAGTATCCATCATATAGGTGGGAGGCTGAAATTAAATATACTTTAATATATATTGCATGTAAAATACTTTGGCCTACTAAAAGTGAACCCTCATGATTCTCTTCCATTTGGGTTCACTTGTCATGAGAAGGAAAGGAAATGAAAGGAAGCACTCACCGTGGCTGGCTGGGCCTGAGGCCACAGCTTAGGTCTCCTACAGGCTCTTCTGGTCTTCCTGAAGAGGAAGTTCTATTTTTGGAACTGGGAGGAGGTAGCCCTTATTCAAGGAATGTTGCTAGCTTCTGAGCTATCTGGGTTAATGAATGGAAATTCCAAACATTGGGGAGGGGCTGGGAATGGTGGGAAGTAATCCCTGAATTGCTGGGATTAAACTCAAACTGGTGCCGTACTGAAGCGCTCCTGGAGGTGTTCACAAAGGCTCCACGTTGGCCCTGTCATCCTGATGACCATTCCTCTGGCCCTCTGGCTGAGAGGAGGTGCGCATTCCACACCTCCCATGAGACTGCCCTTGGAGAAGGGAAGACCCAGATGATCTATGGGTGTTTTTCATCCTCAACTATCTTGGCTCAATCTCATGGTTACTGCACAGAATCCCATAGAGACAGAATTAAGCCAAAGTTTTAGACATTTCAAATAAAATTACTTACAGATTCTATTCTGGAAGTAAGACCTCTCAAAAGGCCATACTTCTTTTCTTTAAAAGAAACCCTCAATCTCCTGAAAGAGTTTGATATTAAATATTTTTAAACCCTATTTTATGGAAGTTGCTCCTTTCTCCCCCAAAAAACATTCTTAAAAAAGAATAATTTTAGAGCTAGAAGGAGCTTAAAAGATCCTATAGACTAATTACTTTGTTAAAAAATTAAGACCATAGAACCTTTATCAAATGAAATGTTACTATGAAGCCAATAATCTTAAACAGATAAAATTGAGCTATTTTGGTTTAAGTGTGAGTAGAGGTCTCAGATCTCCAACGGCTGGGTCTCCTCACCACCTGAGAAGCCCCTGAATCACTTCGTCAACATAGTTATGGAACACAGCTTTAAAATCCCTGCTCTAGCTTAGCTTCCTTATTCCAGAGATATGGAAATTGAAGCTAGAGAAAGAGCTAGACTTGACCAAAGTCATAACCTGGTCTTCTAACCTGAAACTCTGTTTTTATGTTTCTACTTAGCAGCCTTAAAAATGACCATGCTCTTTTAAATTTTCAGGCTTCTTACTTCCATCCCACCTGATCTTGGATTTGGTGCTATCATTTACAATCAAATAAGGAATGGGTAGAATCTGGAACCCACAATTGTCAGGCTATAAAAGCAGTGGGTTTGATTCTCACCACTATCCTTTGCATCTTAAATTTCTTTCAGGGTGGCATATATCACAGTACATCACACAAAATAGTGTCACTTCAATATGTTAGCATATAACACTTGAAAATATAAGATCATTTTTTGTTTTTACTATCATTTTTCAAGTTAACGTGGCACACTCCCACAGCCCTCGTTCAGGCAAGCCTGGAGATGACAGCCTCCTTCCCCGACGCCCTGCCTCCCATCCATCTCCTGCTTTCATCCCTTACCTACAATGTTGCCAGATTAACCTTCTCAAAACACCTCTTTCATCATGTCACCCCCTCTTTAGTGGCTTCCCACTGCCTTATGGACCAATCACAAACCTCTTGTCTGAAAATTAAAGGTCTCCAAAGTTTGGCCCCAAACTAACCCTCAAGCTCCTGACACTTACAACTTGAGCCCTCTGTTCTCTCAAACTGTTCTGTCCCATGCCTACCTTGGGACTCCTACACTGAACTCTTCTTTTTTCTGGAAATTTCCCTGTCTCCCATCTGATCCCTGTTTCTCTGCATCCACCCAGACTCCAATCATCTTCAAGACCTTGGTGAGGAAATCCCTAGTGTACTATAAGCATTCAGTTATTGTTAGCATTACTTTTACACTACTTTACTTGTCTTCTAATTGTATGTTTTTACTAAATTCTGTAATTACAATTCTATAAACAGCTTTATTGAGGTATAATTTATATATTATAAACTTTGACTTAGCATGTTTTTAAGGTTTATCCATGTTGTAGCACATATAAGAACTATACTCCTTTTAATGGCTGAATAACATTCCACTGTAAAGATATGGCATATTTTGTTTCTTCATTCACCAGCTGATAGGCATTGGGCGATTTTCACTTTTGGCAATTATGAATCATACTGCTATGAGTGTTTGCACACAAGTCTTTGTGTGGATGTATGTCTTTGTCTCTCTTGGGTAGCTACCCAGGAGTAAAACTGCTAGGTCTCATGGTAAATTTACGTTTAACTTCGTAAGAAACTACAAATCTGTTTTCTAAAGACACTGTATCATTTTATTTTCCCACCAGTAATGAGTGAAACTGCTAATTTTCCATATCCTCGCCAACACTTGTTGTCTTTTTTTTTATTATTATTATGGCCATTCTAGTGGATATGAAGTGGTGTCTCATGGTGGTTTTGACTTATATTTCCCAAATGGACTATTTCATTTTAACAATGCATTTGGAATTTTCCCCTCATTTGAATGACAGCTCTTTGAGATTTGGAACTATCTTGCACATCTTTTCTTCATAACATCTAGCACTCTACCTTAGACAAAGTAGATTCATAACTGCCTTATGCTTGACACTAAAATATTGTCACTTATTTGTGAAGGAAGGAAAAAGAAATTAGCAATAATTGTCATTTCTATGTATGGCATTTAAAATATATTATCTCACTTAATTCCCAGGCTTGCAAACTAAGCATAAGTGCAAACAGACTGAGAGAATTTAAGTAACTTGCCAACTAGTGAAATACTGAGCTGGGATTTAAACACTCTATAACTCTCTAACTCTGAAGCCCAGGCTATATAAGTAAAATAGATAAAAGGTCTTCAGGAAACCTCAGAGTAGAAAATCTTAGAGTGCGATATGTCTATAAGATTGGCATGTCTTCCACATTGTGACCTCATAATTAGTATTTCTATCTCAGTAGTTATTGCTTTTCCAAGCAACTTTTCTCGTATTTTGATGAGTTTGAGAGTCTATTAAAAAATTAGCTTCTAGTTCCCTGAATTTATGTGCATTTGGCCTTTCTTTCTCCGCCAGTGTTCCACAAGCTGTGGGGAAGGCACCCAGACTCGAAGCGCCATTTGCCGAAAGATGTTGAAAACCGGCATCTCAACTGTTGTCAATTCTACCCTGTGCCCACCCCTGCCTTTCTCTTCCTCCATCAGGCCCTGTATGCTGGCAACCTGTGCAAGTAAGTACGTCAGGGCTCTGGGAATGGGGAGATGAAACCCACACAGCAGCAGCTATAGCCACCACTTTGTGGCCTTCCCTAAACCCAAGACCTGTGAGAAAGAGTGGGACAGTAGAACCCCATGGAGGGCTGCAGGCAGGAGAGCTCAGCTGGAAACGGAAAAGGAATCTTAATTACACGTGGCCAAGCTGAATTCTCTTCTGCACTGGAAAACAGTTTGCAGGGGTAGAGCAAAGTTCACTTGCTGGCATACAGAGATCTGGAAGCTGGAGGCAGTGTATTACTAATGATGTCTAATGTTATCCACTCTGGGGTTTTAAACGACTCTAAACAGATCTGTTTAATATTAATCCCTAGAGCCACAACACTTCTAGGCTCCCCTCACCATGTCCTTTAGGGCTCTGGTGCCTTGCAGGACCCAGAAGGCAAATATTTAGAGGAGGACATTCTCCCCTCTGTCCTCTGCCTTTTTATGACGTTGATTTCTTGTTTAAAAATTCTTTTAATGAGAGGAAATGGCTTTCCCCGGGGATCCCCCTCCATCTAAAACGCTACATCTCAGCTTCTAGGGGCAAAAAGGCCCAGCAGGGAGACACTGGGTTGCCCACTACATCTCATTAGTTCTGATTGTGGTGGCAGCTTGGTGGTCCACAGCTGGGAACGAGGCCCTCCCGAAAAACACAGGCAGTAAAGACTGGCCCCAGCCAAAATAAACCCTGAAGAATGTTTTCTCTCCCGTCCCTCCGGCGCCTTCATCTCTCCTTCTCTTCTCCACTCTGGCCCTTTCCTTTGCCCCTCTCTCCTGGCTGCATCTCACCCTGGGTTTTCTCTCTCCCCACCTCTTTCTCTGTCCCTTTGGGTTCGCTCTCCTTCCAGGGCCCGGGCGGCCGTCCACGAAGCACAGCCCGCACATCGCGGCTGCCAGGAAGATCTACATCCAGACTCGCAGGCAGAGGAAGCTGCACTTCGTGGTGGGGGGCTTCGCCTACCTGCTCCCCAAGACGGCGGTGGTTCTGCGCTGCCCGGCGCGCAGGGTCCGCAAGCCCCTCATCACCTGGGAGAAGGACGGCCAGCACCTCATCAGCTCGACGCACGTCACGGTGGCCCCCTTCGGCTACCTCAAGATCCACCGCCTCAAGCCCTCAGATGCAGGCGTCTACACCTGCTCAGCGGGCCCGGCCCGGGAGCACTTTGTGATTAAGCTCATTGGAGGCAACCGCAAGCTCGTGGTCCGGCCTTTGAGCCCGAGAAGTGAGGAAGAGGCTCTCGTGGGGAGGAAGGCCGGCCCAAAGGAGGCCCTGCAGACCCACAAACACCAGAACGGGATCTTCTCCAACGGCAGCAAGGCGGAGAAGCGGGGCCTGGCCGCCAACCCCGGGAGCCGCTACGACGATCTCGTCTCCCGGCTGTTGGAGCAGGGCGGCTGGCCCGGAGAGCTGCTGGCCTCCTGGGAGGCGCAGGACTCCGCGGAAAGGAACGCGACCTCGGAGGAGGACCCGGGCGCGGAGCAAGCGCTCCTGCACCTGCCCTTCACTATGGTGACCGAGCAGCGGCGCCTGGACGACATCCTGGGGAACCTCTCCCAGCAGCCCGAGGAGCTGCGCGACCTCTACAGCAAGCACCTTGTGGCCCAGCTGGCCCAGGAGATCTTCCGCAGCCACCTGGAGCACCAGGACACGCTCCTGAAGCCCTCAGAGCGCAGGACTTCCCCCGTGGCTATCTCGCCTCATAAACACGTGTCTGGCTTCAGCAGCTCCCTGCGGACCTCCTCCGCCGGGGACGCCGGGGGAGGCTCTCGAAGGCCACACCGCAAACCCACCATTCTGCGCAAGATCTCAGCAGCCCAGCAGCTCTCAGCCTCGGAGGTGGTCACCCACCTGGGACAGACGGTGGCCCTGGCCAGCGGGACACTGAGTGTTCTTCTGCACTGTGAGGCCATCGGCCACCCAAGGCCTACCATCAGCTGGGCCAGGAATGGAGAAGAAGTTCAGTTCAGTGACAGGTGAGCCTGGTAGCTAACCTGGTCTTGGGAAGGAGGCAAGGGGCCACATCTGGCCCAAGTCACACTACTCACACGTTCTTCAAGGTATTTCCAGGAGTAGGGCTTACAGCTGGCCTCAGGGATCCCCTCATGGGGTACAGGCCCTCTCTCAGCACTGATAGACTACTGGAGCAAAGACAAGCTGCTTCATTTTTCTTTTTTCTTTTTTTTTTTTTTTATACTTTA
>NW_016809668.1:1026680-1049513 GCF_001698545.2 Rhinopithecus bieti
TTTCGGTTAGATCGCAGACTGCTGTGTTAGCAATGAGGGAGGCTCCGTGGGCGTGGGACCCTCCCGGCCAGGTGTGGGATATATTCTCCTGGTGTGCCCGTTTGCTTAAAGCGCAATATTGGGGTGGGAGTTACCCGTTTCTCCAGGTGTTGTGTGTCTCAGTTCCCCTGGCTAGGAAAACGGATTCCCTTCCCCCTTGCGCTTCCCAGGTGAGGCGATGCCTCGCCCTGCTTCAGCTCTTACTGGTCGGGCTGCAGCAGCTGACCAGCACCGATTGTCCAGCACTCCCCAGTGAGATGACCCCAGTACCTCAGTCGAAAATGCAGAAATCACCGGTCTTCTGTGTCACTCGTGCTGGGAGTTGGAGACTGGAGCTGTTCCTATTCGGCCATCTTGCTCCGCCCCTCCGACATCCTACTCATTTTTCTAAACTGTCTGTTCTCATCTTTATAAGGGTAATAGCAACATTGCCTACCCACCCCCATCCCTGTAGGATCCCAAAGATAAATGAGATACTCTCTGGATAGCTTTGAACTTCTGGCAGAAAGACATCATTCCAGGCCAAGGCATTATTATGTTACTACTCTGTAAGATGAACCATGGAAAAGCTTTGACACTGGAACACTGTGTGTGTGTGGTCCCCCAGGGCTGGGCAGAGAAAGAAGCCAGCACCTGCTGTTTCCCATGGGTGAACCCATCTTGTGTCTGGGCTGGACAAGGCTGTTTGTTCCAGAAAGCTTTTATTCCCAGTTGGACCTGTGATTAATTATCCTAATATCTTCTGTTGTCTCTGTTTTGATGTATCATTATCAGGATGACAACATGTATCACTTCCTCGTCTCTTTGGGTCATAGCCATTCATAATGTAGAATCAATAGTGGTAGTAGAATTAATATTTTTTACCACTACCTGTGCCATACTTTGTACATATTTTGTCTCTTTTAATCTTTACAGGGGCCTTGGCAATGAAGATAGTTGTCATTAACTGATTAGTGACTATCTGCCAGGCAAATGTAAACTCTTTATGTGTTTTATCTCACTGAATAGAAGTGGATACTGTTTTTATCCACACTTCATAGAAGAGGAAACACATAAAGTTAAGTAATTTACTAAAGGTTGTATTTATTAGGTGGCAGAGGTATGATATGTAACAAAGAAGGAACTTCCCTATGGGTAGTCACTTTAAAGAATCACGAAATCATAGTCCTCTAGTCTAGGTTCCTCATTTTAACCTTTTATCTTCTCAGAATCCAAGCATAATGCTCTTTTCATTAAGCCTACATCTAAATGTTATTGTCTGACTAATCGTCTTCTCTGGCTTGCTAGCTTTTGGTAAGGAAGGAAAGAAGCCAGCATTTATTCCGGGCACTATGCCAGGTTTATTTATAAGTAACTGCATTTTTTATTCTAACAGTCAATCCACAAGATTGACATTATCCTCCAGTTTTATGTAGAAAACTAAGGTTCAGCAGCTCACCCCAAGATCACATTTTAGTAAGAGCTGAAACAAGCATTCAGTATTTGATTTTGATTCCAAGAAGTTTATTTGATTCCAAGAAGGAGTTTTGTCTACTCTTCCGAGACTTGGTGAATAGATGTATAGTAACTTTTGTCTATCCCGCACACATCATTTTTTGCCTTTGAAATGTCAGTAATACTGCCTCTCAGCCTTAGTACTTTTAGACCAAATAGCTTTGATAACAATACTAAGTATTATTTCTTTATGCTCCAACTGTATGCCAGACATAGTGCTCAGTGCTTTAAAGGCATTATCTTGCTTAATTTTCCCTCAAAATCGTAGGAACTAGTAGGTACAATTGTAGTTACCATATCTAGATAGAAAGCTGAGGGACAGATGTTGGAGCCACATAGAAACACTGGAAATAGTCTGAACACAGGCAGCATGCCCCAGAGCTTGTGCTTTTAACCTGCCCCTCTGTCCGTGCCCTCCAGCCCCCACCACTCATACTTTCCTTGATCAGCTTCACTGCTGTTATCCCTGTCGTTTCTCCAAAAATCCTTATAACATGGTTGCAAAGATTTCAGTCAAGCCCTTTGAGATCACTGAGTGGCAGCTCCAGTGTCTGGTCCCAGGGTGATGAGGGGTGGCCTGATACTCAGGTGGGTGGTGCCCTGCAACTCAGTCCTATCAGTGCACTTGCTGTACCTATTACACCGCTATCATGCCCTCTCCTCTATCAGCCAGTCAGTTTATCAAGTGTAGGTACAACGTTTTATTTCTATCCCCTGGGCCTATTGCCTGGGATTGGTACTATTGGGATTGAAGGGAATCACAATTGGCATGAGGGAAAAGATAGAAATTAACATCTCCCTACTTCCTCCTAAAAAGCTGTGGAACAAGACAGGGCAATGGGAAAGGGTCATCAGGATTCTGCTCAGCCTTTGCCTGCAGGGGAGAACATTGAGCCCCTGGCTTAGAGGTCCTGACAATTTCTTTGAGTGTTGGAGACTTTTTATGAAAACCAAGGCCCTGCAGGAATGATGTGGAAGGAGGTAGACAAGCATGGGGGGGTCCAATCTGATCTTGCCAAGGCCCTTCACTTTTCACGGTCTTAGTCTCTTCATTTCAGAAATGAGGAGACTGTACCATATCATCTCCGAGGTCCCTCCTGCCTCCTTCCCTCATTTACAGAAGGCCACGGAAGGTTAAAGCCCATATGCTGACGGGAGAACCTTCACCACAGTAACTTCCAAAGTTGTGGCACACGTTGTTTCTAAATGCTCCACAAACAGGCTCAGTGATCACATGAGTTTGAGAAGGGCAAACTTAAAGCTAAACAGATGTATGTACTGCTGGATTTTATGTCTATTTTTTTAATATCACACTTGATTTTTTATTATAAAAGTAATAAAAGGGCTATAAAATAATTCAAATAATATCTAAATCTATAAAAAGTGCAACCTCCCTCTTCCCCGCAATGCTCCCAGAGGCTATCATTCTTAATAATTTGGTATACATCCTTTTAGAATGTTTATATATTTTACTGTATTACATAAAAAGCATATATGCACACATAGGATTTGGGTTTTTTAATAGGATATTAGTCATGTTCAGAAATGTGACTTGGTTTTTACTTAACAGCATGTCTATGAGATGTTTTCATAATAGTATGTAGTGGTCTATATTACCTTTTTTAACAGCTGATTACTGTTCCTGAATGCATTTAACTATCCCCCAACTGGAAATTATTTGGAATTTTTCTTTTTATTTTACTCTTTTAAGCATTCCAATGTGTGTTGTGATTTTCCAAGTGGACAATACAGTATGCTGTGTTTTCAAAGTTCTCCTTTAATCACTGAACAATTTTTTTGGCTTAGTAATCTGAGGAACACCAAGAATTCTTGAAATAGCACTTAGGAAACACACTTTGGCCCTTTTAATTTTTGCCTTAATGGGCATTGAGAGTCTAACCCCAATGGCTTTAAGATGGAGAAGGTTCAGTGGAATCTTGCTAGAAACAGATGTGGCAGCCAGGTGCTAAGAACACTAAAGCACTGGGCCTAGGCGAGCAGAGGGCAAGTCCTGGATCCTCCATCATCCAGGACATCATTCTGGGGGAGGGTAGCACTAAGAGGGTAAGAGGGAAGATACCTGAGAGGCAGGAACAGTTTTTGCCACCATCAAATTTTCTTTTCTGGATCTAGCCTTTACTAAGCGTTTCAATGCAAGTTAATGGCATGTGGTAGGAAAAAATAAGAGATTTCCATTTTGATCTTTCACATCATAATTTTCCATTTTCTTGGCTTCTCAATAAGAAATATGGTTGGAGCTTAGTTTTCTATATCTTTCAAGTTCTGTTTAAGAAAAGAGTGACTGTATCTGCACAGAGCATGCAGGAGGCACAGAGCTGCCATTAGGACCGCTGCGCTGTGGGCTGTTGGTGACCTTTCCTGTGTTGGGTTTCATTGCTTGTCATCATTACTGTGTCTGGTGGTGGTTCAGAAATGCTCATTTATTTTCAAACAGAAGTGCTGAAATGCCCAGTGTTATAGTTCAGTTAGTCTGTTTTTGCTAAAGGCCCAAATCTACCTTCTGAATATCTGCAAGATTCAGCTGTGTGTTGGGCTATGGGACTTTGCAGTTTGTTAAAGTATACTCCAAATAGTATGAGCCAGCAAGATAGGTCCAGGTCAGAAAAAAGTGAGAGAAGTCTGTTGCTTCTTTGCTTGTAAATATTCCAAAGTTTGATTTGAAAGAAATTAGTTTTAGAAAAGAATCACTAACAATTCTGATACTACTGTGTCTCATCATTTATATAACTTACTAGTTGAAATTCACATGGTTCTTAGAAATGCATGTCAACTCAAGCGGTCGTTTACAGGATGTCCTTAGTGTGTTATGACTGCCTGGTTCATCATAATCCCTACTTCCTTTTTCCTTTATTCTGCAAACAGTCTCATGTCTACTCTAAGCCAGACTCTGTGTTAGATACTAGGGATGGAGGAAAAGAAGATTCATTTCCTGTTGATGAAGTTCAAAGTCCATTTTGGGAGCCAGAGGAGTAAATGTAGTATTATAAGTGCTAGGAGAGGGGTATGCATATTTATTCATGGCTTAAGTATTTACTAACCTAACTATAATATACCAGGTATACATCGACTTGCTGGAAATATTGTGATAAATGAAACATATGTTCCCTTGGAGTTTACATGCATTTGGAGTTCTGCTCAAATGGCACATATTGGAGAGGGCTTCCTTGTCACTGTATCTAAAAAAGCACCCCTCATCATTGTCTATCCTTTTAACTCTATTTAGATAATTTTATCATTCTCTGATGTATTATATAAATATTTGTTGATTGCCTTTCCACAAGGCTAAAGACTTTCTTTACTGCTGTATCCCCAGTAACTGACACCAAACATATTAAATAACAGTGAATGAATTAACAGATGAATGGAGCAAGGCAACAAACACATAAAAGTAAGCAAGAAAAATATCAGGTGGTGATAAGTGTCAGGCAGAAAATTAAAATGGGTGTGATAAGAGAATGATTTGGTGACTGCTTTAGATGGGTGTGCTAAGGAGATTACACCCAAGATCTATCTGAGTGATGACCAGTGCCCAGCACTGTGATGTGAGGAGGAAGAACACTCCTGGACAAGGGAAAGGCAGTGCAAAAACCCTAAAGTCACAAAGACTTTGTGTTGAAAGAACTCAAAAGAAGTCCATTTGGCTGTAGTAAGGGAGGCAAAAGGTAGAGGTGGTATGGGATGAGGTTGTGAGGGTAACTGGAGACCAAGGGAAGGGGTTCGAGTTTTAGTCTGAGTACCACAGGAAGAATTTGGAGGATGTTAAACAGGAAAGTGACATGATCTGATTTGCATTTTGCAGATTCACATGGGCTAACTTGCGGTATGTGGATTGTAGAGGCGCATGTTTGGAAGTTGGGGGCTGGTAAGGGGCCATTGCAGTAGCCCCTACAACGCTATTGATCTTTACTGGGCTTTAGATACATTAAGATGATAAATAAGGCAAGAACGCTTCTCTCCAGACACTGAGAAACCCTCAAGTGCTGGTGTAGGATGAAATAACTTAGGACCCCAGTTTGTATTGAACTCCAACTGGTAAAATACTTCTCTTTTAAGCTTTTAAAAGTAGATTGAAGAGGGGTTCAGAAATCCAACATTATTAATTACCAGGAGCTTGTTAGAATGCAGACTCCCATATCCTCCCCTATCATTAGAAACTCTTTCTGCAGTAGGGACCCGTAATTTGGATTTAAACAAGCCCCACAGGTGACTCTGAAGCCGGATTCAGGGATCACTTTGAAGAAGCACAGGTTTGCTTTGTCCGCTCTAGATTGTCGCAGCAGCTTCCTAATTCTCTGTTTGTCTTCCTTAGACCAGGGGTTGGCAAATTACAGCCAGTGGCTTTAACATTTTTTAAAGGATTATTGAGAATGGCTTTTAAAGGGTTATTAAAAGAGCCAATGAAATTGAGCACGGAGCTGTTAGGTTAACTTGCTCAAGGTCTCACACTTAGTAAGTGGTAGAGCTGGGATTTGAAACCAGGCATGTAAAGGGTTATTAAAAGAATAACTTTTACATTTTAAAAGGTTATTAAAACAAACAAAAGGTATAATATACAACAAAAACTACAGGTGGCCCTCAAAGCCTAAAATATTTACTATCCATCCCTTTACAGAGAAGTTTACTGCCTCCTGCTGTAGACCGTTCACCATGCTACTGCCAGAGCATCTTTCTAGCAAACCTGTCCATGCTGCTTTCATGCTTACAAATTCTTTGCATGGCTTGTCATCACTTGAGGATAAGGTCCAGATGCCTTGGCTTTTAGCATTTGACATCCACTTATCTCTCTAGCTTCATCTCTTACCATATCCTTGCCCTCATAGAACTGAGCTCTGCCCTTCAGCAGTACACAAATACTTGCTGTTCACAAATGTGCATGGGGCCTTCTGACACACTTTGTCTGGCTAACTCCTGCCCTTCCTTACAGGAAGCCTATCCCCAAAGCCAGGTCAGATGACCCACTCCGTGAACCACATAGTGCCCTATGCATAATACTGTCTCAGCCTTACCATTGTGTATTAAAATTAACTGTTAGTGTTTCTAGAGTTTGTTATTCATCCTCAAGGGCCTATATTTAAGAATGTGTCTTATTTTCTCCAGAATTCTAAGAACGTGATAGACACTCAACAAATAAAAAACTGAATGAATAAACAAAGGAATGAATAGTTGGATGCCTGCGATTAGGAGGAAGGTTTTCTTCTTTTCAGGAGGCTGTGGTCCGCATGGTTTTTCATAATCTGAATGTCCAGTCTCTAATATGCCATTGTGGCAGAGTTCCAGAGTGATACCTGCTCCTAACTAAACATTTCTGCCTTGCCTGTATGTTCTCCACCAAGGAAGTTTCAGGAAACCCTTAGATTCTGTGACACAACTGTGCAATTTGAAAAGCACTGCTGTAGTGTGTGTAAGTACAGAGAGTAATCTCCTGTCACATCCTATCTCCCATCACATCCAGGCCAGTAGAGAAATCATCAGGCTCATCATCACAGGTAACATTATAGAGCACTTACAATGGGCTTCAGGTGTTCATTTATCCTCACAATAACCCTTTGAAGTTACTATCCCAGTTTTACAGATATTGGAGTTGAAGCATGGAGATATTAGATTAACTTGCTCAAAGTCTCACACTTAAAAAGTAATGGAGCTGGGGCCAGGCACGGTGGCTCATGCCTGTAATCCCAGCATTTTGGGAGTCTGAGGCAGGCAGATCACAAGGTCAAGAGATCGAGTCCGTCCTGGCCTACCTGGTGAAACCCCGTCTCTACTAAAAATACAAAAATTAGCTGGGCATGGTGGTGCATGCCTGTAGTCCCAGCTACTTGGGAGGCTGAGACAGGAGAATCACTTAAACCTGGGAGGTGGAGGTTGCAGTGAGCCGATATTGCACCACTGCACTCCAGCCTGGGTGACACAGCGAGACTCCATCTCAAAAAAAAAAAAAAAAAGTAATGGAGCTGGAATTTGAATCCAAGGCAGTCTGGCTTTGGGAACTATTTCTTGTTATCGATTATAACTTTAGTTGAATACAGGGACTTGCCACTGTTTTATAAGAAGGCCACTGGGGTTGACTAGACCCAGCATAAATTAACATTCAATATTCCAGCCAACTGGCTTCCAGCTCCTGAGGCTTTTGTTTTTATTTTGGCATAACTGCTTTAAAGATAGCCTTTTCTTCTGATAGCTCTACCTTTATATATACACATGTATATGCAAATATGCACTAAATTAGGCACTCAATAAACATTACAATTGCTACATTTGTGTGTGTCTGTGACTGCGTATGTTTACAGTGTTGATGGCTCAGGCACATGTGTGGTTAGAGACCTAGACCACAGGCAATATGAAGCTAAACTGTTCCTTGCTTTCAGTCATTCTAGATAAACACTGAGCACACATTTGGAGATGAGACTCAGGCAAAAGCTAACTCCAATCTGCTTTTGGATAGAGTATAACACCCCTAGCCAAAGAATCTGGTAAATTATCCTTCTCTACATCTAATACCAGGAGGCTCATGTAATATGGACAAATATATGTTCAGTATTCCTACGTCTGAATCCAGTTCTAGAAACAATACCTGGAAGGGCAGTGCTGACTTCCTTATAGAAAAGAAAAGCCAGATTCTGCAAAATTGGCACTGCAGGTTGGATTACCAAATTAGGAAAAATTACTGGATGAGGATTGATCTTTCCCCCAAGAAAGACCTAAATACTGCTGATAGCACCACACTGTCAGGGAAGGCCTTGCTTACCACTTAACACTGTTGGACCAGAAGTAACCCAATATCACAGATTCCTCATAGCTCAGCTGATACAAGTCTGTAAGCTTTTAGGTAAGAATTTCTTTTCTTTTCAAAAGGAATGCAGGTGAACATAAAGAATAATACGAAACTAGATGCTTGAAGAAAATACTGATTTCTTCCTATGGGTGGGAGGTCACTCCTAAGTGATACTCCACTTAACATGGAATCCTAGGGAAATGGCTAAGTCTAAGGAGTTTCAGCCTTTTAATCCCTAAGCCTGTTCTGTTTTCCTTCTCTTCTGGGCCTAGGTGTTCGCAGCTTATCCTCCCCACCCCCTTCAGTCAGAGGAGCAACCTGATGACACATCAGTTAACACAAAGGGCAGCCCACGGTGGTAGGAGACAGTAAGGCTGGAATCAGAGCAACTTTGGCACAAATCTCAGTTCTGCCATTTAGTATTGTGAGTCTACTTTTATCTCTCTGAACCTTGGTTTTCTTATTAGTTAAATTAAAATGATACTAATACAATCAGGCACTTTTATTCTGCCCTTCAGACTAGCAGGAGTGCAAAGAACAGAAATAATGTCTGTAATGTGCCTGACACACAATGGATACTCATTTGTCAGTATGCAAAATCATTGTCATTTAGACATGGGGCCATTGTATCACACTGTCTTCCAGGACATCTCAAACTAAGAAGCTTCACTCTTATTTGAGGACCATCTAGGTAGTTGTTCAAAGAGTTGGGTTAGCAAGGTTTCTAGGAAAACTGCATGATGGAGAATTATCTGCCTAAATCCAGGCATCATGAGGGGATGTTGATATTCTACTGACAATTTTTGCTATCATCTCTGAGCTGATAGGAAAGTGAAATCTAGAGCCCGTAAATGATTATATTTCCCAGAAAGCTTTGTACAGTGTTCCAAAGTGGTGTTGGGTAGGAGATGAATTAAGGCATATTTGGAAGTCTTTGACTTGGGCAACACAGAGTTTCAGCAGATGGAAACTTCTCAGAATGGAAGTGAGGTGATCAGATGGGAAATTCCTCCAGGGTCAATTTCGGAACCATAGTTGTGAATAATCCTCTATGTAAAAGTCATAAGCACATGAAATACAGTTTCCAAGTTTGTAGATAATATAAAAACTAGAAGCAGGGAAGATAGGGAAGGAAAAATAAGCTCATTTCAGTTTGGTTTGGCTTGTTTCCCTTATAGAGCTAAAGGAAATGGAGATGACAAATGTTTTTCTCAGTTGAAAAGTATAAGAATAGCAAGCCAGAGAAAAAAGAACCATCCCAGTAAATACATAAGCCTCAGCAAAAGAAAAGTATTGAGTGTCAACGCAGTGGTCACAGAAATGACCATCATGAATCATGCAGGTGAAGAGCACTGGAGGATAGTAGACAACCAGTGACAACCAGACAGCACTAGTGAGGCTTAGAGTCAGGCACAGTCTATTCCCTGAAATGCTAGGGGATCTCCAGAGATCCCCCTAGCTGTTAGTTTACTCTTCCTGGAAGAGTGGTCCTAGCACATGGCAGAGTTCCAGAAAAGTGATTAACTGTTTTGGTATAAATAAGGATGTCACTGAGATAAACCAGAAATGAAAATTTTTCCATGTTATATGCCAGAAGTCAGCAAACTTTTCTAGTAAAGGGCCAAATAGTAAACATTTTAGGATTTGCAGGCATCAGGAGTAAGGAATGACCTTTGACTATTCTTAAACTGACTGTATTCAGCTCTGCCATTATAGTGTGAGAGCAGCCATAGATAATACTTCAATCCATATGGTAGTGTTCCAATACAACTTTATTTATATTAAAAGCAAGTGGTAATTGGCTGCAGTTTGAGGACCCCTATCCCAAGTGGATAGGAAATCCAGTCAGTCATTTCATGCAGAGGTTTGTAATTTGAAATGAGTTACCTAGCAAGCAGATAAAATACACATATTAGCAAATTCAAGGCTCTATGAACTTCTGAAAGAGAAGGAAGTTAAAGGGTCTGGCAAAAAGAAGAAGACCAGGGTTAAGAATGTGTGGTCAGGTGGCCTTTCCCATTCCAAAAATATTTTCTATACTTCCATCTGAGCAAATCATGAAGCTTCTGGCATTAAATAACTTTTAGTTGGCAATTACATTAAAAACAGTAAAGGTTAAAAAAAGTTGCCCTAGCCAAATGGTGATATGAAACTCTTCATGAACCTCAAATCTGTTGCCCAAAATTTTGTACAAAATAAAATTCCCCTTGCAAGCCTCTGGGCTACTATAATTTTTGGTTTCAGAAAAATAATCTTGCTCATGGAGGAATTCTCACAGCATTCCTTTTGCCTCCCATTTGAAAGTATCTAAAGTCCAGAATATTTTTTAGTGATTGTCCATTTCCCAAAGTAACTACAAATCTTGACGTTAATCACCCCCCCACTGAAAATGAGGCCAAACCATATGCCTGCCAACTAGGCCCGAGTCGATTCCTGGATGCTGTCAGTTTAAGAACAATCAAAGGTCATTCCTTACTCCTGATGCCACCATGTACTAGCTGAGCAAATTGCTTCTGTAACCTTTTGCCTCCTCTCTAAAATGGAAAAATAACATCAATCTAGTAACATGGTAGTAAGAATTCAATAATATAAAGCTTATACATTTGCCTATAAATACTAGTACCCACTCCCACTTTGTGGTAGATTCCATTATCCTAATCTAAGGAATCCCTAAGCAGAAAAACACTCATTTTAGGATAAGGAAAAGACCTCACCATCTGGTCCTATAAATAGGAATTTGGGGCTAAGGTTCTTTGCACAAACTTTGCTTACTTGCTCCTGGGTTCACTGTTTTCCGGCTCTAACTGTTTTGCTCTTGTTTGTATTCCTTTCTGAAATTGCAGAATTCTGGCTTTTTTTTTCTTTCTAGTGTTCTAAAATTTCAGTATTTGGTTAATGGTGTTAATACAGTTATGGAAATAACTAGTTGTCCTTATTCAGAGATTCCTGAGTCAAGAATAGAATTAAGGTAGTTGCCAACCCAACGTGCCACGTGGCCTCAGTTCTCTGCTCCTCTTTCCTGCTCCCTGGTCCCATGCACAGCAAACCCCTTGTTCCCTTTCTATACACCCGATTTATGGTTTTTTCATTGAAAGCTCTGTATTTCTCATTTCCCCATGTCTTCACAACATCTAGAATTTATAAGCCCTGGCATGAAGAGTGAATGGTAATGATCATGGCGATGTTAACTGTGACAAAATCATAATCATCTACATTTCTTTGGTTTTTCCTACATGCCAGGCACTTTTCTGTGTCCTTTAAATACATTAGCTTATACAGAATTCTCACAACAACCCTAGGTAGGTACTATCATTCTCATTTTATAAATGAGGAAACTGTCACTGAGAAGTTAAATAAATTACTTGCCCAAGGCTACAGAGCTAAGTGGCAGAGCAGGGATTTGATCCCATCATTAATGGCTCCGGAGTCTGTTCTCTCAACCACCGTCCGCTATGCTATACTGTGGATATGATCATTTTCAGCCCTGTTGCTTTGAAGATAACCAAATGAGTATTCATTGTGTATTTATTTAGTGTGCCAGCCCTATGCTGAATACTGAAGACAGAACTATGGATGAGATAATAATTTACAATCTCACTGAAGAAATGAGACACTGTTGATTGAAAGACTTTGTAGTGGAGTTTTAACAACTAGATCAGGAAGTGGACAGATTCTTGTGTAGTATAGCAGCATGAGAAAATAGAACTAGAACTTGTTCTTAAGGGAGGGGGAAGAGGAGGAGCCTATCTTTAGCCCCAAGCTAATGACAAGGAGAGTCAAAGAGGCCATCTTGACTAGAGTGACAAGTTTGTACTGGGATGTGGGGCAGATAAGTTTGAAAAGATGAGGAAGCTACTGTTCTACAGAGAAAGGATACATCCATAATTTCCAGCTTCCAGTCCTGTGTTGAGACCTAAAATAGGTTTAGGAAAGCATACCAGTCAGAATGAGAGGCCTGAGGTGGTACAATAACATATCCCAGGTAGTAGATGGACATTTCTCTACCCACAACCTAAATATTTTGTCTGACAACTAGAAATTCCAAGAAGGTTACTTAGGTTATGTGTACCATCAAAAAAAATCATTTATTAGCTTTATCTGGTGTTTAAACTGAGACCTTTTTACTTGCAAAACAGTAAGAATGAGTTTATATACTCTTCTATGAGATCTTCACAAAAACACTCTTGAGGTCAGTATTAACCTGAATTTATAGAAGAAACTTAAAGCCTCACACAATTGAATGACTTGCCCAAGACCACCACGTGACTCTAGACTGGAGTCCGAGTCTCTTGGCTCCAATTTGGGAAGTCTTCCCCTCCACAAGGCAGCTCCTCATAGCTGGGCATGGAGATCAATTTGAGAAGTAGGTTCACACAAGACAGTGGTGTTCACAGTTCAGCCAAAGATCCAGAGGACCCCATGATGCTGGCCTACTCACAGAACTTCTAGAGACTTTTCCTTTATACACCCGGAGCCGCCTTTATTTCAAATAAGAGCCCTTAAGCACAGAGGAAATGATTTAGCCTGAAAGAGATTATACTTGGTCGAAATGGCCCGTGAGCATTTTGTCCATATCTTATTCTCATGCATGACAAGGATTTTTACTTATGTACCAAAAACAATTTCTTGCACCCTCTCAGCTGGTCCTTAATTTATAGGATGCTTGCGAAGGCGTATTGTCACATAGAAGCTTACAAATGAAGGCCCCCAGAAAAACAAAACTGCTCCTTCATTTTCTGGCTAAAAATAGGGTCAAATAAGTAAAGTACTAAAGGCTAGAAAACTGAAAAGGAAGTGGGGTACAGGTCTGGGAGGAAGGCAGGGAGTATTGATATACCTAACATGACCAAATTACCACTTGCTGTGTAGGTCTTAATTGTACCCATTCTATGTCCCCACATCCTCTGATTCCATAAATTCCAAAACAGCTCCAAAGGAATCCTATTGGTTTTGTTTGGAAAGCAGCCCTATGTTTCTCTGACTGCTCATTCTAAAGCAAGCCTATCAAATTTGGAAACTAAATATAAGCTGACAGAAATCAGCTACTAGCAAATTAAGCTAAATTAATAGAGTAGACTCCTGAAATACGAAGAAAATATTTTTTTCCAGGAATCTTTCTCTCTAGTTGCCAGGCTAGGTGAACTGAAGCAAGCCTCCGTCTCTGCAGCAAGCCCTTTCCTTTGCCTGGTGGTGCTTCCCAGAGAGCCCTGCATGGGACCCCCCCTCCAGAACTACTGCTCCACCTAGTGGCAGCCTTGAAGCCTTCATCTACCGATTTTATGGGCGTATTGTATGTATAATAACAGGAGTGAAATCCTCCCCTATCCCTGAAAAGACTTATGCCTTAGTGGATTGTAGGAGAAAGGGAAATAACATCCAAATGGGCCAAATGTACAAAGAACACACTGTGGGCAGCTTTCTAATTACAAGAAGAAAACATGACTGAACAGTTGAGTCTTACGGTGGTCCCAAAGGGATTATAGGGTAGGGGGGAAACGTGCTGGACCAAAAACAAGAATTCTACTTCAAATCCTGACTCTGCCCCCAAATAACTATGTACCATTGAGCTAGACAGTTCCATTTTATAAATATAAGTCACTTTTATAAGTATACACAATAAGTGAGAAATTCAGGCTTTCTCCCATGTAGATTTTGTCTTAAGACAATATTTAAGACTGTTTTTATGAAAGTGAATACTACAGTTTCTCTATCTTTGTATACATCGTTTATGGAATAATAGACTATACAAATGCTAAATCTCATGATCTACACGTCACCCTTTCCATTGCCGCTACTCCTGTTCTAGTTCAAATCCTTAAAACTCTGTGCCCTCTGTGATGGATCACCTCCCTTCCTTTCATCAGCCTTGTAGGAATTCTTTTCCAGGCTTCAGACATGGGCAGAAAGCATGGTGGCTTACTTAGTGCCTGGAGAAACCGGTGTAACTACAAAACTAACCCCACCTAAAATAAACGGGCCAGGGTAGGAGAGGTTTACATCCTCTGCCTGAAATCAGACAGGGGCGGTAGTTGTATGAAAAAAAAAAAAATGATTCTAATATGGAGATCTCATAAGTTGCCTGGGGGAAACAGGCCAATATCATGTGTCCCTCTCACTCCTTCCTCACAATTTCCTCATCCTTCCTCCCCCCTCACGGTTAATTTGCCATTCAGAGTGTACAGCATTACCAAGAAAAGAGTTATTGGAAATACCAAAAGAGGATCTAGAAATTCATTATATACCCCAGTTTAACAATTCCCTCTGATGAGCATGAAAACGTACTTCAACTGGGTTTTAGAAGTTGGTAAACTGAAATAGAGGAAGGTGAAGAGATTTGCCAATGGCCATTACTTAAATCATAGTAGGACCAAAACAAAGTTCAGAAGAACTATCTTCTAGCCTCCTGCTGTGAGTGTCCAAGAACCCTTTTCTGCAGGGACAAGAGAGATGTTTCCAGTGTCAGGGAGCCAACTACCCTAATGGGTTTGGGAACTTAGCATATTTTAATTTCTACCTTTGCCATGTGGTGAAAATAATGATCTACTGAGTTCCGTCATTCTCAGTTCTATTGAAACTTGACTAAGCCTACTTTCATTATGAGTTAGAATTTTTGTGAAAGCATAAATATTCCTGGGACATCATAAAGATTTAAATCGTAAAGTTGATTTTTAATTTTCTAATCTGAAACAGCTTGAACACCTGAAGAGACTTAGCAATGATATTACATTATGTTGCGTCTTGTAAGATTCCTTCAGGAAACAGTCATACGATGATCTGAAATATTGTATGGTTTACCGAAGATAAGTAAAGTGTGTAGTCATCTTTCTCTTAATAGCTTCTTTGAAATAAACTAACATGTAATTGTTTGAGAAAAAAGCACCTAATGTTTGATGGATGAGTGAATGAATGGGTAGATAAGCTATAACACAATCTCTCAGTGAACGAATGGGTGGATGAGCTATATCACAAGCTCTCAGAGGCTTCCTTTCATCCCTCACAATGTTTCAGCTCTAGTTCAATGCCACAAAACTTGAGTGTCTCCAGTAATAGTGGTGATGGTCTGGAATAGCACTAAATCAAGCACAAATCATCCAGAAACTTCCCTTTAACTAAGGTATCTATTTCCTTCCCCATTTTACTAGAGCTGCCCATATATAACTCGATTGATTGATGGAAGCCTTACTTCTACTTCCTGCCTTTCCTCTGACAGGAAAGGAGGTAAGAATAAGCAATGCAGTAGGCCCAAGGCTAAAAGCCGAGCTGAGGAGATCTCATTCACTGCCAGACTGTCACCCACCTCAGAATAATTGACAGCTGATTAGAAGTGGTGCTGAACTGCAAATATCATAGAGCCTGGAGAGACCCAGCAAGGGAAATAGTGAGGAAAGAATTGTATAGTGGTAGAGTGTTGCTGGAGCAGATCTGACTTCCAGGCTTAATCTTACCACAGAGTCTTATGGGTTCTCCTGACCTTTCTGTTTCCCCACCCTCTCACTTTCTTGAAAAACAACCCCTATTAACTGCTTACCTCCTAGGGATGGATGCTAGCATAATATTGGGTGAACAGTTTTTTGAAGCTTTTGAAAATAGGGAGGTTAAAAAATCACAAAGCTGGAAATGACTGGCTTCAGGATCCTCAAAACTGGCTATTGAGCCATTTCTGTACTGTCAAATGAACTGTCAACCTAAAGTACCTGCCAGGTCTAGGCACCGGATCTCTGAGCTTCTCTGCTGTTCCCCCAACCCTTCTAGATTCCCTCCTCCACATACACATTCCAGTTAACAGCCAGCCTCACTAAGTCACCAAGACATCAGGTTCAAGTCATCGTTAATCATTAATTAAGCTGGCATGATGTTACATGTACTTTCTAGAAATGACATAAATCTAGAAGAGAAAAAACAGACTTGGATGGAGTGGGTTTGAAGCTCACTATAGGCATTCACAGTTTGATTCTTTTAAGTCTTTTCAGATTAAAAAAAAAAAAAAGTCTAAAGTAGACTGATTATTCTGGAATTTTCTCTCCATGACCTTGAAGGGCAAGTTTTGACTTTATTCTACTGGGAACCTACTCTACAGAGAGTCCCCTGTAGCAGTGGGGAAAATAAAAGCAATAAATAAGACCTGAAGAGGATCATATGAACCCAGGAGTTCAAGGCAGCCTGGGCAACTTGGCAAGACCCTATCTCTACACAAAATTTAAAACTTAGCTGGGAATGGTAGTGCATGCCTGTGGTCTCAGCTACACAGGAGGCAGAGGTGGGAGGACTGCTTGAACCCAGGAGTTCAAGACTGCAGTGAGCTGTGTTTGTGCCTCTGCACTCCTGGGTGACAGAGCAAGACCCTGTCTCACAAAAAAAAAAAAAAAAAAAACCTGAGTTTTGTGCCTTATAATATTTATAACTAAATAAAGACAATAAATGTATATATGACTACACCGGGGCTGTGACACATAGAATTTCCTGCAAATATATGTGTAAGATCCTCTCATCAATATGCAATTCTTGGCTTTTTCTCTCCTACCTGCAAACCTGAACAGATGTCTGTCTGGATGTTTGTTTTTTGTTTGTTTGTTTGTTTGTTTTGAGACAGAGCCATGCTCTGTGTCCCAAGCTAGAGTACAGTGGGGCAAGTTCAGCTCACTACAACCTCTGCCCCCCATGTTCAAGTGATTCTCTCACCTCAGCCTCCCAAGTAGCTAGGATTATAGGCATACACCCCCATGCCCAGATAATTTTATTTTTTTGTAGTTTTAGTAGAGATGGAGCTTTGCCATGTTGGCCAGACTGGTCTTGAACTCCTGGCCTCAGGTGATTTGCCTGCCTTAGCCTCCCAAAGTGCTGGGATTATAGGCATGAGACACGGTGTCTGCCCAAGATATCTTTCTTCATCTCTGGAAGCCCTACGTTCTTTCAATCATCCAACCAAGCTCCACTTCTCTTTGTAACTTTGCTTTTTCCTTAATGAGCCTTCCCCAAATCTATCTGTGCCATTTGTTCTAGCATCCCCCCTTCCCCTAGACATCTGTGTGTGTTATATGTATTTGGTGCACATATGTTGTCTGGTCCAGCTGGTAGCATTTAGATCAAGTAATCCACAGGCTGCAAAAGCAATGAGAAACTTCCTTATTTGAGATCACTACCACAGTCACATTAATCAAAGAGGCAAGAGAGCCCAGGTTCTTGATTGTCCTTGTAGCTGGTTTGTCTCTGTTGTTAAAACAGGGTTCTGCATACATCCTGAGGTTCCTTCCTGCCTTACCAATATTGAATGCCAAAAAGGAGTCAACTGACTTGACCAGGTCTATATTTCTTTTCTGTTGCTCCAGGATTCTTCTACAGCCAGATGATTCCTTACAGATCTTGGCACCAGTGGAAGCAGATGTGGGTTTCTACACTTGCAATGCCACCAATGCCTTGGGATACGATTCTGTCTCCATTGCCGTCACATTAGCAGGTAACCTGAAAATCCCTGTTCTGTTCATTTCATAAACTTTTATTGAATGAGTGCCTACAGTATGTCAAACAGGCCCAGAGATGCATACATAAAGGAGACTGAGATTCCATCTTCAGGGAGTTTGTAATCTATAATTACAATGGCAGTGTAGTATGAGGTAGAATGAAGTGCTATAACTGATAACCAAATAGTATGCAAGGACAGTACATTCCCGCCAGGAGGTCTTAGAGTTGCAGTGAGTGGAATTTTGATAAGAGACAGGGATATTTCCTGCAGAAGGAATAATGTGAGCAAAGGTGATGTGTGCAAATAAGTAGCATGTTGGAACATGAATTGTGAATTATGATCATTGAAGACTCTTTTGGATCCTGTCATCTCCTTGTTCCACCTGTTGCAAGAAAGACTACGACCCTTAAGTAATTGGAATTCTGTGGTCATGGCTTGAAGCAGGAATGTTCCCCAGAACTTCTCTCTGATTCTGCTTTATTTCAACCTCTTGCTCTAACGCACTGCCAACACTTCCCCTTTATCCGTTGAGGTTAGACAATACATTCTGCACATGGTGACTTAAGAACATTGCAACTCAGAGTACAATGTCTCCCAAAGTTGTGGTCTCGTAGTAAAAGACATGTAGAGCTTTTATAAAACCTCTTTGCATAGGACAAACCCATGCCTTTGAAACTGAAAGAGAACTTAGATACCAGCTGGACCAGGGCCCTTGTTTCTCAGAGGCCAGGCAACCCGAGGTCACACAGCTGCTCCGCTAGTGGCGGGGAAGAAGGGAACTGGAGTCGTCTAACTCCCAGCTAATTGTTCTCCCTGCTTTCCCACTGATCTGAGAAAATAGGATCCTTCCTCTCAGATCTGGGCCATCCAGTCTTTGTGGCTGTGTCGCATGTGTTTGTATTTATTCTTTTCAATTGCTACTCTCATCAGATGATTCAGTAGATGTTAGAAAAGCCAACATCACCCCACACTGACTTCATCTGTCCCTGTCGGGATTATGTTGTCACACTGTACTCTAGTCACACATGCTACCCCCTTGCATATCTGTTTAGCAACAGTATGTATGCCCCCATGACTTCAGGCGGGTCTGGGAAGGGACCCTTAGCAGGCAGCTTTGCGGGGAAGATCAAAGTCAATAATGAAGAAGGCAAGTTAAGGAGCCCTGGGCCGGATTAAAGACTGATATTATTAATGCCTATTTTTTGTGAATAAAACGTTTGCTTTTCTTCTAATGTATTCCAGTTGCAATCTTTATTCCCCTCTTTATACAGACTGCAGATGTTCAGCACCAATCTTGTTAAATCTCTTCTGCCATCCACCCTCCAACCTGCTTTAGCAAGGGCACCGCTGACATCTTTCCAGTTGCTCGCAGATAGTGGCTCTTGCAGGACTAATTCTCTTGTTTATATTAATCTAGATACAGTTCAGCTCTATCACAGACTAAATACCCTTTGTTCACCCGAGTTTAATACGACTAATAGAAACCTGTCTGGAATTAAGCAAGGCAATTGTAACATCAGGCTTGCCTTCAGCTCTTTGAAGAGGGGTTATTAGAGGCTGCCAACAAGTTCAAAGCCGGGGAAGAGAGACAGAGCAGCCAAAGAGGCACCAAGGAAGGGGAGGAGAGGGGCTGCCTGGTGAAATATGACTACAGACACCACACCCAGGGCATAGGGAGCTGCATCCTTGCACCTTAGCTGCCAGGGTTTGTTTAGGTCTGCTGGAAAATCTATCAAGCAGTCCCTCTAAAAACAAAGGCTCAAAATGTGCATTGCCTTATGACTGCATTTGCACCCTTACCTGAGCTTATCATCCACGCCTGTGCCAATGTCTACACTCACAGTGTTAGGTGGTTCACCAGCTCCTGTTGTGAGCACACCCTCTGCCACATATTGTGGAACCTACAGCAATAAATAAAACCTGCATTTCGTGCTCCCTGATGCTTACAGAGAAGTGAAGGCAAGCGATGGATAACTGGCTATCTAGAATTGGGAGATAATAACAGTTTACTTCAAATGTATGCATGGAGATCCTGCTTAGTAGTTATAAGGTATAATCTGAACATAAATTGGAGGGGTGGGGGTGAATGAGTATCAGGCATTTCTAAGTTTGATTACCAGTTATACTGCTTATTAGCTATGTGATCTTGGACAAAGTATATAACGTCAATGAGTCTCTCTTCTCATCTGTAAAAATTAAACTAACATTATTTTACAGGGTTGTTGTGAGGTTAAGTAAGATGCATGTGTGAAAAAGCACTTAACCCAATGCCAGGCACATCGTTCACACGCAATAAATGGAAGCCTCCTTTCTTTCTCTAGCTCTTCTAGAGTGAAACAGCCTGAAAACAGTTGTAAGACGTGCAAACCATTATCCCAACTCTGTTTCCATGTAGCTTTCAGTATGAGTCTTAACTGATATTTTTCAAGTATGAACTTAGAAACTGATTCAGTTCACTTGCTGTCAAATCCTCATGGTGAATCTCAGCACTACTGTGTTGTTATGGAAACTGCAGGGGTTTTTCCTGGACTTCAGTATAAATGTAGGCCAAAGAGGGGAAAAAAAAGACTTTGAGCCTCAAGATAATCAAGTGTCCCCATGATTTTATAAGGAAAGTATGAACTTGTGTCTTGCCAGTGTGCCTGCATTGACCAGATGCAGGGAAATTTGTTCATGATTCGCAAAAGCAGGTATAGCATGGCAGTTAAAATCACGGGCTCCAGAGCCTTGGGGTCTAGGTCTGTGTCCTGGCTCTGTCACTTCCTAAGTGTAACCTTGTGCAACATCTTTATACTTACTGACTCAATTTCTTCATCTGGAAAATGACAGTACCTAATAACAGTACCTGACTCAGTTCTCATGGAGATTAAATGCAATCATTCATAAAAAATGTTTATAATTGTGGCTGGCACATAGCAGCCACTCAATATTTGTTAGCTATTATTATATATTGAGAGAATAATACATACAACAAAGGCCAACTTATGTTTACAGTGGGAGAGACTCCTTTTCAGGGACCAGAATGCTCACAAACCCTTTGTAGAGCAGCTCTCTCAATGTCTCACTGTCAACTAGGGAAGCTAGAATAGCCATCTGGAAAGTACTTGGGGCACGTGGATTCAGAGCAAGGGAGGTGACTTGTGATGAATATTTCACATGGGCCACAGAGAGAGAGGCCTGACGGGCTCTCCCTGGCCCACAGCAAGATGCCTGACATTGAGTTTGCCCCATCCCCTGGATCCAGTGTCTTGCCAATTCTGCCTCTCAGATTCATTTCAGTTCTATTTCTTATTCTGTACACAAGTTTTCTTTGAACATGTAAACACTATTTAGTTTTAGACATACAATACAGCCAAACCTTCCTTGCTCTGCCATGTTTGGCCTGTAAAATACTGTCTTTTGTGCCTTTTGCTCCTCTCTAAAATCTTCCATTATGTGTTGGTTTTATCTTTAAGTCTCAGGGATTTGGGAGTACCTTGCAAGTGTCTCTCAGCATGGAGATGGCCAATGTTTCCCTCCCTACCTCCCTGGAATAGCCCAGGGAACTCACAGCCATTTAGACCGAATGGCACAAAATTCCTCTTTCTGAATTCACTTAACTGGATGCCTGTTTCACTGCTCCGGGTGTAGATGAAAGTAGCTTAGGAGGGGAGGATTGCAGGGAGGGGATTATAGGAATGTCACCAAAATGTCACATACCTAACATTTTGAAGTATTAATTTGTGTTCAGGAATAAACAGGGCTAGGTAAAGGAGAGTCTCTGATGTGTACAGACATAAACACAGAGACTGGAGAATCATCTTGGCCTGTTAAATTCAGCACTCAGCTATCTTGCTCAGAAATCTTCCAAATCTGAATGGCCTAGGCAAGGTTTTTGAAGGAAAGGAAGCAGTTTCCTGGTAAATTGCTTCAGTCTGGATCCATGGAGTTTAGCTGTACTTACCAATGCAGATAAGGGCCTCTCCAGGTATACACCATTGGTGAGGTCATCGACAAGAGGGAAACATTTTTGGTTGTTATTGATTTTATAAGATCACAAAAGAGATACTGTAAGGCCTGCCTGACATTATCAATGGGAAATGAGAATAAAATGAGGGCTGAGGGATGAGTGTATTTTTCATTGAAAGGAGAGAACACAGATGAGCTCATCTGACGTTTTCACAGGAAGGGAGAGACAGAAAATATTTCTCCTTTCCTGGCATGTTTTTTTGCTCTTTATGAGTTGAATAGCTGATACTCATTGTGTCTAATAAAGAGATCACAGAAACCTCACTGGGAAAATAAAAATAAAAGGCAGTTTTTTGAAATTCTTCTTCCTCTGTCCCTCCCCATCATGATTTAGTAGTTACAATAAAAGACGAGCAATTGTGTAAGCTTATCATAATGTAAGTCACTTCAAACTGGCATTTCTGAATTTTCACCCAGCACTCTGTTAACAAAGGAGGGTTTTGCTTCATAAAGAGTTAGACTCACAGAGGACCTTGTCACCAATGCAAAGGCTAACAAAGGAAGATTTACTCCCATGCACTAGATCAAAAGGAAAGGTGGTCCAGGTGCAGTGACTCACGCCTGTAATCCCAGCACTTTGGGAGGCTGAGGCGAGCAGATCACCTGAAGTCAGGAGTTCGAGACCAGCCTGGCCAACATGGCAAAAGCGCATTCTACTAAAAATATAAATATTAGCCGGGCATGGTGGCAAGCACCTGTAATCCCAGCTACTCGGAAGGCTGAGGCAGGAGAATCACTTGAACCCAGAAGGCGGAGGTTGCAGTGAGCCAAGACCATGCCACTGTACTCCAGCCTGGGCAACAAGAGGCAAACTCCATCTCAAAAAAAAAAAAGGAAAGGTGGACAGGTTTGACTGTGTTCTCTGGGCCACATGGTAATAGCCATTGACTGATCTAAGCTGACATCAAGGAGATTTCAAAATCTGTTAGAATACTGAATAGCTAAGGCCCTTAAGTTTTTCTCAGTAAGTACAAATGTAGAGAATGCCCACGAAAGACCTCAAACTTTTACAGAACTTTTTTTTTTTTTTTTTTTTTTT